>NC_084516.1:7764500-8088500 GCF_024500385.1 Phyllopteryx taeniolatus | reverse complement strand
TGGGATTAAACAAAAACTGCCCACAGCAATGGCACATTTTGTCTTGAGAATTTATTTTTTTCTTTTTGTCCATTGAACTCAATGAAGATTATCCATTTAACAATATGAATTCAATATTATTAGGGGAAATCACTGCACGCACCAGTAACATTTAAAAAGAACACATCCATGCTATTATTAATCCTCAATATGCTTTCAATATTTCCCAAGTTTCCCCTGTTTGGAATTACTCACCTGAGCCATTCAGGAATACTAATAGCACCTACGGAGTATTCACAGTCAGCACGTAATGCAATGTGCATTATGTTGTGGCAACATATCACAAGACGGATCAAGAATAAGTAATCAAAGTATTTATGTCTCTCCGGAGGGTTCCATTTGAAGCAGCTTGGGTCTCCAGGCGGTAATAAAGCAAGCTGATGCATTATGAAAGCAGCGCCTTGGTCATCAGACAAAAAGCACCTGCTCAGTTAGGAAGATGAAATAGGTCAATTAAAGCGTCTTGTTCCCTGTTAGCAAAACGATGCAGTCGTCTTTAACATCAAGTGAACTGTATTGTTTTGGTTCATGGCTGTGTGACTTTGGGCTTTTCCCCGTCCCCATCAGCTGTGTGCATAATTAAACCCCTGTGCAAATCTTTTGGCGGTGACATCAGCAACAGTAGCCTGTTTATTGCCTCTGTTCTGGAAAAAAAGGCGTACTACAGACCCTAATATAAAAAAAATGTACATACTTTATACATACCATACTTACATTTGAATGATGTTTTCATGGCTGTGTTTACGCTGACAAGTAATTTAATTGGGCAAATCGGAATATCTCTGGCATTTCACCCATAGTCAGCTGAGTTAGTTAGTCTTCCACAGCCTGAACATTTGCATATGCATACCGCTGCAATGTCAGCGTAGCACGTTAACAAAAACAGTCTAGCATTTAATTGTGTATCCCTTTTCCAAAGTATCCACATTAATCTTTAGTTGATTTATTGATCAAGAAAGAACCCAAGGAGTTAAAGTAAAAATAATCATTTAAAAAAAAGGACTATTTGTTTCTGTTTGCTCAACCTCTCAAACACATTGCGGGAGAACTGCTGTTGCTCAGTACTCAGTTGGACACTAATTGAACCTAATAAAGAAATTATTTATTATTAAAAAATTGGGTCTGATGGACCTTTCAAATTTAATTTCAAATCCAAAGTATTATTATTATTGCATTATTTCTTATCAAATGGAACTGAAAAGGCGTTTTTTACAAATGGTAATTCATTTATATGTTCTTTGCTCAGACCGGCAGTATAGAAGAAGTAATAAAGACGTATGCAGGGTGAAGACTTAGCGAGGGAGACTGATCATTATGGTATGCCTCAGGTCACACCTCCTCCCACTGCCCCTCAGTGCTTATTCAGAGATGCAGAAATTGACTGCACAATTATGTGAGTGAGTGCTAGGCTGGAAGAATGGGCAGTGCTCAAATGTTTTCTTCCTTCCTACAATAAATATGGACTAAGTCCCATCTGCGCGCATGCACGTAGTCACTTTGTGTGCTGTCTGACTGAAACAATCATGTGAACAAATAGAATGCTCATGCATGTTTATTGCTACAAAGGCCGTACAGCGTCATGAAGCAAGCCGCTACATTCAAAGAACCTGCTGTTGCGAGACAGGTTTCCCTTTGTGACCAAGTCATCATAAACATTAGCCGAAAAGACTGACAATCACGCAACAACAACAAGAAACAAGGAAAAACGTGAAATGTTAATGTTCCGGTATGTGAATTAGTATTACCAAGTTTGCTATAGCTTGCCAAATTTTGGACAGAGTCACATTAATGTTAAATTGTCTGCGGGCCCAAAAATGTTTATAATTGCCTACAGATCTCATAAGATGGCACCAAAGCACTACATTTCTACTTGACAGGGCTGTGGCCCTAATAGAAAGTAGTGTTCCGCCACTCACTTCAACAGTTCGTCGGCACCAAGATGCCACAAGACTTTGCCAAAGAACTAAGTTTCTAGATAGGACTTTAGCGCCATCTTGTGGCATGTTGGGGAATTTTGGAGCGAGCGCGAAAACAGCAAAGAGCTGAGTTTTTCAGCAAACAACAGAGGATAGCAGAGAAAATCTATACAAACATAATACAAACCATAAGTTTCTACCACAGTATGAATACAACACCTTGATAGAGGCAAAGAGCTGAGTTATAGCAGAGAAAATCTATACAAACATAATACCAACCATAAGTTTCTACCACAGTATGAAAACACCACCTTGATAGAGGCAACGCACCCCATAGCCTCTACAGACATTATTTCTTGATGTTGCGAGGGTTAGTTCTTACTACATCTTTTGAGGACTGGTGGCTTGAAGTAGGTTCAGCAGCGGGTTGAAGCTGACTTTAAAGCGTCAGTGTCATCAAGGCTCCGTGTTAGCCCCAGCCATCTGTTGAGGGAGATGACACGCTGTAAACCTCTGCGGGTTTTTCGGTGAATCCGAGGAAGCAAGTATCACCGTGATAGGTCGGAGGCTTCTGTTGATCTCAAATATTTAGCATACTCTGACAGAAG
Source organism: Phyllopteryx taeniolatus (assembly GCF_024500385.1). Taxonomy (NCBI): domain Eukaryota; kingdom Metazoa; phylum Chordata; class Actinopteri; order Syngnathiformes; family Syngnathidae; genus Phyllopteryx; species Phyllopteryx taeniolatus. The sequence goes on along the minus strand of NC_084516.1, from coordinate 8,085,937 downwards.
AAAGGTAGAATTCCTTTGCAGCAGCCGTCATTCCATTTGTTGTGCTTCTACATCAATGGAAAGCAGTGAGAGTATCTGCTCACGTGGAGAGATTGCCGACTGGAATTATTGACTATTATTGTTTTTTTAATGGGCCACAGTTGGAATTAATGTACTGTAGTTCTTATTGAGTTGACTTCTTTTTCGACAATTATACAGATTAACATCCATACGACTTAGATATTGCGTGTGTCCTGATTGAAGAGAAATGGCGATGACATTGCTAATACAACTACTAGATGGGGGGAATGCAAGGATTGCCTTTTAACTACTAAAATGTAACCAGATTTTAATTTTGAGATGAAATATGAGCCTGTACAATCATTCATTGCACCCGACTTTTAAAATCCAAAGGAGTCTTGCTTTTAAAATACAGTAGTAGAAATGGAAAATGGAAATGTCTTGACTCCCTCAAATCAGTTGAAAATTGCACGCAGTTGACCTATAGCCAACCTTTCTACTATTCTTATCCTGTCTGATTCAATTTCAAATACAATCATGACATTTTCAAAATGATTCACAAACTCTATATCATAATCCCAAAAGTTCAATACAGTAGTTTGAGGACTCCACGAGATCTTGGGGCTCCGATCACTTTATATGCATTAAAAGCACTTGCAATAGCGACGAATGCCAAAGCTACAAAATAGGGCTCTGTGAATATTAAAAACAAAATAAAGTGCTTGACTCTCACCATACTTTGTCTTTCATGTGAGGTTGTGAACTATTTGTGAACTTTTTCCATCTGTGCTTCCTCCAAGTCATATTTGTAGGAATTTCCATTTTCCACTCCCAGTTTTGCCGCTCTAAACACCTTAAAATACATATTGCATGAGCCTAAAAAGACGGCAACGCAGTATTGAGCACCGCCGCTATTCTTCTTGTCTATCTAGCCCAACACCTTGTAGTGCAGCAGCTAATGAATATGGAGAAACACATTTTGGGCTACAAATCCTTAGTAAATACTTCAGCTCTTTCAAGTTTTACGTTCTAACGCTGTGTTATTTATTTATCTCTTGTTACAAGCTAAATGTGTCTTAGGGTAAAACTCTTAAGTATTTCCATTTTTGTTTTGCGAGACAAAAAAGCAAAAGAAAACCACTATCCATTAACTTGCCATAAAATCCTGTTGGAAACATTTATGCAAATCTGCTTGAAGCACGAATCACTACATTTTTCGAAGTCATCTTGGCTTATGCTTCGAACTATTAAAAATATAGAGATACTATATATAATGAAACAATTACATTATTAAATAATATACAATGAAATATACAATAATATTGTCGAAATTACCATAGTCTTTTTTTTTTAAATCTGAGAACAAATCATTCATAAAAATGAATGGGGCAATTTTATATGCACACACATGAAAACAAGTAAGACTTGATAGAATACAAGTTGTTGTTTCTGTAAATTTAAAAGCTGTCAGTGAACATCCCCAGAGCATTCCTCATTTTAACAAAAAAAATATATTTTTGAATTTAAATGAGTGTACTGCTGATGCGTGACAAAAAAATAAAAATTGTTGCATCTTATATCTTGCTTGATCGAAAATCATGCAAATGAGTGTATTTTAGTAATTAGACATTTTTTTCTAAGTCCTGGAAAGTACTAAAGCCTCTCTACTCTAAAAAGATGAATTCATAAAAAAAAATTATATCTTCACCAAGGCACTCATTTTACAGTCATAAAAAAAAAAAAATCACAAAAAATGCACATACGTCGCAAAAAGTATGAATAATAATAATAGAATGATGACCTCTCCTCAATGTATTCACAAATTGACTTATAGGAAAGATAGATAAATTAGTAAAGATATATTTGGAGTAAATATATTAAACCTAAATAAACATAATTAAACAATAAATAAAACTAAAAACTAAAAGAGAAATGATGATTTTGCAGAGCACCCTGGTGATCTCTCACTGTCCTAGATAACAGCAGCAAAATAAAATCACTCCAGACAACTGTTTCTTGTTGAGAAATACGAATATGGCAACAAGTGAAAATGGTCTTAATGACGGGCAGCCAAGCAATGACAAAACTCATTTCGAGGGCACTGAAGTTGCAAATTTACAGACTAATGAGTCGGATACTGATGCACTATCCTTGCCAGCCTGGCTGACCTCACTTCATTCCCTGTCTGCCAGTCCAACAGTCATACGCATATTTCCATCCATCCAGTGGGATCTTCAACATTCTTTCAACATCAATGACAAATGATAAGGGTGTCGTGTTTCAGGTGGGCCTCACAGATCGCTTTAAAAAAAAAAAAAACAACATTCTCAGCTTTCACACTAGTGTAAAAATAAGTGAATTGGAAAAAACAATTAAAAAAATTAACACAGCTTTTGACCATTTAGCAGCCACCCAGCCAGCAGAATGACAGCTCTCGTGTGTTTTACGCAATATGCTGACAAGCGAGGTCGCCAGACGTCATGCAAATGTTTTCTGGAAATGTTGGTCAAATTCATAATTGTACGACCCTTGGAGCATTTCAATTTGGAGATCCACCTTATTTTTGAGTTTGCATGACTGCCCATTGGATGAAAATCTATGTAGATCAGGGATTCTAGTGGTACACGGACTTACAATAGTGTTACTTGGTGCGTGGTATGTGGCAAACTTCTTAGGAATGAATGCATCAAATCATCGCATGCACTTCAAGCACCATCTTACAACCAAGCCGGGGCCACACAAGGACATAACCAGTGGATTCCCCTACCCTCCAAAAACATTCATTTGTATTTAACTTTTCAGTACAATTCATTCCCATTGAACCAGTTTGTTAGAACTATTTGGTTTTGAAACATTTATTTAGGTACAATTGTTGATTGAATTTTATGTTCAATACACTTTCATTGAATCATTATTTAAGTACATATTTGTTCCTATATTTAAGTGCAGCATTCATGTTCAAACTGTGCATAATCTTCCAGTCGCTTGCAATAAGTGAGCACAATACAGATTTTTTGGGGTTTTACTTTTCATGTACATTTTTCAAATAACGTTCAGTTGTATTTAACTTGTAAAATATGTTTTCAATTAATATTTAAGAATGATTTGTTTTTTAAAACTTTTATTTCGGTACAATTTCTATTTAACTTTTATGTGCAATATATTTTATTTGAATAATTATTTAAATTGATTTTTTTCCCCCTGAATTGAAGCACAGTGTTCATGTTCATGTGCGTTATGTTACAGTGGCTAACAGTAATATCAGATTTCGATGTTGGTCAATATGGCGGTAACTGTAGAGCTAAGTATTTTTTGAGTTTGTACTTGGTGTAAAAGGTGAGAGAACCACTGATTTAGACTATAAAATAGACTAAAAGAATAATTGCACTCTGCGCTGGCTGTCGTCAAGTAGTGAAAACCTTTCTGCCCAACTGACTTTCGAACAATTTACAAACTTATTAACATCCATCCATCCATCCATTTTCTGAGCCGCTTCTCCTCACTAGGGTCGCGGGCGTGCTGGAGCCTATCCCAGGTGTCATCGGGCAGGAGGCGGGGTACACCCTGAACTGGTTGCCAGCCAATCGCAGGGCACATCAAAACAAACAACCATTCGCACTCACAGTCACAATCACACCTACGGGCAATTTAGAGTCTCCAATTAATGCATGTTTTTGGGATGTGGGAGGAAACCGGAGTGCCCGGAGAAAACCCACGCAGGCACGGGGAGAACATGCAAACTCCACACAGGCGGGGCCTGGGATTGAACCCGGGTCCTCAGAACTGTGAGGCTGACGCTCTAACCAGTCGGCCACCGTGCCGCCACTTATTAACATTCAACTATCAAATATCTATAACCAGAACCTGAACAGGTAATGTAAAGTACTTGAATGGTGCGTGCGTTCGATCCGACCTTGGTTACTTGCCTTTGTTGTTCGTTTTACACATCTGAGAGTATGTTCTCGTTATGAAAGTCGCAGTGAATCATCATGTACATGTTGACCCGGTTTGATAGATTTTTCTCATGCCATGGTAATAATCGCTCAAGGCCGTGTGTGTATGTGTTGTGGAAACATTGTCATCACTCCTCCACCCTGTTTCCCTTCACTCTCTCTTCCCAACATATCAAAAGAAAGAGCCATTACTTTTTGGCTTCTCGTCAAAATTACGCCTTTGGATACATTTTTTATTCACATCTGAATGCATTACTATGTGCGGTGCTGTCACCCTACATTGGATAATGGAATTATACTTTACAAATTTGCTCTTCTTGTGTAATTTGAGAATCTGTGGTTGCGGAGCTAAAACAAGATTCAAATGAAGAATGGTGTGTTTATTCACTGGCGGCAGGCAATGAGATGCAAGCCCATGCAAACATGCGTTGTTTAGGTTAGTGAATATGTGTCTCGAAGCCTGCTTTATTTCATGCCTGAGAGTAATTAGGAACTGGAGGCATTGACAGCGCAATGATGAGTGAAGATTGAACAAGAAAGGAGTTCGATACTCAGGTCTCTTCGGTTCGCCGATGAGGTCAGAGAGCCTCGCGCTGTTCCTTCTGATTGCGCCGAACGTAACTCAAATGGCGAATGACCGCGTGGCAATCAATGGGTATCCCGAGCGGGACCGCTCGGACTGCTTTTACAGCTCAATTTAAATCAAAGTTCCCTTCAGTGCAATCGGATGCCTCTTTGCAAGATGCATGAACGTTAATTACCTTCTTGCTGTTCCTATGAATGCGCCATAGAACGATATCCCACTAAACCTACAAGTTTTTTGTTTTTTTTGTGAGTAGACGTAATGTACAGAATACATACAGTATACACTGCCTTCTAATATTGGAAGAGTGAAGCCAATTCCTTTGATTTTACAATCAACTAAAACATTTAGGTTTGACATCAAAAGATGTATATTAGACCAAAATATATGTATATATTTGTAGTTGTTTACATTTGGATCAGATAGACAACCAAGAAGATGACACTTTTGTAGAGGAAAACATTCATGATCAGTATGTTGCGTTGCCCAGGTGTGTCTTATGACTCCTACCACATTGATTATTCAAACAATAAATAGCGCTAAATGTGTACGTTCGCGTTCAGATTTGCAACCAAATTGGTAAAGAGATCCTTCATCGTGCAGCAAGATAGTGACTAAAAACACACTGCCGCCACTAATAAAACAGTGACGATTGACTTTATTTTGTATTACTCTTTGAAGGAAAAAAAAAAAAGTGCTAAGGAGCAAAGCAGACATTTTTTTTCCCTTTTCCTGCATGTCCTTGAAGTGACTAGAGCTGCCTTTTTTGAAAATCCTTTAGAGACTATAGATAAGGGAGACAAAGCAATTACCCTTTCAGGTAGACTAATTTACATATGTGAACTACTGGAGGTTCAGGTACCATATATTTCTTTTTTTTATTATTATTATTATTATTATAATATTTCAATACGTTCCATAATCCTTTAAAAGCAATCGTCTATGACATCTTATTTTCCCATGTTTATCGCTAAGGGCAGTAATGCATTCTGAATTGCTCTCTTCCGGCCGCCTCCATTCTATTTAAAAAGACTCCAGCGTTCAAGCCGTGCTCGCAACTACGTGAGGGAATCACGTGTTTGATCGTGTTGAATTTCATTTGAATGAGTGGCGTATGAATCCTGTGTGACTGTGCCTCATCATACCATCAGAAATATTCTTTAAAATGCAACACGTACATGAGACTTATCCCCAACCAAAGCCGTCATCTTTAATGGAAATCCAGACTGACACCCTGGCACTAATGAAATTAAATTAATCTAATCTCAGTGTAATGACTGATAGCACATCCTCCTTCTCGGGTATACTGTGATATACTGCGTTCATTGTCCCTCATGTGAGTCTCTCCCTGAACAGCTCAAGACATAAATTAGATATTTACTCTGGGTTCTATCATATCATGGACTCACATGCTGTCATTGAAGTGGTACATGCGTATGTGTGAAGTAAAACATCACTGATTGAACCCTCAGGGACTCGGACCTCAGCCTTGGCACTCTGTATAAGCCAGGTAAATACTAAAGTGTGAAGTCAGGAAGTCAATTTCTGACTTTTATCTTCTACATCTGCCAGTTGTGCTGTGTTTTGTCATGCAGTCACATTTATACAACACTCTTTTGATGTCCAATATTGACTTGAGCAGAGACCCACTATCAGATTGAGGAAGGCAGTGTTGACAAAAGCAAACTCTCTTTATACTCTCGCAGCACTGCTTTTAAAAGCAGATTGTCTCGTTTCTCGGGGTATTTATTCTGGAACTTGCCATTTTTAAAAGTCAAATCAAAGCCTATGGAAGCTGGTCTGTGCCTCCTGACTTGCACTTTATCAGCAGCCAAAGCCAGTGCTGGTGGGGACTTACCTACAGACAGTGGAGATTGGCCAGAGAGTCTGGTTTTGTTTGATAAGGCAGGTCTATTGCCCCCGGAACCTTGGACTCAGATCCTCTGATCCACTTCATCTTCCGATAAATCCACCCCCTGAATCATAGGCCACAGTTCATGTTTCGGAGCTTTCTTTTAGGTGCACTTTATACTTGGACACCTTGTCATGGAATTTTCTGCACATGGACTTCTACCTGCTATTCCCTTATGTTGTGCGTGGTGTTGAATTTAGACGTCACATTTGAAATCCGAGTTGGTAAATTCTTACACTTGAGCAATGCCTCAAACTATCCCATATTTCCAATCTGTTAATATTTGGTGGGTTTGTTAAAATATATATATGTGTGTGTGTGTGTGTGTGTGTGTGTGTACCACTCGACTTTTTGAACACAAGTGATAGAGCCAGTTGGCTGTTAGCTAGCAGCGAGAGGGGGAAACTAATAAAGCAATCCACATCTTCAGTTAATGCTCCTTCTTGTCAAAAAGTACAAAGTCGCACGGATAACACCAGTCGCTGTCAGATCTGTCTGTTACCTGTTTGTTGGTTTGTTGTTGTTTCCTTCTGTTGTTTATGTCCTATCTCTCCCATTATTTTCCTAATAGGGTATGTCTCGTGCGTCTCATATTTCCTGTTTCATTTGTGCTCTACCAGTTCAGTCATCACCAAGCCTTGTATGTTCTATCATTTAACTTCTCTGTGATTCCTGGCGTTCGACTCCAGTGCGTGCCACGTCTAACATTTTGTTCACATTGCTCCCACAAATTTTGGTCAGACTCTAAAATTATAGAGCTGAGTTTAAGGCATTGGAGAGGTGAGGTTCCAATGTCATGACAAACTACATTGTTTTTCTCTCTTTTTCTGTGTCTAGTGAAGATGTCAGGTTACTGTTTACTTGGCAGATTAATGAGGCAAAGGAGAAGTCAAGGATTGAGGTCATCAAGGGGTCATGATGGGTTCAGCAGTTTGATTAATGCCAAGAGCAGGTTCATATCGAGTTATGTCGGGGCGTGCGCAAGCATGCAGGTTTGTTGCTTGCTCATATATCCAAGTGCGTCATAGTATGAGGGGGATCTTGAACTCTAGTGCTCGCCCACAAAGAAAACAACAGATAATATGAGTAGTAGAAATATAATGAGTCACCATCATCATTCCATTACATTAAGGTCAATTTGAATATGTGGCATACACGAACCATTTCCAGTCCTTTTAATTGTAATTTTTATTTTGCGCTGCAGTTAACTGGGGACCATTCCAGGATGCAGATCACAATTGGTAGCAAATGTATTTTTAAACATTTAAGCAGTCCCCCCCAAAAAAGTGATCTGCCAAGTAGATTACATTCACCTTGGATTTGAATGATGGGGTAAGTGTTATTCCAATAATGGTGGCAATTACCACATTAGTTATGACATTTTAAAAGTAATGTTCAACTTAAAAAAAAAACACTGTCACATTGTTTTGGACTTGAAGTTACTTTGCTCTGTGTAATGTTGGCCAGAACTGTTCACTTAAGGGTAAAAGGCAGCCTACAAGACTGATTGCCAGTCAGTCACACGTCAAGTGTGAATGAGGCATTGAGTGGGAATTGGTCTCATACCAGCTGCTTAAAAGGCAGCTATGTTAACCACTGCACTACCAATGGCTCTGAAAATCCATCACATTTCTACTAATTTACAGTGCATTAGGTCCTCATGAATTCATAATATCAGGTCCATGCATTCATCCATTTCCCATTTTTCCTCATGAGGTAAGCGAGAGCCTAGCCCAGCTAATTTTGAGCAAAAGGCACCCTGGCTACTCTCTGGACTGGTCGGCAGCCAATCGCCGAGCACATAATGTCTAGACTCCAGCCTTTCATACTCACAGTCACACCCATAGACAATTTCTGTCTTCAATAAACCTAGCATGTATGTTCTTAGAATGTGTTAGAAAGCCAGGGTACTCGGAGAAAACCCACGCAAGCGTGGGGAGAGCATGCAAACTCCAAACTGCAAGTTCCAAACTGCAAGTCTGGAGCTGAGATTCAAACCCAGAACCTCGGAACTGGAAGGCAGACCTGCAGACCACGAGGCCAACGTGCCAGTCTAGTGGTGGCCTGGTAGTGTCCGCTTATGTGCGAAGGAGTGGATATTGACATGTTTCATGTGTATAATTGAGATCTTTCCATACTAGTTGAAGACACATTGCTACAGTATATTTGGTTGGGAACTTGAATGTGAACAGATCCCTACACAATACACATCCTGTCTCAGTTCAAAAGCAAATACGCTATAACGAAAGACAGGACAGAAGACACACAGCTTGATTGTATACGGAGCAAAGTTTACGGCCCAGAAATTGAAATGTGGTATTTCAGTTTCGTGTTATGCAGCCTAATCAGTCCCTTGGGCCGATAATGACATTTTTTATTTTGGGGGGGAAATGAGCCATTCAGGATGCTCTCCAAAAAGAAATGCTCGATGATTCTTGTAGTCGGTGTTCAGGTGTCAGCAAAGGTAAAATGCCCCTACGTCTATTCACATACTCCAAGGCAGAATATTATTCAAGGGAAAAACTGTTGAAGCTCTAAAAAGAAAGGCACACGAGACGCGCAGATGCATTGTTAAAGATACTATGGTAATTTTAATCTAATTCTACAAGGCAAGATGATCGAGTTTTGAAAGAAGCAAAGTGAGGCTGAAACAGACAAGGCCCTGACTGTGTGGACATCCTGGGATTAATAGCAGCAGGCAGCAACTGTAGGGCAAATACGTTGACGGCAGGGTAATCTAATCCTTTGTCATCTATATATATGAAAAAGTGACATTTCTTGGTGGAGAGTTAACGCTCCAAGGGGGAGATTAGCCAGTTACACTACTTAATCTTATTGTCCGGGATAAGAGGATGAGCGCCTCTCGAGAATTTTACTAACACTCTGACGACTCACAGAAATCAATAAAGAGGACTAAGCAATGTTTATACAGTGATTGATTGTGTTATAGGCTATTGTAATCACTTTCCTTAGCGTGACCAGCGTTTAAAAGGCTTTGGTCGATCATGGTGGCTCTAAATACATTTGAAGAGGGTTTTTTTTTTCCTTTGATGACACAGGGATTAAGGATGTCACAATATGTAGTGTGGCACACAAAGGATCACAGTTCCAAAGCTTCCTCATTGTAGTTGACAGTAGTACCAACAATTATCTCCAGTTAGCGGCATCCCTAGATTTGTTTTTTTCTTATTACTTTTTTAGCTGAAGTGAACAAGCACTCAAATATATTATAGTCACATCGCTACAGTCACCCTACAGTACACTGAGGATATATAATAGAGTATATATTATAGATAATTTTTTACATTTTCAGTAGATTTTCAGGTTTCCAGCAATCCACGAATTGTCAACATATTTGACCCTGAAGCAAATGCACCAGCAATTCTACAAACCTATAAGCCCACAGTCATGCTCTGGAAATATTTAAACAGAGCAGCATTTAATGGAAATCCAATCACTACTTTTTTCATGATCTGGGATCACTCAAAAATTTTGTGACAAAGATTCACATTTTACACACAGTACATCTGGAATGCAGGACTGTACGACAAACGAGAATGTTGGGCAGTCTTCCAAATCAGCTGGAGCCAGAGTACTCATCAAATGAGCAGTGAAGCAAATGGCAGCAGCTCGTTGCCTTTGAATGTGATCACCAACCATTTCTGGTGACTTTGCCACTGATTCTGCCGAATTAAGAATACACACACACACACACACACACACACGCACACACACACACAGTGGGTACGGAAAGTATTCAGACCCCCTTAAATTTTTCACTCTTTGTTATATTGCAGCCATTTGCTAAAATCCATCCATCCATTTTCAACACCGCTTGTCCTGGTTAGGGTCGGGGGACGCTGGAGCCTATCCCAGCTGACTTCGGGCGAAAGGCGGACTACACCCTGAACTGGTCGCCAGTCAGTCGCAGGGCACATATAGACACGGACAACCATTCGCACTCACATTCACACCGTCACTGAGTGGGAACTGAACCCACGCTGCCTGCACCAAAGTTAGGCGAGTGTACCACTACACCATCAGTGACTCATTTGCTAAAATCATTTAAGTAATTTTTTTTCCTCATGAATGTACACACAGCACCCCATATTGACAGGAAAAAAAATGGAATTGTTGAAATTTTTGCACATTTATTAAAAAGGAAAAGCTGAAATATCACACAGACCCTTTGCTGTGACACTCATATATTTAACTCGGGTGCTGTCCATTTCTTCTGATCATCCTTGAGATGGTTCGACAAGTTCATTGGAGTCCAGGTGTTTGATTATACTGATTGGACTTGATTAGGAAAGCCACACCCCTGTCTATATAAGACCTTACAGCTCACAGTGCATGTCAGAGCAAATGAGAATCATGAGGTCAAAGGAACTGCCTGAAGAGCTCAGAGACAGAATTGTGGCAAGGCACAGATCTGGTCAAGGTTACAAAAATAATTCTGCTGCACTTAAGGTTCCTAAGAGCACAGTGGCCTCCATAATACTGAAATGGAAGACGTTTGGGACGACCAGAACCCTTCCTAGAGCTGGCCGTCCGGCCAAACTGAGCAATCGGGGGAGAAGACCCTTGATGAGAGAGGTAAAGAAGAACCCAGCGATCACTGTGGCTGAGCTCCAGAGATGCAGTCGGGAGATGGGAGAAAGTTCTAGAAAGTCAACCATCACTGCAGCCCTCCACCAGTCGGAGCTTTATGGCAGAGTGGCCCGACGGAAGCCTCTCCTCAGTGCAAGATGCATGAAAGCCCCCATGGAGTTTGCTAAAAAAAAACACCTGAAAGACTCCAAGATGGTGAGAAATAAGATTCTCTGGTCTAATGAGACCAAGATAAAACTTTTTGGTCTTAATTCTAAGCGGCATGTGTGAAGAAAACCAGGCACTGCTCATCACCTGTCCAATACAGTCCCAACAGTGAAGCATGGTGGTGGCAGCATCATGCTGTGGGGGTGTTTTTCAGCTGCAGGGACAGGACGACTGGTTGCAATCGAAGGAAAGATGAATGCGGCCAAGTACGGGGATATCCTTTTTTGAACAAAATGTCTGTGTGTCCATGTTGCTATTTAAGCCATGATTGGCTGTTTGTGCACTACGGTGGCAAGTGTCTTTTGATTGGTTGCAACTTGGAGCCTCATCTGTTACTTGCAGGCCCTAATTCACTCATTTCACACACCGCTTGAGAGGACTATTGTAAAAAAATATGGCATCATGATAGAAAGAAAACAAGAAGGATGGATGGCTTAGCTAAAGAGGGGATGGTTGGTCAAGAGAGGAAAGTGGGAAGGAGACCAAAGTGGTAGAGGAATCCTCTGGACACCATGATTTTCTCATTTGTGGGTTCCTCTGCTCATTGTCCTTCACTGATGATTTCCTTGCTCTTTCAAGCTCATATTTTCTATGCATTCTCCTTCCTTTCCCCATTCTTCTGTCCTTCCTGTCTTACTCTCTGCCTCTTTTTCTTACTTAAAAAAATGGCATTATTCTTTTGGCAAACCAAGCTATGAGAACAAAAATGAAACAAATCACTAAAGTAGTAAAACGCACAATGAATGAAACACATCAGCAAAGTCTTATAGCCGTGCAGTATGAGCAAAACTCAATAGACATCAGAGTAGAGCTCATGTTAATCAATATATTATGATACCTTGTAAAAATGAGTACCTCAAACATGTGTTTTACTTACTACTTAGGAGCGCTAACAGTCAACAGTAAATCTTTCCTTTGACACAAAATGTCTTTTTCTGTTTGGATATGATGTGGTTATCATCACATTTCTCCTATTTAACATCACTGTTACCCTTCTGTGGTGGCCTTGCAAAAAATAAACAAATAAATAATTAATTAAAAAAGCCCTCAATGAATTGATTTATAGGAAGTCTCACGTGCGGCACGGTGGCCGACTGGTTAGAGCGTCAGCCTCACAGTTCTGAGGACCCGGGTTCAATCCCCGGCCCCGCCTGTGTGGAGTTTGCATGTTCTCCTCGTGCCTGCGTGGGTTTTCTCCGGGCACTCCGGTTTCCTCCCACATCCCAAAAAACATGCATTAATTGGAGACTCTAAATTGCCCGTAGGCATGACTGTGAGTGCGAATGGTTGTTTGTTTCTCTGTGCCCTGCGATTGGCTGGCAACCAGTTCAGGGTGTACCCCGCCTCCTGCCCGATGACAGCTGGGATAGGCTCCAGCACGCCCGCGACCCTAGTGAGGAGAAGCGGCTCGGAAAATGGATGGATGGATGGATGGAAGTCTCACGTGTCATCACTCTTGAATGATGACTGCTCAACCTCCCAAGTTTTTTTTTCTTCAGAACATTATGGTTAAACTCCAAATTGTTCCACCATTCGGCATTTGCCTTGGGAGGTTCCACTACATTTATGAATATTTGAAAGCCACCACAAACCAAAATGCATTTTGGATGAGTTTCCTTTCTTTTTTGTCCCGACACTTCACATTACGTTAGGTGGATTGAAATCGATGCCGATACTGTATGTCTATGCAGTACTCGGAATCCATAAAAATGCTCTCATACTACACACAGACACCACACGATCAGCTTGACAAATACTTTCTGGGTGGAGGAGCCACGTCATCTGTGTGGAGATACTTGAACGACTGCAAATTATGCTCTGCAAAATGGATGATTAACTCCACTCTGGCGGCGAGCGCCATCCGGCAAACTTGGAGCTGCTTTGATCCAGCTGATCCAGATGTGCTCCCATATTGTCAAGAAGCAGTCTTATAGTTCCATTTACTCACTTTATTTTATAATTAGCACGCAGAGATAACATGGCACCCTCTGTTTGTATCCACCAGACTGTTCTTCTTTATCTCTTACTGTGTGTACAATTTTTACATAGTGGCCCTTGGTGTTTAGACTGACTGAATAACATAAAAATACAAAATAAAAAAGGAAAACCTTTTCAACATAATTGCAAGATGTACTGTAATAGCATTATCAAGTTATTGGTATAAGTACTTGTAATTGGTCTGAAAAAGTGGTATCGGTGCATCCCAGATCCGATCCATGATGATTTCAGTGTCGACCTTCTTTAAAAGCAAACTAATCCACACTGACAGGGACAGGCGTGATGTACAACGCTTCAATGGATCCTCAGGGAAATTTCCAACATTCATAATTTGGTTATTCTATTCTATTCCATTTTCCTGTTGACATGGTTTCAATTTAATGAATTCCTTCATTATCTGTCTTTCACACATCAATGTTTATATTTGTCGCGGCATGAAACAAGGATCCCTGGAGGATGGAAATCCTTCCCCAGCCCTCGATAAACACAAGGTCACAACTGTGTTAGTCGTCTTCAACTATTTGGAACAAATATCTTGTGGTTCATGTATCTGTTCTTTAGTGAATTATACAGGACCGATAAGATATAAAAGTCACACTTTTTGAGCATGCTTAAATACTTTGCTCTACTATTCTCCAAAAGCCCACAAGGACTATATTAAAAAGCCTTTACTAAGCTATTCGGTTCTAAATCAATCCAGGCCATATAGAAGCAGTTTTAAAGCTGGTTCTCATAGTTCTTTCAGATCAGAATCACCAGCGGGAGGAGACAGATATTAGGCCTGATCTGATAAAACTCATTAGATAGGAGCCTAGATTCCCATGGGAAATACACACACACACACACACACGCACTCACTCACACAAGATTGCTGCTCCACTAGATTGTAATTTATTAATCATTACATTATAATGACCCCCCACCCCCCCCCCCCCCCCCCCCTTCTCCACCATGAACTAATTTCATACTCACAAAGTGAGGTCAGTGACTGTTGAACTACACGATTAACGCGCAGCGCCCTTCTTATCCGCCTCGTAGCAAAAAGGCAATGAATAAGAGGAAAATTTACATTTTGACCTGTTCTCAATGGGGGAGTGGCCACCACCTGACTCCTGGCCTTGTTGTACCACTTTTTTTGTGGGCAAATTTTCCTTTTTGCCCTCCTCTTCCTCTTTGATTTATTTTTTTTCCAAATCTGCTTTGCAATATTTTGATTGAATTTCCTCAAAATGCATGCTGCGCACTTCTGTTTGACTGTTCTCTAAGTTAACACACAAAAGGCTTTTTCATTGCTAGTAACTGTTGCTCTCCACCTGGAAAATAAACACAAACATTAAACTAAGTTTACACTTAAACTCAAGTTTAACAAAACATTTACATTAAAGATTTTTGATCAATTGAGCGAGAATTGTTGGTAGCCTACGGAATGATGAAAATGTATTGCATGTATTACTACTATTGGTGCTGTATTGAAAATTATGTCTGCAAAACTAATAATGCTGAGAGATATATTCATTTAACACGATAATTATTGTGGTTGAAGTTTAAAGTGGTGTAGAACCGCACTGCATTGCATCATACTAAGAGTGTTCTAGTTTGATTATCTCCTGTTCAATATAATATTTCAAAACAACTCTCAGTATGATGACATCCAGTTCTACACCACTTTAAACTACAATCATGATAATGAACATATTGTTGAACTAATAACTCTCTGACAATTGTCAATTGAAGCTGGGCTTTGCACTACATTGGTAATCTGATTGTTTTACTTTTACTGTATGTTACAAGAACTGCACCCGGTGGAATACAATGTAGTCATAAATGATTCGTGTGCGGTATTTGTCGTTTATCAAGAACATCCTGAAATATCCGGTTGAAGTTGCACATAAACCGCAACACCTACATCGTTAAACCATAACATCTGTGACGGCGGTAATAGTTTACTTGATGGCTCAAAGCAATTGTGCAAGAAGTGAAGTTGGAGAAATCTTCAGCTTTCGAAGGACTCAACGGTGTCACAGCTGGACAAAGTGAACGACAAGTAATTAAAACAGCTGCAATTGCAAATGACCCATATCATCCCAGAAAGCCGTGCTCAGAAAGCAAGAAAGAACAGTGATTATGTCCTGAACAAACAAGAAATGCACAGCAGACATTACACTGTCACTGTGTAGATAAAGCTGGAAGTCAATTAGCTTAAATCACCATGAACATCGCAAACATCCATCATCTATGCAGTTTGTTTTAGCGGAAGCCATCATTGCTGTAAGGCAACAGTGCTAACAACAGGAACGCTCTGCTTCCCATTTTAATATAGGAAACCCGCAAGCCAAAAGGTTTGGGATACCACAAAATCACTTTTTCACTTCATGAATTATAGCTGTGTATCAAAATACAAAAAAAAAAACAGTTGAGAATCAGGGGTCAAACTTGTATTTGTCTGCTTTCTTCTTGTTGCCAATTTCAACCAATTTTTCTCATTGCTAATGAGTCGTTGGCCCACGTAATTAACACACTGTTGTCTACCATCCTTTACTAAAAACGCTCAGTTTGACACTTGTTTATAAGACACATTATGCCACACCATATCCACAAATTGAATTAATTTTGTGGCATGATTAAGAATTACAGCGCACTTATCAGCCTCTCTTAATGACTGCTGAGCATAAATCCTGGGAGAGAAACAGTGGCACAGCTGTACATTTTAAATGGAGTCCGACCTCGATGTTACCGAATAGTTAACTATGAACTTTGTGTCACTTTGTAGTTCTTGACGTATAGCTGTTGGAGTTATGTGAGTGACTGCTACCATGTAACTTTGTAAAATGTCGTTATGTACTGGTATTGGAGGCAATTAAAATTTCTTTGACATGATGGATGGTTCCGTCCGTCCGTGTAGTCCTTTCGTCGTGTGCGAGAAAATAAAATAGCAGAGCTTAGGCCAGAAGTCATGCGTGGAGAGATCAGTTTTATATTTAAATGAATAATTCTCAAACTTTTTACGCCTGCTATCACCTCAAAAAATATTTAGCTTTCGAAGAACTGATACATTTTCTGCATACACAAAAGGCCTACTTCTCCTTTGCCGAATTTTGTGAATCCACCTTACCGGTGTGGCATATTGATTAGATAACATGATTATAGCACCGGCGCACCTTAGGCTGGCCACAATAAAAGGCCACTCGAACGATGTGCAGTGTTACTGTATGACACACCGGTGCAATAATCGTGCTGTCAAATCAACATCTTGATATGTCACACCAGTCAGCTGAATGGATTCTTTCTGCTAAGAAAATCTGCTCCCTAACACAGATGTAGACAGATATGTGAACAATATTTCAGAGAAAAAGGTTTTTTGAGTTAAGCTCATGAAAAATTAGTGTTACGTTGATATTTTTGTTCTGTGTATGTCCACTTTAACACCAGGAAAGTTTTTGTGGTGCATTGAACCTTCCTCAGCTGATCCTACTAGTTACTAGAATGTCACCAAAACAAAGGTCTCCTGTAACATTATGCCAATACAGCTTGCAGGTTTTAGGGTTATGTTTTTGGCCCACTGGATTAATTTAAGCGAGGCCATGTGTATTTTTTTCTATTGAAAATGTTGTCAAATCGAAAAGGAAGTCAATTTGCATTTGAAAAAAAAAAAAAAAAAAAAAAAAAAAGTCCAAATAATAGTTTGAACAAAATTCAGTCGAGGTGTAACTGACCTGACAGATTTCTTCACTGGCATCATCAGTTACGCTGCAAAGGCGGCAGTCGAGTTTTCGACAAAGCAGCTGTTGGTAGGTTACATAATTCATTATCTCTACATGCAGGTTATATAATTAAACACATAAGCTTCCTTCAAACACATTTTCAGACAGATGTTTTTTTTTTTACCTTAGAGTTTCTCTCTGACCTGCATTTTGCATGAACACATTTTATGCTGTATATTAGGCCTGCCAATCACAAAGTAACTCATAATACTATGCTATTGACGTTTGAGCAGTTATGCAATTATCCGTGTAGCTGAAGAAACACCATAACAACAACAATACATCACGATACATTGGTAATTGAAGAAGTGAAAACTTAAAAAATTGTCTTGCTCAACGTGTATAACAATTACGTAAATGAAACTCAAGCAC
This sequence comes from Phyllopteryx taeniolatus, assembly GCF_024500385.1. Taxonomy (NCBI): domain Eukaryota; kingdom Metazoa; phylum Chordata; class Actinopteri; order Syngnathiformes; family Syngnathidae; genus Phyllopteryx; species Phyllopteryx taeniolatus. The sequence continues at coordinate 8,068,540 of NC_084516.1, read as the reverse complement.
AATAAAATGCTCTCATAATATTAGATTCTAAAATGAAGGACAATGAAAAGAGTTTGTTGATTGTTTTGAGGTTAATTAACTAATAGTTTATGGTGACTCTGTCATCTTCCTTCGTCACTTGCTTCATCTCCTGGCAACGGTCGTCGACTTGACGCTTCAGCTTCTCTTTGCCCGAGCCTTTCTTACGCCCTCGTATCACCGTCTGCTGCTTTGAGCATTCTGCGCCATGCTAATAGATCTTTAGCGGAATTGGGAAATTGGCCTTTTCTAACAGAAGACTCAACTGGGCTCTGTGGCCAGTTGATTCTTCATTAAGAATTTGCAACAGGACCAAATTCCTGAGCAGAAAAATCACTAGATGAGTGAAAGGATAAATGATTAAAAAATAATAATATTCAAATGGCAACAAAAATAATTAAAATGTCTTTCATAGGAAGTGAAATACAATAAAAGATGTAAAAAGCAATTAAAAACAACTCCTGCTGCTTGTTATCGCAAAATGGCAGCTCCACATCTCCTCCAGCCATGGTTTTGTTTATTTTATAAAAACAGCACGAATAACAGAATTACAGACAGATTTAGCACTGGCAATTAAAAATGACTGAAACGCGCTTCAGAATGCATGCATAGGGAAATAAAATCATTAGAAATGAATCAGATTTAACATGCTTTGTTTTCATTAGAAAGCGCTAATATCAACATTTGGAATTGGTAAATAAATACAGTACGATACGTAATTTATGTCACAATATATACAACACAATCTTCGAGGCAAAAAAAATAAAAATGGCACTTGAATGACGAAAGGCTTTAATGGCTTAATGTCAAAGGTAAAGTCACAACAACACGGGGGCGCTACTGTAGCTCCAGCGACTGGTTGATTTTATTTTCCAAGCAGACTTCAGAATGCGCTCACAGAGGAACGGAGTATAAAGATTTAATTTCAAATGCTTGGTTTTCATTGGAAATTGCTGTTACCTATAATGGATGCTGGCAGTGTACATTTATACTGTACTGTCAGAGACTGGGATGGGCGTTTGACTACATTTCCTTGATTAACTACAGTAAAAATTAACGAGCAGCGTAATTGTTGTGCCATAGCAAAAGATCTTCTCATAACCTGTTGTTCATGTTAAGACCACAAACTACTTGCGACTGAATCAGCAGCGCCTTTGTTGGCCGCACCCAAGTGAACTGAATCGATTTAATTCATTTCAATTACTTAATCAATCAGTCAATCGATTAATTTATTATTATAAAATAACAATACTTGACATCTTGATATTCATATTTTGTCCCACGTCTTATGCTCCCCAAGAATCCATCTACAGCACTACACCCAAGCAAAATATCTGCATAAAAATGAGTAACTACACCGTGTTGGCTGAACTGAAATACATACTGTACATGCAAAGTCCCAGTGGCAAACAAAATAAGTTGAAAAGTATCCACTTGAAGTTACCAGAGTGTCAGTCCAAACAAACGGACCTGTGCCTCCCACCTGATTCGCACGTTGATTCTCTCCCGTGGACCACTGTATATTCATGCCTTTTGATGTATCACTTTTGCCAGTCTCACAAAATGACTGCTGCATTGAAAGACAAAAACCCTCGGGTCTCCGAAAGAAGCAGCAGACTTTTCGTTTTACTAGCTGTCTCACAAAGCCAACAGATATCCACTAAGGTGTTGAGTGTGAGAAAAGCATAACAGGCCTCTTGTTTGTCTGCCTCACTTTCATCCTCCTCTTCTACATCTTAGGGTGCAGCTCTTTATCTATTTTGCTATGACAGTTTGAAATGAATCGTACAGTAATTGAATGTCTTTTTCCTTTTGAGACACTTATTTTACCTTGTTTGTTTGTGCTATGACACTCAGCTATCAGCCAGAAAAAAAAAAACTGGATTTTCCACTTCATGAAAGCCAGAATGATTCCCACACATAGCTGCGAGTGCTTCTATAGCTTCTTCATTGCACAGGCAGTTTAGTTTAGTGCTGTGCATTTTCTGCTTTCTCCCTTGTCCTCGAGCATTAGGAGTGCCCATTGCTGTGACTGTATTGAATTCCATGGTAAGTGTGCGTGGAAGGGCCATGTTATTTTTTTCTCCCAATGGGACACAGAGGAAGCGGGCTGACCGTCTCTAACCTGTGAGCTGCACACATTCTTTATTTAGGCCAGAGATTGAGAGTACCTACATGTATCGGTAGCAGCATTACACTGCAGGTGGCTGGAAGATGATAAAGGAGGGGAGAAAATAAAGTTGCAAGGAAAATGTTCTTTGAAATACCTGGATTAGTCATGAAATGTGATCAGCTCTTCATCTAAGTCACAAGAATAGATAAACACAGTCTGCTTATACGAATAGCACACAGAAAATTATCAAATCATGTTTTTATTGAACACAACATTTAAACATGATTGTTCAGAGTGGCTAATCATGTCTCCAAGAGCTAATCAGTCAAGTGTCAGCTAACCTTGAATCCAATCAAAGTGATGAGATTGGAGGTTTGTTAAAGCTGCCCTACCCTATATTAAAAAAAAGCCCCACCAGATTTGAGTTTTCCATCTTCAAGAAGCATTGCCCAATATGTACCATGCCTTGCACAAAAGAGCTCTTAGAATACCTACAATTAAGAGTCGTTAACTTGCATAAAGCTAGAAAGGGTCATAAAAGTGTCTAAAAGCATAGATGTTCATGTCTATAAATGGAGAAGGTTCCGCACTGCTGCTTCTATCCCTAGGAGCGGCCTTCTCATAAAAATGACTGCCAGAGCACAACTGGGCTCAATGAGGTGAAGACAAATCCTTGTGTCAGCTGAAGACTTAAAGAAATCTCTAGAATATGCTAACATCTCTCTTGACAATTCTATGATGACTAAAACAGGAAATAACAATGTCATTTGAGGATACCACGAAGGAAGCTGCTGCTGTCCAAAAAACATTCAGACAAGTTTGCAGTTTGCAAAAGATTGCTTGATCACAGTGATATAGGCAAACTATTATATAGACAGATAAAACCAAAGTTGAGTTGTTTGGAAGGCTCACATAATGGCGCAGCACACCACCATCAAAATCGCATGCCATGAGTGCAATTACGGTTTGGTACTGCTTTGCTAACTCAGGACCTGGACACATTCCTATCATCGATGGGCAACATTAATTCTGTGACATTTATCACGACATTTTGCTTGAAGTCTTAAGACCATCTGTCAGCCACTTGAAGCTTAACATAAGACGGATGATGGAACAGGACAATGCCCCAACAGAGAGAAATCAAAAATCAATAACAGAATGGCATCAACAGGAAAAAAAAAAAAATACACCCTCTGGAGTGGCCCAGTCGGAGTCGTAACCTCAACCTGACTGACATGCTGCGGCATCATGTCAAAGAATATATGAAACAACCATTTTGTAAACAGGAGTAGAAGGAATTTCATCCTGACCGTTGGGCAGGTCTGATCTGCAGCTATAGGAAACATTTGGTTGAGATTAATGTCGCCTCAGGATGCTCAAACTGTTAATAAAGCCAAAGCACTGTGATGTTTATTTAAACTCATGGAAACATATCACTGTTTGTGTGATATGAGTTTTATTATGACTTAGATGATTACTTCATATTTTATGACCAATCTATACAAAAACCTGGGCAACTCAAAAGGCTCTACATGGTTTGTCTGCTTATGAATAAAAGCACCCACTGATAAACAGCTAAGACTGATTGAGTCAGGAGGTGAATGACAAGCTCAGCCCTTTTGATCACCGATGCCAGGCGGGACTGGCTGGTCCACATAATTGATTGGCCTCTAATTGCACATCTTGAACGTAAACCACATAATCAGTGCAGCCATTACCCATGAGCCCAGCATGTTGTCAGCTATCGCAACGCAGCTCTCGCTGAAGTCCTACTTTCTGCCAGAGAGAATAGTTTAAAAAAAAAAGGAATTTGGACTTGCTGAAATTATTTTGCAGAGATGCTCTGTTTTGACTGGCACTGTCAAAGAGGTATTTGGTTAACAAAACAATAAAATTACCTCTGTGAAGCACAGAGGCAAGAGTTTTGATTGTGTGTTTGTTAGCAGAATCACTCAAAAACTACACAACAGATTTTCACAAATTTCATTCATCATTCACTGTCTTTTGCTGTTTTAAGTCAGAAGTGGTCTGTCTGAGAATTGACTTCAGACACTCAAACAACAACAAACAAATCTACTAAAATGATAATCAGTCTATTAATTGATTATTTAGAATTCTGATTCATTTTTTGGTGGAGTTGATTGATTGATGAAAAAAAAGACAATGCTTAAAGTCCATTAGACAAACAGTTGTTTTCAGAGGTTCAAGTGGGCAAAAGTACAGATGGCCAGTTAGCCACATACATTTTGATGACGATTGATAGCAGTTTTCTGACAGGAACCGACATTAAGCCTTTTTTCTATTGTGAGCGTAAAGAGTGGACAACGCTTAACGTCCATAAAATCCAAAATATTGGGGCGCGATCATCCTGATATTTGCACAGATTGAACTGGGGTTAATAGAGATGTCGACATGAATTTTGATGACGGTTGATCTTAGTTTTTGGGCATGAAGCGATGTTAAGCTTTTTCTCTATAGTGAGTGAATGGTGAGAATTCCCTATGACTCCCTGACGACACGGCTAGTCTTTGGGAAACATCGCAGAGATGTCTCTGCAACTGACAGAGATTCGAGTCGCTATCAGGTCACCAACTAGTCTCCAGTCCCAGTGAGATAGGCCCTTTAACGATCAGTTAATCAGTGAATAGTTATTATTGAAATATTTTTAATGGGACAATCTCTCTGAATGCCATGAACTCCTGTTTTGTTGCGTTCCACACTGTTGTAGGCCTTAGCAAATATCATGTTGTTCTTTATAGCTACAGTATTTTTAGAGGATTACACTTTCCGTAAACCATTGGCAAGATTTCTGCCCAAATCCTCTCTTACAACACATTTTAAAAATCTATATTTTCAGCCTGTACTCCTACAGCAGAGTGGAACCATTAAGTGTGCACTTTGAAGTGTGGCTTGCATCTGATGTGCATGAACATATTTTCTGGAATTGGTAGTGATTTTCATGCTGGCTGGGACAAAAAATGTTCAAGGAAAGCCCTGGATCTCGCCATTCTATCCTCCTCCTGCTGCTGCTTCACTTGGGCTCTCGCCAGCCTTGTTTCATTGTGTGACAAGCAGAGAACAAATACTGTATCTTGGGACAGAAATACGCATTAAGTAAAATATACTGACTCAATAATTAGGGCAAGGACATTCCCATGTATTGCCTATTTTTGTTGTTGTTTAGCAAGAATTTAGTCGTCATAGAAGTTGTTTGCTGCTACACACACCAGCATTGTGACACTTGTGTCACTTTATGACAAGCGACAATTGTTGCTTTACAACAGTGATGTCAGTGTATACAGCCGTATGGATGCTAAAGCGGCTGGTTTGTTGACGAGAAACTTGCACGGGACTCCCACTAATTCCGACAACTACAGTTAGGGTAATATTGAGTTGTATTTTTCATGATTTGTTTTCATCGGTTTCTATGCCTGACTGTCAAAATATGTCTTAACGCGAAACTGGTCTGTGGCGCAAAAGAAGCTTGGGGGACGCTAAGCTGAAAAAATGTCAATAACATCGATTAATCGACTTCGACTGAACTTGTATCACATTATAGTCTACTACGAAACAACTTTGGTCCTTCAACCCCTAATTCAATTACTATGGATGATATCAAGTCATTCAACCTCACGTAATTAGAAATTATAGCTGTATAAATATGTCACAGTATACCTGCTTTAATCCTATCAATTATACTGGAGGGTTTTGCCACTGGAATGCTATTTTCCGTTATTTAGAAGACTTTTGTTGTAACAACTTGTTCTGTTGTTTACTTTGGAGGGCAATCTGAGCCATTTGTCCCAAGGTCTCATCTACTTTCTTTCAAAATTCACATTCAAATTAATTATTTTTGTCCTTCCCTTTTCCGGATGTCTCACCTTGCTTTCCCCTCAAATTCCCTTCTTTCATTCATTCCGCGAACATCGTTTGCTTATCTTTCCTTGTCCCGTTCGACTTAATCCATGATCATATTTTTGCCCCTCCGTTCACCTCATCCATCCATTTCCTCTTCCCATTTGGACTCTTCTACCTCATTATCCTTTTTCACTTTTGCCTTTAAATTTACTTGCTATCTTCCATTGTTACTTTCACTCATTGTTCAACCACCGTCCTCTTTTGTTTGAATCTAAATCCACTACTGACTCACGCCTTTTTCATCTCACCAATATTCAGAGAAGAGGCGGCGGGCTACCAGCGAGTGTTGCAGGTGGATCTGGAGATGAACGGGCTGATGGTGCCTGAGGCTGGCAGAGAGGTGACTTGGCAGGTGGAGTATCCGCTCACCCGCACCCAGACAAGTGAGGTGCAGACGATCATCCGCCTGGCACCGCAAGACTTGGGCGGCATCGTGCCACTAGCAATGGTAAGCAGCGGGCAGCTGAACCTTCAAATTCTCTGAACTTGTTTGTATTCAGGTATTTTTATGGTTGCATCCTAATCTAACCAAGAGAACCCTGATTGCACTTAAATTTCACTTTGTGTAGCGAGACGCGGGTGCAGGAGGAGTCTTGGGATTTTACCAGCATTAGTGTTAAAATTTTTATTTTTTTTCTCTGACTGACATTTGCATTAAGTGTGTATAATCAATCCCAGACGACTTTAAGGAAAAACAATCTATTGCACTATCCTAATCCTGGTCATTTCTAGCATTAGCTAGAGCAGTGATTCTCAAAGTGTTTACGACGGCCCCGATATATGCGGTTTCTAAGTTCTGATCCAGTTTAGACCGTGGCGTAAGAAAACACCATCACAAGAAGGAACTGTTTTTTTCTTTCAAATGTTTTATATTTATGGTATATTTATGAAGTGTTTTTCATAAAATATTTGGATTTATAACGAAACTCCGTTGTGAATGTAGTACTGTACTTACTTGGCTCGCTCCTGCTCTAGATGCTTTATACTGCACTATGCTAGCGCCGTCCATTTTCTTTCTGTCCTCTCCTTACCAACAGCCACATGCAGAGAAGTAAATACAGGGGACCACTGTTTTTGTTTTTGCAGTTGCCCGTGGTTCTATTTTCAAGTGGAAAATCGCTCCCCCGAAACCGAGGCAACACGAGCAATGTGGAAAAACGGCATTATGGTCCACTTTCTTTTAGGTCTTGCCATGATTATTTTCAGTATAAGACAGACATGTTTCCTATAGTTTGCCGCCCTAGTTTATATTACGGTTACCTGCCTCATTCCACAGAGGATCTGAACAGAACAGTAGCGAGGGTGACGCAGCGGGTGGACAGCGGGTAAGAAGGCGAAGGCGTTTCATGAACAAACTTTAAAGATGGAACATGCAGAGAACACGCCAAAGGAGAGTGAGCGACTTTTATCATATCCTCCATGAATTTTTGATCTCGCGCTCGCTGTGCTCTCTCATTAGGAGACATACAGTGTGGCCCCCGCAGCTCTTTACTGTACATCCAAAATGCAATCAGTTTTCACTCGTAGCTTCGAAACTCGCTCTATTTCAAATTCAATTGATGTGTCTGTTCCAATTGAACTGTCTGTTCCATAATATAATCAGAACCATTAGCAAGAATCCCAACATTTGCTTTTTGTCTCAAGGGCTTGATTGAGAGCCTTTATCTAGAATAATTAGGGTTTGACCAAATGCTGCCTGCACAAGATTGATGCCATAATCGTGATCGACCGAAGCAATGATGACAGCATAATTAACAGGCGACTGTGTCCTCTGCAACCTCGAGAACCAGATAAACCCAAAGGCCAACACTCCACATGTCTGAAGTTCAGTTGATATTGTGGCAGCTTTCCATCATATAGAGACAACTTGCTTTTGAAAAAGACACGTCAGTAAATGGCTGAGGATTATCCGCTTGCATGTTAAGTGCCCTCGAGTCAGCATTCAGCGACCTCTGTGTGGTTGCAATACAATTTATAGCTTAATTAAATCCCGTTGTGCTTACACAGGGCTTTATTTTACCTCGCTATCTTTTGACTGTTATTTTGGAAACGTTAATTCTCACTTTTCTTGGGGCGGAGGCAGCTTCATGCACACTAAGCTTGTTTCTCGTCTGCGCTCTTGATAATCCTGAACAGCAACATCTTGAGAGGGAGAGATGAAGACAAAAAGAGCAAACGAGGACAGTTGTGAGCTTCATCTTTCTCTCACAGTTCACGTTGAAGCCTGGCGGGTTATGGGAGTTAAGACACGTCTGCCACAATATTAGCACAGCTTCTTGAGATTGTTGCATCAGCCTATAGGCTTTTATGTGTCTAATGTAAAATGTAAGGTACATTAAGCGTTTTACCGCTAATGCAGACAAAATAACCATTGAAGTGTTCTTTCAAAGGCACACAAACCTTCAGGTGACATGCTGACCCCTATCTATATGTTCCTGCAATTTGAAATTATATGAGAAGCCAAGAAAGTTCTGGGATGACTACTATTACCAAAAAAGCATTTAATGCACCACCGACAATTTAATAATGACAGCCAAAGCAAGAGCTGCACCACCCGTAGGGCGGTGTGGGGTGGCGGTGGTGGGGCATGCGGGCAGTGGGTGGTGGTGCTACACTGTGTCCTTTGGTGGTGTGGGTGGTGTCCTGGTGGCCGCGCCGCTGGCCTTCCCCCTTGGCGCAAGAAAAATAAAAACTCCAGGCGTGACTTTGCAGAAAAGTACAGAGATGAGCCTCAAAAGCTCTGGGAGAAACATTTTATGGACCGAAGAGGCAAAGATTAACCTTTACTAAATTGATGGAAAGGCTAAAGCTGGAAATGGAAGTGCTCATGATCCCAAAAAACACAGGGTCATCTGTAAAACTCTGAAGGTGTTGTCATGGCTTGGACTTGCATTGCTTCTTCTGGTACCGGCTCATCTTCATTCGCAGCAGAAAAATCAATTCAGAAGTCTACAGAATCATTTGTTCGTGCCAATTTAAATACAATTTAAATGCTACATTATGCGGCAAGTTCATGACCCAAAATACAGACGGGAAAGGTGGGCTGGCCACCTTTACAGGCCACTCTAAAATGTGCAGTTTTATCGTACAGCACAATGCCGCAAAGTTTTGGGGGAGCGTGCCATTGGCATGCGTACTGCAGGAATGTCCACCAGAACAGTTGCCCGTGAATTGAATCCTCCTTTCTCTACCACCAGCCGTCTCCAAAAGTGTTTCAGAGAATTTGGGAGCACATCCAATCCAAACTGAGTTTTGCGAGAATCCCTCGATTCCTTTTCCCGGGACAGCATTGTTAATAGGCACCTAAAAAATGTCTCTGATATTTTGGCCAAGCTGCCTCTGAGCAATTATAACAACTACCCTCATTTTCTGCAATATAGCCCTATGTGGCATATTTCCCATCTTGACAGCACGAATCTTTACGTGGGAACGGGCGGTGTTTCAGGGAGACACTTACACACCAAACCACCCCTCCGATCTATTTTTTTCTTCCAAGGCCACCGATGCAGCTTCAGTAAACGTCAGTCGGACTTTAACTTGGAGTTAATCCTGTCGATTCTACAATTTGTACTTGTGTTTATTTGCTTATGGTTGCTGGCTGGCTTTGCTTAGCGCTGTTGTCAGCGTAGGTTCAAAGTGATTTATGAAATCGGGGACGTATTGCACAGTGGAGCACTCTGAATGTGGACAGGTTTTATGAGGAGCAACTTATTTATCTTTGCTCACCTCTGCAGTTCCCTCCTTTATGTTAAGCAATTATCATAAAACTCCAAAAGCACGTACAGTACATCTATCTTCCAAACCTTGAAATGCTTTTCTTTTTATAATTACAAATGAAAATCTGATCAGTTCAGATTTGATCTTATCAAAAAAATATGAAATAATACAGTTCACCCATTGCAAAATTAGCATTTTTTGTAAGCAATATTTCAAAATCAATGTGTGGTCTCTTGCCAAAATTCAATAGAACCATGCTTTCAAAATGCCCCAAAAAGTCAAGTTTTTTTTTAAATTTTCCTCCATTATTTCAAAGGAATGGTAAGGTCATTCTTTGGTGATTCTGCTTAGTTTTCACTAATCGATATGATTCCTTTCAGTTGGCCATGGTTAGGTTTGAATGGGTAAACGCTGATCCAGCTTGTGTTCATTTCATTCACTTAAAGAAGGTAGACAATTCTTTGTTAACCACTCAATGGATAGCAATGTGTCTAGCCCCACCCTCCACAAGTGTGCCCAAAAAGTACCACTGTGACTGAACTGGTACTGAAAAAAAGGGGCTGTGTAATTTTGGAGCGCTTTACAATGGAAACATAATGAAATATGTCCCGTATGAAACTGACCTGGTCTGTATTGGTGCGCAGAAATGAGGCTGATAATGTTGTATCAAAAACTGTAGGCAGTAAGTTACACACAGACAAATGAACCACACAACAAAGAAAATATGACCTCGTCCTTTCTTACAGTGCAGTTCAAATGGTCTCAATATTTAATCTTCCTAAATGCATCCAAAGCTCTCAGAATACAATAACTAGGCCACCAGGTTGTGTCATGAATCAATAGCTAATTAATGAGCATTGAATAAATCACTTTAGCCTCAGATTTAATTTGAGTAATCATTAGTGGTGTTTCTTACTTCTGGTCATGGCAGAGGTCTCCTGAGCTGCTTTTAAGTTGTTAGTGTCTGCAAACTGTAGCTGCTTTGAAAGCAGTTTGCTTTTTAGCTTATTTCATTCTCAGAACAAACGCACCTTGTGAACATGTGTAAAATGGAACATGTACGGTACATGTATCCCACATGAACATGATATATGCAAAGAGGTTTAATTGCAAAAGCATGCTGCAAAAGATTGTGCATGAGTTAATTACTTAGCTTCTTGTCTTTCAAGCTCTCTGAAACCTGGTAATTAATTAAACACTCCAATTCCACGGAATGCAACATACACCATCCATCCTTAATCGTCTAAAAAGAGGAGGAGGAGAAGGAGAAGAAGAAGCCACTGTAACATTATGTACAGTTCGGATATTTAATTCAGTGATTCTTTCTCAAACCACTAGAGGGAGTCGGCATGCTTTACAGTATGGGGAACATAAACCGCTGCTGGCACGTTGTTGGTCAAGCAGCTTCATCATAACAGCGACCTTATTAAGTTTTCACAGGTACACTTGTAGCATTAAGTTTTAAGGGTAGAAGTCTAGAAGTAACACAAATAAACACTCATGCAAGCCTTAGCTCACCATGTCCGCTCCTGCCTGCCCTTGTTTAATGTGACATCATAGCTATTACCTCATCACATCCGAGACAGTCCTCTTTTGTGGTGGGAAGATGGCCAAGCCACACAGTGCAGGAAAAACACACAAACACGACACAAGAAGGCCCTAGCCAAAATTGTCAGAGTCAGCAGTGGTTACCGTTGCACCGCTGTGCTGAGATTACATTTTGCAAACACCTATCTGCCCTGCTGTGGGATCACCGCCGTCTCTGACAAAGGATCAAATATAATCTCATAGGTTTGATTCATACTCCCGCCCTCCCTTTCATTTATCTGCGAAAAGCGGCTGAGGGTTGTCATTCTGTTTGATCCTGACAGTGCTGGTTGTGCGGACTGCGCAGGTGCCGGAGGAAGTGGACTTTTTATTGATAATTGATGTGAATTGAATAGGTGAGAGTCACTGCAGTATAGAAGGCCATAAAGACTGCAATCCTAGCTGTCAGTTTGCGCTATGGTTCTGCACGGGGTTCATGTTTTGCACAAAGTGGTTTTGTACGGCCTTCTCAAAGCACACATGCTGTTTTGGTTCATGCATTCACAGCAGCACAACGAGCAAAGTCAAATTCTGCTCTGTGGGTGTGATGACTTAATATACTTTGAATCACTGGTTTCATAATGCTGCCTCCTACATGACGTAGACAAAAGTTTGTAGTTCAATCTTAACTTCCCTCTTTTCTAAGCCGTTGCATTAAAAGAAAAAGAAAAAGGGAAAAAAAACAAGAGCACCAGCACAATGTAAAGTCCATACTCTTGTATTGTTAGGAATCTACCTTTTCTAAAATAATGGTTATTCCTTTTTATTTTCATTTATTTACTTGCACCTGTAATTCAAAACAGAAAGTTGATGCTATCACAACACATAAGTAATGATCGGAGTAACTTATGATACTACATTACTGCGGTTAGCACGTATGCCTCACAGTCAAGAGCTCTCAGCTTCGAATCTCGGCTCAGGGCCTTCTGCGTGGCGTTCCCACGTTCTCCCCGTGCTTGCGTGGCTTTTCTCTGGGTACTTCTGCTTCCTCCCACATGCTAACAACATTGGATGTTAGGTTAAATGAAGACTACGTTGTTCATAGGCGTGAATGTGAGTGTAACTGATTGTTTGTCTATATGTGCCGTGTGATTGGCTGGCAACCAGGCCAGGGTTTCTTGGCCAAAGTCAGCTGGGATGGGTAAACTTTTTTTTTTTTTCCTTTTCTTCATACAATCACACAACACACATAAAACTGCCGCTTTTCCTCAAATGACTTTCTTCAGGATACTTCAGTATGTTACAAATCAATTCAAATGATGAATGTATTTATTAAATAAACAGTTGGATTCGTTGAGCCGTTGGATTGAGCACAAATCGATTAGTCGTGCCTGGAAAGTGAGGCATAAGGATGACGTGATAGAAAGGTGACTGTTATTGCATTACCCTCTAATAGCAACAGACCTAACACGATATCCCGCACATCAAAACAATAACGATATAAATGATAAGAGGTTTATATCGTGCAGTAAATGTTTGTATATTGCACTACAATATACAGTATATCGTTATACATTGTATACTGTTCCTAACTGTTGGCTTGTATGTCCGATAAATTGTTTTTTAATTTAACTGGACACGAGTGCTTTAAATATTAAGAGCTATCTGCCATTTATTTCCTATAGCAGCCTTCTCAAAGTGACCTTTCTCCCAGTAGAACCACTGTGGGTTGTCAGTCACACATCCTTTATTTCCTATGTCCAAATTGACCCCAACACACTCCAACATTGTCCCCCAGTTACAGTAGTGACAATATAGCATTTTATCAGGTGCAGGCTCCTGTTGTTGTTCTTCTACGAGTGCTGTTAAGGTTGTTAAGATAATATGCTGGCTAAGGAGGAAGACGGCGTTCCTGTGGTTCATATTTGGGTGACATTATGGATTCTGTGTGTGTGAGTACGCGTGTGTTTGTTGGTTAATAATACAGCAAATTGGCAACACGGTTGTTTATCATCAGTCGAGTATACAATCAGACTGCAAATAAGACATGCAGTTCTGCTCCTAATAACCACGGAGGCCGGGGGGGAGGCCAGGCAGTGCCCAGTGAGACAGGAACGGGAAGACTGGAAAAGGGCTCTTGCTTTTTTTGGCACTCCACTCTGTTCACTCATGGAACTTCATTTAATTTCAAGATGATGTGCTGGCTTTTATATTAACTATATAAGACTTCAATCCAAAAAAAAAAAAAAAAAATAAATGTCTGGCTCTAACTCCTGTATTGAATACTCATTACTGGACCCCTTTTTTATTTTGTTCTTCCACCGGTAATGGCTTATTGAGTGAAAGCAGCCATCACAAAGAGATAAAACACAGCATACGCGGTGCCTTTTCTCTTTGGTACTTAATAGTTACACACAACAATGTGTACACCACGTCGTACAGTGCAATTATGAGAAAATGGGTTAACGCATTGTTCACCGCAGAAAATAGAGGACAGCTGATATGAAGGTATCGGATTGTGAGACTGTAATTTAGTTTGAGAGAAATGTTTTAATTTTTGGGAAATGGAAGTTGAAAGAAGAAGGTATCCTATAATTCAATTTTGATCTACAAATGAAAGTTCAAGAAAGTTCAACTTTAGTTTATCTTGGAACTAATTTGTTCCAGAGGCAAAACTGCTGCCATCATATAACTCTTTATTAAAGGCACAGACAGTGTTTTAAGTAGCATGTTAAGATTATTAATCGTCATACATGTCGACCTTAAACAGTTGAATATTCCCAGGTTCAAAACAAATAAAAGACTCTCAATTAAAAATCCTCATTCATAATAAATATCACATCAGATGTCACACCTTAGCAATATTATTTTTAACCTTTAAGCATCAAAGATCCATCACTGGTGTTTGATTGTTTGAAAGATGTATTTCAAACCCAAACTACAAGTTTTCTCCTTCCATGTAATCGCCTTGGAGTAGCTAACTGTGACCGCCGTTCTCTTCCGCCACGTAAATGATAGAGGCTACGTATGATAATAAGACCAATGAGACCAGGCGTGGCAGGGAAGGCTGGGAAAATCAAATCGGTTGGACTCCAGGGGGGTTAGTTCAAAGGGGAAAACTTGTAGTTTGTGTTTAAACTCAATCTTTTGCGACCAAGCCCCAGAACATTTCTGGCACGTACCATGAAATCGAGCACTATTGTACTGTATGTAAAACTTTATACCATACCACACATAATGTATAACACTTTTCAGCCTTTTGATCACAAGTTGCAAGCATGAGAAGTTAACTTAGCAACGTACATCTGGACTCGGTGCTCCTTCTTGTCAAATGGACAGCATCAGTCAAAGGTCCTTTGTTGAAGTCCTTTCCTCGTAAAAAAAAAATATGTCAGAAATTGTGACAAGCGGGATTACTCATGTTGAGATTGCCTAAATATCCATCCATCCATCCATTTTCTGAGCCTCACTAGGGTCGCGGCCTTCCCGAATTATTTTTTCATGAATATTTTGGTCAAACTCCTAATGGTGTCACATTTGTACTGTGGTACTTCAAAATCCCGATGAGAGCCATTGGTCGCACAAGTAGACCAAAATGTTCAGGAAAATTATGGTTTCAAAGTAATAATAATAGTTGAGCCAGGAATTTCGGTACTTGAGATAGCAATAATCAAAATATATATTTTAAAAAGAACAGTGACAGCTCATTTCACTATACAGTATTTCATATGCTAGTCATTTTAGATAGTTCTCATCCAATTAAACCATCTAGATCATAGGTGTCAAACTCAAGGCCCGGGGGCCAGATGCGGCCCGCCACATCATTTTATGTGGCCCGCGAAAGCAAATCATTCTCGTCAACTTCTGGGATTTTTGCTAAAATCTGTACCCAAAAAACAACTACTAATTGTTGTAGAAAGCATGCGTATGAAAATATGACATCTTGTGTGAAATAATACATTTAAATGATCCATCAATCCACTTTCTATAGTGCTTATCCTTATTAGCGTCACAGCGAGCCGGATCCAATCCCAGATGTTTTTGGGTGAGCGGTGGAGTCACAACAATCACAACATTGCAAAAGATGGCTGTCTTAAAGAAATAATAATGTACAAATATTACTTCCTTGTAAGCTACACCTTATGAATAGGAGTCAAACTGTCAGAAGAGAAGTTAAGCTTTAAATGAAATCCCTCTTTTTAGAGGACCAGACAAAACCATTTGCACACAATAAAGAGCTGTCAGAATTTTTCTTTTTCCTCGCAAAGCTTGAGAGGACATTTATTGAAATTAAGATGCGATGAGCAGGAGGCGCCATAAACGCCAATCCTCTAGTACCATCACGCTGTGAGCTCAAAGACTGACGCCGTTGTCCTAATTGAGCTCATTACCTCATTCCACCTCTTTAATGCTTTGAGATTGTTAATGTATAAGTGATATTTCTGGAATGAGTTCAGTTTGACAGAAAGTATTATTGTTTGTTTGTTTTTGTTTTTTTATTTGAAATGAGCTCCTGCTGATTGCTGGGGAAAGGCTATTCTCATCTTCTGGGGCTGATTAGGCCTATACAGCACCATAAGTATGCAATGCAGTTGATAAAGTGACAATATATGGTAACCGTACTCCATTATAGACTATGACTGGAACCTCCAACCTCCAAGTTGAGCACAATGTCTTCTGTGATGCTGACAACCTCCAATTTGTTTCTAAACCTATTTTCCGAATTTTTTTCCGAGTCTGAACTGTCACCATCATAAACTCTTTATCCACTTTAAAGACCATGTCTAACTGTACTTACTGTCTTGAATCTATGCAGGATGCAATGAAATCTCAAGGCAATCGAAGCATTCTGGACACGAATGTGCTGCCCTGTGGAGTGCCGTTTGTCAAGCAGCTCACACGGAAAATAACAACAACATTTTGTTACATTTAGCTGCAAACTGAATAAAGTTGTCAAATATTGCTCTAAATGTGCAGAAAGTGACTCTTGAAAATTCACACCAGCTTTTTAAACACATTTTGAAGCTAAATGTGACAAAATGTTGCTGTTATTTTGGGCGTGAGCAGCTTTACAAACGGCACGGCATACTGCCCAGTGTCAAAAAGTTTGGTCTTAGCCGCAAGGGTCCTCCAATAGGCTAATAACTTAAAAAGCACCGCTAAAAATATCCTAAAATGGCTAAAAACATTAGAATATTCTGATCAGACCTCATCAAATTTGTCTTCTCGAACTTGAACTCTAACTTGTGAAGAAGGCACCCTTCGAACCTGCGACAGCTGGAGTCGTTTGCTCAGGTGGAGTGGGCCAAAATAACTGTGGACAGGGTGCGCAGGTATTGAGGCATCTTGATCGTAGGGATTGCCTTAAAAGGATGTGCAGAGACATATTAGGTTATGGTTGTCATCAGTTTTGTCCAACGCACTGGTAATGTCATGATACATGTTGCTGTGTTTGCGCAGATAACATGTGTTCAATTCCCAGTATAGTATAGTACCTTGAAGTTTTATATATGGTACAGTAACTTGCCAAGTGTCACAATGTGTTAATAGCAATAGAAATGTGAATTTTTTTGTTTTGTTTTTGCAGGACACGGAAATCCTTAACACGGCCGTCCTCACCGGTCGTACAGTCGCTGTGCCCGTAAAGGTCATCACCGTGGGAACAGACGGGGCAGTTTCGGATGTAACCGAGTCGGTTGAATGCAGGTCAACTGATGAACAAGTTATTAAGGTGAGTGTGGTGTGTGCCCATCTCTGTATTATTAGCAATATTTCTTCTTTTTTTGCGTTGCTAATAACGTCTGAATCCTCTCATCTGCCGAGGTCCATTCGCTATGCTTCTCTTTGCTTGTCTTGTGTCCAGTTGTTAGCAAGCAAGAGGTGGAGAGTTTAGATTAAAGAGGTGGCGATTCCAAAAAAATTATATATATATATATATATATATATATATATATATATATATCCTGTGTATGAGGCGGCACAGTGGGCGACTGGTTAGCACATTTGCCCCACAGTTCTGAGGACCGGCCCCTCCGGGCACTCCGGCTTCCTCCCATATCACAAAAACATGCATGGTAGGTCGAGTGAAGACTCTAAATTGCCCGTAGGTGTGAATGAGTGCGCGAATGGAATGTCCCCGGCGATTGGCTGGCGACCAGTTCAGGGTGTACCCCGCCTCCCGCCCGAAGATAGCTGGGATAGGCTCCAGCACGCCCGCGACCCTAGTGAGGAGAAGCAGCTCAGATAATGGATGGATGGATCCTGTGTACAAACATTTTAGTGCTGTGTGAGCTGATTATTCCACACCACTACATCTGAACGTGATGTATTACAGAATGTAGAGTCACACCACGCCCTTGGCTGAGCTCTATCAGTGCCCTTCTTGTGTGTGTGTGTGTACGTGCGTGTACGTGTGTGTGCGTGTGTGTGTGTGTGTTTGTTTGCAGACAAGGAGTTTTTGTGTAGCGTATCGGAGAGAAGCAGCAGCTCTCTCGCAGGGTTTAATGATCCACTGAAGTGTAACACTACACATAATGGCACTGACCTTGGTATCTTTCATTTAAAACCTTACTTGCATATACTTAAGTTCTGTCAGTGGATTAATTGCATTGTTTTCATTGCGCTGAGATACTGAATATGTAATCGCCAGTCTGTATATACATGATTAGCAGGGCGTGACATGAACTATTTTACTCACTAGCCACTGTGGCTCGCGGTTTACCAGAGTTACTAGCCACTCAGCAATTTCACTTGCCACAATTTTTACTGAAATGTTTCACTGTCAAAATGCATTCGTCAACGGTTGTGTGGGGTTGAAGTACAACCCGCCAAAGTGGCTAATGTGAGTGGTGTTGTTACCCGCCACTGCTGAAATTCACACACCTTTGGCGGGTTGGCGGCTGTTACTGTCAAAAATGAAGTCAAATACTATGAAATGTCCCAGAATCAGCATTGAAAGTTTTTACTTTATCTAAAGAAAATGGATGGATGGATATTCAACATAATATTGTGCAGTATTTGGAAATAATCCCATTAAACATGAACTGGCTTACAAACATGCATTGACTTCATGCAACTAAACGTTTGCTACTCGGACTACAAATATAGTGAATTATTTTTGAAAAAAAGCTTTTTTTTAAAAACTATTTGATGTGGTAAAAGGCCTGAGCTAATTCGAGCTGTAATTTCCTTATTCCATTTGTTTCATAAACACTGAGTCATGTTTAAATTGGAACTAACAGAACATACATGGATCACAAAAGTATCATCCATCCATTTTCTAGTGTGCTCGTCCTCACTAGGGTCATGAACGTCGTTCATTTTTGGGCGAGGGGAAACCGTATCCATATATACATGTATTGGATGTGTACATGGAAAAGGATGAAGCTCTCTGGCGGTCCCTAAAGGGACAAGCCGAAAGGAAAAGAAGAAGAAGATGTATTGCATGTGTATTATCTATTTCTATTATTAAACCAAATTAAGTATTCTCAAGAAGATTGTAGTGAAGTCCAACAAATTGATGGAAGATTAAAGCTTAGCAGGACTCAATGTTGTGGTTGTATTCATGCAGAAAGCTATTCGTTTGCCTTGAAATACATCTTCAAAGTCATTGCCGTGGCAACTGTGGATTGCCTGCAGTGGCCTGAAGGTTTAAAGACCGCGAGCTCCAATTACATGCCGATGTTAATACAGTACATCCAATGTTAAGTCAATCACGCCCCTTTTCTTTTGTGACCTACCGAGGCACGTAAACTGACTCTCAGATGAAAGTGTGGAAACTTACTGCACCGCCACATCTTCAGTAAATAAACACCCCTGGCCGCTATTGGTGACAATTCGTGAATATTATTATCAAATGAAACCAGCTTTGTATTGCACAGTACCAGCTCGTTTAGGCTCAGGTCCACACAGAAACAGAAAGCCATATGCACCCAACTAAACCAACTAAACAACAGATATGACACGCTTAAATTTTGAACAATCACATTTTCCACATTGGGCTATTTCACTTGAGTGTTAAAATATTGAAGTCTTTTATGATAGGCACAATAATTATTCTGTCAGATAATCAACCTCCTAACCAGTGGGTGGAACTGAAGGTGTCAGTTTTATTCTTCGGTGCTGTTGGCTGCTTCGACTCGGTGTAAATCTGCCAAATTGGATGCAAAGACGACAGACACCCATTTGCTCCAAACATTTGTGAGTGCTGTCCAAATGATGACGACAGTGTTTGAAATGCACTGACAAATAAAATTGCTGGACAGATTGTTAAATATTTGAGTCTGCAGCATTGGCAGAGGGAAGAAACGTCTGATGAGGAGATTCTTGTGTTTTTTGACGAGAAAGGCAGACACCTGCGACATTGTGTATTGTATGTCTTTGTACTGGAAATACATTTGAGAACATCAGCCAATTGATTGTAGTTCAAATACATCCCGCCATTCACCAATTTAGCTTGAGCTTATGTTTTTCCTTCTCGTGGGATCAGACACATCTGTTTCTTTTCCCAGCTCCATCTGCTGTGTTGGACCGTAGTCGTAGTTCTTCCAATGATATTATCCTGCACACACAAACAGGCAATACATTTTCATGTGTGCGCATAGCAATGGTGCCTGGAACTCGCATAGGTGGTATTAAAAATGGAAACCCACCCAACATTCTCATGGGTATTTCAAAAAGCAAAATACACTCATTGCAGCATTGGCATCACTCATTATGGAAGCGCTGGCTATGATCTTTCAGTTTGATTTATGTTAAAAAGAAACGGGGTTTATTTCACTTCTTTGTCTTTGCCAGTTTCTGTCATTTTTCGTCTCGCCTCTTTGTTCAATTCAAGGTGTCCGAGAGATGTGACTACGTGTATGTGAATGGAAAAGAGACGCAAGGAAAGAGCAAGGTGATGCTCAACTTCACCTACAGCTTCCTGAGCGCACAGCTGGGGATGAGCGTGTGGATGCCCCGCCTCCCCTTGCTCATCGACGTGGCCGACCCTGAACTCAGTCAAGTCAACGGCTGGAAGGTTCCTGTCGCTACGGGACAAATGAGGCAAGACCTGATTTTAGTCTTTGGGACACTTACTGATTGGATTGTAGTGAATTTGCCACTGAGCACATTTGAAGACTTCAAATGCAAAAATGCAAAATTATGAGAGAAATAGAGCCACGCCTACCTCCAAGACTGCCCATCACGGCATTGTTCGATGGTGCATTCCCCAACTGTAAAGCGACTCCGAAAAGCTCATGGGAAGCATTGTGTTGTATACTTTTTTAATAATTAAATATCAAAATCATTAGTTAAGTACAATTCCAATTCCAATGAAGTTGGGATGTTGTGTTAACATAAACATGAACAAAAACAGAATACAATGATTTGCAAATCATTGTATTCTGTTTACTTAGTTTAACACGTACACACCCAACAAGCATTGGCACATGAAAATGACACTGGTTCACAAAAACAAATACTCTTGTAGTACCCAGACAACACAAACCTCTATAGACATTTGAGTGAAACCTAGTACAGATGTCCTATTGGATTTATTATTTTGGGGAAATGCTCATGATTCTGTATAAGCTCACTGATGTGTGGATTTTGTTCATTCAACTGCAACATCTGTGGGAGTAAAGCTACCCACCATCATCAACTCTAGGTAAATATGTTGGCAGAAAGTCATCTTGTCAACCAACACTAAATGCAAGCATGTGATAGTCATCTGTATTTGTGGGTAAATCTTCACAACATGCATTTGATGATCAAACATTATATTTCTCTACAAGTCGCACTACGATAAACATTAATTATGTACTGTACTTTCATGTCACACCACATTGCTATTTCTAATTGCTCTACACACCACTGGGGGGCTCTCTAACACAAATTCATCCCCCCCCCCACCTCCCCCCACTGCCCACTGCCCACTGCCCACCCTCCCTTGACCAAGGCTGATCAAGGATTAGGTCATAGCGTTGAGGATGCATGAGTGCATGCACCAAAGAACAAAACAAAAACAGATGATCTCATGTTTTTGAAAATGCGTAGAGCTGATCACAAAGACGTCTCGCTTAACCCTTGCAATCTCTGACAGTTCACGTAGTGCCCCGAAACAATGACATGACCTCATTTATGTGTTGTGAGGCATAAATCTTACCTCATTTTAGACTGCTATGATGTGCAGGAGATGCTGAGCCCCTGTTATCGCGAACCAAGCCAAGTGATAGCGCCACATGTTAACCTGTCAGCCTGTTTTTCTGCTCCCCCGGCCGGCTGTGGCTTATTACACCTAATGGAAACTATCACCGTCATCACCCACATCAGCGAGAGTGCGTTAGAATGGAGGTAGACGCTCCCAAAGTGACTGAATTAAGGTGATAGTGACAAAGAAAAAAAGGTGAGTTGAGATGGTTGAAAATGGTTTTTGAGTTCAAAAGTGATGTGCCGAGGGGGAGCGCCTGATGTTGAAAAGATAATGCACCTGCTGAAGAAAAAGATCTACTTCGATACGGTGATGCAGGATGAGGCGTAAAAGGAAAAGTGATGTACTTTCCTCAGGGTGATAAACACAGTTCTCCTTGTTATAATACTTTAGTTAAAGTAATAGTAATATAATGTCTATAAAACAGACAGCTGGATAGATATGTCCACATATGATATAAAGTCTACATGTTAAGTATAGAGTATTTGGTAAAGGTGTGTAAAATCAGAGCAGCGTGCAATGGGCCACATACTGTAAATGAATGTACTGTACTTTATACAGTAGCTGTGGATCAGGGGTGGGTCGTAACAAGCTACATTTACTCCGTGACATTTACTCAAGTAACTTTTGGGATAATATGTACTTGTCTGAGTAGTTTGAATGCAACATACGTTTTACTTTTACTTGAATAGTTTTGGTAAACAGAAATGCTACATTTACTACATTACATTGAACTATATTCTCCTCGCTGTTTTTATTTACAGTTATATATTATTGTCTATTTTGGTTCGACAGAGAGACTTGTGTCCCATGACTGTTTCACCAATCTAACGTAACTACTGGTGACATTTGACCCCATTTGACCAATCAAACGGAACCATACTGTTCATTTAAAAACATTTTTTGTGGATGAATTTGCCTTAGTTTTTTATTTTATTTAGGGGGGGAAAAAATGGAAGTTTCTTGTTGAGCAATGTTTGAATTTGCATATTCCTATTTTATATCTGTCTATTTGACATTCATGCGCTATTTATACAATAAATAAATCAGAAGTTACTCACCAGTTAAACAGTACTTTAGGTTTTTGTTTTTTTTTCCCATTGAGTATTTACTCTTACTCAAGTAATTATTTGGAGGACTACTTTTTAGTTTTACTTTAGTCATATTATTCAGAACAGTACTCTCACTTGAGCACAATTTATGGCTATTATACCCACCTGTATGTGTATACAAACAGTGTCCAGGTGCATACTGTATGTTTGCAGTCACTGCAAGATAGTTGTTTAACTTAAGTTATAGCATAAACCAATACTGTAGATTGTGTGAAAAATGTATAATGGAAAAAAGTCCAAGGTGGGTCCATGTAATTTAAAAAAAAAAAAAAAAGCCATATAAACAAAAGGAATGGACAAGAAAAGTGTCTCGAGGAAGCCCAAGTTTGGCTTTGTAAACATTTTTCCCCCCATCTTTCAAAGGGTATATGCCACGCGCAGAATAAATGACCGAGAAAGTGCAAAATATTAGGTGCCCTTTAAAACAAAATGAGAATGCAAGAACAGCAGCAGTTTGTCTCTTGAAGCTGTTTTTAATGGATTTTTGAAAATACCAGGGCGGCCTATGACTTTTGGGAGGTCAGAAATCCAGCGAGCACCACAACAGATCAGGGAGGCTTTAACTGTAATGTCACACAAGCAAAAGGACTTTTACCCATTCAAAAACAACCTTCAGTTTACTGTACTTTATATGTACTTGCTCTTGTTGAAGGTATGACAAGGAGGATGACAACACGGGCGAGGAGAGGACGGAGAACTCCTGTGCACCTCAGTACCAGAGCACCACCCTGCAGGTTCTTACACATTTTGTGTCCGAAAGCGAAGAGGTCCAAGAGGCTGGTGACGAGGAAGAGCGAGGCCCGCAGAACTTCCTGTTGGGCAGCGACTGGCAGGTGGACGTGACGCAACTGGTCAAGGACTTTCTGAGGGTGGATGACCCAAAGATTGCTCGTCTGTGGGAAAGCCAAGTCATAATTGGACGAAGCGCTGGAATGACCAAAATACAGGTAGTGTGTTCATTTTCTTGCACTCACATTTCACTTAGTGTATTTTAGTCGTAGTTAGCTTTCTTTTTATTAGTTACTGGGTATACCACTTTTTTTTAATCATACTTCAAGCCTTGTGCCCGTACAAAATGTGTTACAGTGAATAATATCAAAATCCTGACAAATTAAAGATGAAGGAGGCATATGGACGTATACATCTTTCCCAATCTACTGAAAAGGTTTTATCTTTTTTTTTTTTAATTATCAGTGCAAAGGCCCTGTAGGAAAGTTCCTGGTAAATGTATTTTAGGGGTCTCTTGACATGATCCTCTAAACTTTGGTCATGAGTGCCTCATGGAAAATGAGAAAAAAATGCCCCTGCACCAGTTTCACCGACTGATGTGAAATTGATTGGCAATATCTATCATAACAGGAAGTAAGAAAAAGTCTCAGGGACCCGCCCATGAATCTTTGGCAGCTAATGTGGGGATGAGTTTTTTATTTTTATTTTTTTTTTAATGAATAATGGCAAATTTTCGCCCCTATCTGTCGGGGTACTTACGTGCTTTCTCATTTGTTACCCTAAGGAGTGGCAATTTCTGGTATGTATAATATGTGTGGCCACATGGGCGCTCAAAGACCAAAGGGGGTCTCGTACATTACGTCATACATGCCAAGACCCCCATTGCACCTGAGTATCCAGACTGTCATAGTCATAGTCATGTAATATTTCATATTATTAATATTATGCTAACAGGTGGCCCAGAGGCGGCACCGTGGACGACTGGTTAGAGCGTCAGCCTCACAGTTCTGAGGACCGGGGTTCAATCCCCCGGCCCCGCCTGTGTGGAGTTTGCATGTTCTCCCCGTGCCAGCGTGGGTTTTCTCCAGGCACTCGGGTTTCCTCCCACATCCCAAAAACATGCATGAATTGGAGACTCTGAATTGCCCGTAGGCATGACTGTGAGTGCGAATGGTCGTTTGTTCCTATGTGCCCTGCGATTGGCTGGCAACCAGTTCGGGGTGTACCCCGCCTCCTGCCCGATGATAGATGGGATGGGCTCCAGCACGCCCGCGACCCTAGTGAGGAGAAGCGGCTCAGAAAATGGATGGAAGGATGGAGGAGACCCAGAGGCACATTGCAAATAGCTTCCCCGGCCTGAGCCAGCCCATAGAAAACTGATGGTTTGACCTCGATCCTCAGGAGTGGCTTCAGGCCATCTCATGTTTTCGAAAGACTCACAAATACCACAGAGACTATGCTGGTCTCTGCTTTAAGATAAACTGGTAAACCAAAAACAAGCTCTGATCTTGCTATTGATCGTTTTGAAATCTTACATATTTGAAGGAGCTTTCGGCTTTTTGCCCGTGTTTTCATCACATTCTCCCCTTTTGTGCAGGTAAACAATGTTATTTGCGCTCTTTTTATCCAAATAATGGGATGCTTTTTTTTCTAGCTTAAATTGATGGTAAAACTACTGTAGAAAAAAATTAAACATGGGCCCACTTTGCACCTTGTAATCCTCAGACCTTTATTCGGGTTCTCTTTCAACCAGTCCAGTAATGAGCCTTTTTTACGTTTAAGGGCCACTGTAGTTCTTGCTTGTTTGTGTCAATAAGGAAATGTTTGTTTATGGCATCATGCCTCATACTGCCCCTTTACATAGACACGGAATGACCTTGTAGCCTAGCTACCACCATGACAGCCACTGTATTATAACGGGTAGAAGACTGGGTTGTAAAACAGCTAACCTTGTCAAGGAGCCCGTTGCAACTCTGAAATTATTTTTTGTTTTAGCTTAGATTACTTCCACAGCTACAATTACATCTACTATAACTACTTTTGTCGCTAAATTTTACACCTGGGGCAACCACGCCCTCGCCACTCTGGAGAAGTGAACTGAATGTGACCGAGGTTAGTTAAGAGACAAATAGATCAGTCAATTAAAAAATACAAATGAATACGTTTTAGCCTGTAGAGGGCAATAATTGTGTTATGTTCATGTCTGTTCATCAAATTTTGTTGTTCATACAGACGAAGAGGTAAGCAAGAGGTTGTTCTCGGTGTCTTGCAGGTCCTGTCTCCCCTGACGTCATTGGTCCTGGCTGAGAGGGCCATCAGGGTGCTGGATGATAAAGTGAGTGTGACAGAGCTGGGGGTGCAGTTGGTTTCTGGACTCTCGCTGTCCCTGCACCTCAGCCCAGGGAGCAACAGTGCCATTGTCGCCACTGCAACCACACAGGAGGTCATTGAAGCGCCCCAACAGGTAAAGCCTCCGGTGTTCATTCAGTGTAATTGTAGTGAGAGGAGAAGAATACATACAGTATGTACTGCGTTGGCACTGAGCTGCGCTTTTATGTTTGGCTAACAAGTTCAGGGTTTAGTTGTGGTGATAATAAAAGATGTGTCCTTTCTTAATTTTTATTCCCATAATTAACTTTACTTTGGGAATCCTTCCCTTTAAATTTGCATATACAACCAGTGAAAGCCTCTGTTATTGTGATCATTATAATTTCAAATGGCAGAAGGCAACTGAGTTTTCCCTTGGAGAGAAAATAATATTCGTCTTCAGGAGATATTTTCTCCAATTTCCTTGTGTCTCATATAATTAGGGTGCACTTGAAATTCACTATTTCTCATTTCCTTGTATTCTTTTTAGGGAATGTGCATGTTATTGTTTTCCAGAGTTATTTTCAGAGTTTGTTTGCATACTGGGTTACTGAAGCCTTGGTGAGGGAGAGAGAAGTAGTTACTATCTCATCTTGTTTGTCCTATAATATTATCTCCAAACTGTTCCTGTTATTTTTGCACACAGTTTTAAGTTAACATTAAACACCATCTTCTTGTACACCTTAACACTTTAAGACACAAGGAACCATATTTGGGAATGTTGCTTTCCTTACTGTGAGGCAGTAGTAGAATGGTGGGATTTCCTCAGCCAATGATAATGATGATGCAATACAATCATATTCTACTAATATCATCAGAAAGCACAATGTGGTGCTCGTGTTCATTTTCATCTTGTACTCCAATATTTGCCTAGAGTTTATTACAAGTGTTTCATTTAGCGAAAGGGTTTGATTTCCAACAAAACTTAAATCTCTTCTATATTATTTTCCTAGGAGTCCTTTATCAGCGGCTGGCTTCAGTTTAGCGATGGCTCCATGACTCCACTAGAGAATTTCAACCCAGCCCATTTCACCCTGACAGCCACCTCGCTGGACGAGCGGGTGGTGGTGGCGGTGCAGCGCAATGCAGCCTGGAGGTGGCCGGTCATCAAGGCAAAGGGTGAAGGTCAAGGTTTGCTCGTACGTGTTGAAATGAGCATGGCCGAGATGTGCCAGAACGGAAAGAAGCGCACCAGTTTGGCCACTGGGATGGCCAATGTGCAGGTGAGGTTTGGAGGACCCGAGGAACTCTATAAACATTCAGGAGAGCGGCGTACACGGCCCGATAGTCCTTATTATGGCGGATCCATCTCTGATATGGAAAGTGGGCTATTTAACCGCGGAGCTACTACCATCAGGGGCCATGTTCCCGTGAGGGCCAATGGGGGGCGTCTGTCTACAGACGCTGGGGAAAAAATCCAAAGTGAATTCTCAGACTATCCGGATCAGGTTGAGCATCCGCGTAGTCGCAGCACTGATGACGATCTGCCGACCCGAAGAGCCATGACAGATCTGGAGATTGGTATGTACGCCCTGTTGGGAGTCTTCTGCCTGGCCATCCTAGTATTCCTCATTAACTGCATCTCTTACACGTACAAGTACCGAAGCAAGCACCTGTCTCTCGAGGCCCCAGAGACGATGCCTCATTCCCACGACTGGGTTTGGCTGGGCCAAGAGGAGGGCTTATGTCTGCAGCAACAGCAACACCAACTGGACGAGCTGGACGGGACCCCCGAGGAAGGTAGCCAGCTGTTAAATGGCGGTGCCCAGCATGGAAATACTGGGGCGGGAGCATGTAGGGATCCCAGGAATGAGTCTCTCAACTCCCCTACAACCAAGAGAAAGAGAGTGAAATTCACCACTTTTTCCAACATCAAATCCAGCAATGGATGTCCTGTCCTTAGCCCATTAGCATTAATGCAAAACAGTGAGATCAAGTGGGTTTGTCCGGACATTGAGCTTGGGGACTCGAACGACCTTAGGAACTACATGGAAAAGTTGAATGAGAACGCTATCAAGAACATTGCTTAGAAGCTGGTCGGCGATTCAGTGAACTTAAGTGAAACTCACCTGAATGCCTTCAGAATGAAGAAGGGAAGTACAAGGAAATAAGGCGATGAAGAAACCAGATGTTGACTCTTCTTTCACTGTAACTCACTCACGCACCGGGCTAGAACTTTGGACCTGGGACGGCCCTAGAAAAGGAAGAGCGACTGACCGTGATAAGTTATTCGCAACAGCACCACTACAAAAGATGAAATGTGAACTTGATATTCTTGCTTAACTTAAGTGTTTGTTCTTTGTATTTAATTGAGTTTCCGTTTCAGATTCTGTGCGTCCTGTACTTTGGTTTGTTTTCTTTTTGTATCATCATATTTTAATTGTATTGTAATTGTTTGTGCTCTGCTTGCTTTTGCGGTGTTGCTGTATGCCCTGTACAAAGCAGCGGTTATAGATTCTTGGAGGAATTTTTTTACCTATATAAATGCAAAGTTTTATTTAGAAGTATTATATGTACAGTAACAGTTTGTAAAAAGACATTTTCTTTCAGATCAATGCATGATGTGAAGGAGGAATGTGTGTTGGATCTGGTACCTGGAATGAAGGTGTGTAGATAAGGAATAGCCCTGGGGACATGTCAGTACCTGTAGTATTATTGCAGTCACACATTGTAAAAATGAGTTTTGGGTCAGCTTCTGTATGTTGCTACTGATTTGAATTGTGTTCTTAGCTGCCTTTCTCCCCTTTCCATTATGAGTCCCCATTGTTGTTTCTGTTATTTCGCTCACTAATTTGATTCATTTGAATAGAATACACACACATATAAATTCTGATTTTCATGACGAGCATCATAGACAATCTCGTATTTTTAAGAATTCAGTCGGGTGTACCATCTGTATGGCCTAAATTACACACTTAAAGAACTGTATGTGACATTTTGGATTTCTGAAAAATAGTCATGACAGTGAATAAACAAAACAACAACTAACTATGAAATGTGGCCTCGTCACTCATCTTGTCAAGCATGTGTCAAGCTCGTCCTTTCTAAATGAATTGTGGCTGAAGGTGACTCCTCTCTGTCACGCTGATGTTTGATTCATCGGTCTATCTATAATTTATCAGTCTGTCGAGTTATATTTTGGTTTGTTTATGACAATGTTTGCCAAGAAAAATGAAATTATCCTGAGTCGTCATAAAACTGTCCAGTTTTACTTCAATACAATGCAGCATCTGCTCCTTTTCCCCATCTCATAGAAACGGTGTAAACAGTACGGCTGAGCCCATTTCAGCTCTATTGCTAACCGAAACAGCAGCACAGACACAAACGCACATAAACAGTCTCTCAGATTAATTAAAGTGTAGAATCTTGCCGGCTACCGCTTGGATGTTGTAAACGAGTTTTCTGTACGGTCTCATACTTATGAATGAAACTCATCTGACATTCACCACACCTTAGTATCAAGGTTGTTATAGTTTTGGATTTTCCATTTTTATTTCGTTTTGACTTTTCCTTTTCAAGATTCAGTTAGTTTTAATTATTTTTTTAGAGCAGGTTTGTTAGTTTTTATTAGTTTCAAAATCGCTTCATTTTAGTTAAGTTTTTATTAATTTCAGGATTAGTTTTAGTTGTTTTCATTCGGGGTATCTGTCAAGTGTTGAGATAAAAAAAAAAAAAAAAGATCACACTACGTATTGTGTAATAAAAAAATCAGCAAAAATACCATCCAGAAAAAATGTATTAACTTACTAACAGATGAACAACCATCCACAAATCAAATACAGGTGCTGCTTCTAAGGTTAGATTAGCATCAAAATGTACAGTCAAACCATGCTGCATTATGGCCTTTTTAAAAAGGTGTTTATGTTCACCTTGCAAAAAAAAAAAAAAATAATAATAATAAGGTACTTGCATGTTTTCCTTCCCTTGTTGCTAAATTGGAAACTTCTCAAGTGGGCTTTCAGATTTGTGACTGTTAGCCAGATAGAAAGCAAGCTTGATTTTTACCTCCTGTATTTCCAGTGAAAGTGCATCCAAAGCTTTTCAAGTTTTCCTGCTGTTTCTTAAGTAGTCCTGTGAATATGTCCTGTTGTTGCAGTAGTTCAATCACCTGCTGTGTGAGAGAGACAAACTCCTTGTCTGCTTTCACCTCTGCCTTTCGTGGAGGGAAACGGCGGCATTTTGAGACTCTCGGCAGTTGTCCG
This sequence comes from Phyllopteryx taeniolatus, assembly GCF_024500385.1. Classification (NCBI taxonomy): domain Eukaryota; kingdom Metazoa; phylum Chordata; class Actinopteri; order Syngnathiformes; family Syngnathidae; genus Phyllopteryx; species Phyllopteryx taeniolatus. The sequence goes on along the minus strand of NC_084516.1, from coordinate 8,038,645 downwards.
TTTCTCTGAGTTTTCCCCAAAAAGACAAATAAGCGACGTGGAGGTTCCGTGAAGGCGCTAGCGAGTCGGTACCCGTCTTACTGTTTCTGTTAGCAACACGTAGCAACGAAAACAGCTTGGACGTAAAAATGAGCTTTGCGGCAAAACTTGCGCTTGGTCTGGCGAGCAGTCAATACGACGGTGCTGCCCGATGATGTAATTTCTAGGCGGCACATAGTAAGTGCACTACAATTCCCAAAGGACTGTTCAACCTTCTTTTCACATCTGTTCTGTATGTATGTATTGATCCGAAATACCTGTAAATACATTTAAAATCAATGCCGAAAGCTCATGTATGAAATAAATGGACGAAGATGTAAATGAAGGACATTTTCGCTATAATAGTAAGTTTTAGTTCTGCAAACCTAAAATGTCATTTCAAAAACATTCTCGTTTTTGTTTTCATTCACGAAAACTTATTTTTTTCAATTTTAGTTTTAGTTATTTCGTTTGTTTTCGTTTACTTTAATAATCTTGCTCAGTATTCATCTGCTTGTGCCCGGGGTGACAGAACATGGGGAAGAAGGTAGAACCTAGCATTTTAACAAACTACACAACGGCAGAGAAATAAGTTAGTTATGATATCACCTTGTGATAGCAGTATTTTTGTTGCACTTATTTTGACACATAAGTGGTCACTTCATTTTCAACTGCATAGAGTACTTGAACCCCCCCCCCCCACACACACACACACACACAATTAATTTGGTATCTTCTGATGCCAACTTGTCTGCTGAGCTCAAAATTCTGTCCCAATGAAAAGACACGGCATCCCTTAACTGCCGCTCGTCTGCCCTGCCCCTCGCAACAATGTGCCTGTCTGAAACAAGCCCCTTGTATTAGTTTCCTTCCAGCGTTAACCTCCCTCGACTCGTTCGCAGACCTTCATCGCGAAACTGGCAGGTAGTCGACATGCTGACAACTCATCAGTTATAATGAATCAGACGCTTGTCACCGGTACAAACCATCCGCACTGACTCTGACTGTGCCGGCACCCCGCTATCTACAATACCTGTTCCACTGATTGCCCTGCTGTTGCTATACCAACAGTCCTTAACCCATTGGACAAGATACCATGTCTGCTAACTTAAGTGGACTCTCCAAACGAACTACACGCTTCACTATGAGGCAGGAGAACCGCATGACTTTTCTCACATAGTCAATGAAAAAAAAACTAATGTTATTTTTGGGAATGATACATTATAAGAACTATGAGGTTTAGTTCCAGGGACTGACTAGGCCATTCTATTACCTGAATATGCTTTTTTAAGCCACCCCTTTGTTCCCCTGGCAATTATGGGTCATTGCCATGCTTGAAGACCCATCCACAACCCACCTTTGTGTTTTTGCTGAGGAAAGGAGGTGTCCACCCAATCATTTACAGTATATGGCGCCGTTCATTGGCGCCTCAATGCAGGGAAGTCGCCCTGTATAATTTGCAAATTTCTATCTTATTGAAACACATTACAAAGATTTTGGTTTTTTTTCCTTATTTATTTATTTATTTATTTATTTATTTATTTATTTTCTTGCCAAGACGGGCGCACCACTCATGTCCAGCCAGAATGAGCAACACGAGCATGGCCTATAATTCTACTATAACAATTGTTCATTAAAGCAAACGGAATAATGTCCTTTTTAGCTGCACGGAGTTGCATCCGAACCCGTTTCTTCAAGCGGCAATTCACCGCTCTCTCCACCAACGCACACTGACAGCCACTTCTCATCTCTTCTCTTTTTACTTCGGTCTTTTCCACTGTACTTGGGGCGTCCAGCGGAGTAATGATGTGTATTCTGGTTCCCTGTGTGTAGTAATAATAATAATAATAATAACCAGGGCTTGCGTGTCCGCGTTTTGTGGCACAATGTCACACTGACATACCAGGCTTAAATTATTGCTTCGGATGTAGTTGATTTTACTCAACATAACCACAGGGAAATTTCTGGAAAAAAAACATCCATCTAAGAGCAGTTTGAGTTTCAGTGTATCATATTGAGCGGTTTTATAATATTAGATTAATTATTAATTATCTGTTACCTGAACAAGCTACACAAAACACATGCATATAATTAAAATACAAGAGTTAAATTACCTAATTCAGCTCTGTTGGATATCATTAGATTGTGTAGGTGTACTGAATGGCACGCGGAGTATTTTCATGAGTGGTAAAGGTTATTGTTTATGGAACATGAGTACTAAGGATTTATTTAAGGCCCATAAACCATACAAAGCAATACAGAAAAATATATGAATAAATATATCAAAATGAGCCATTCTTTAATCCAACGAGATTTTAAATGTGTCGCGTGGGGGAATCGTTAGTTGGTCAGTGTACTGTAACCATTATTTTATTTTTTAACTGTTCCGTTTCAGTCAGTCTGTTCAATTGTTGTTCCAAGAAGCCAAAAGGCTATCAAAGATAACAGGACACTGCCAGTAAGCTTCACTTCCATCTGACAAAGCAACAAACGAGAGAACATACTTTCATACTTTATACTTATATATATATAAGCGGCACGGTGGACGACTGGTTAGAGCGTCTACCTCACAGTTCTGAGGACCGGGGTTCAATCCCCGACCCCGCCTGTGTGGAGTTTGCATGTTCTCCCCGTGCCTGCGTGGGTTTTCTCCGGGCACTCCGGTATCCTCCCACATCCCAAAAACATGCATGGTAGGTAAATTGACAACTCTAAATTGCCCGTAGGTGTGAATGTGAGTGCAAATGGTTGTTTGTTTCTATGTGCCCTGCGATTGGCTGGCAACCATTTCAGGGTGTACCCCGCCTTCTGCCCGATGATAGCTGGAATAGGCTCCAGCAGCCCGCAACCCTAGTGAGGAGAAGCGGCTCAGAAAATGGATGGATATATATATATATATATATATATATATATATATATATATATATATATATGCCATTGTTTTTCATCTTCATAATCTTTCTCAAATAATGGGGCTGGCTGTTTTTTCAATTCAACCAGAAGTACTCTTTAGTTATCACACTTTTGCAAATGTTCTTTTAATTATAGATAACAGTTTGAATTATTGCATATAAAATGGTCTGACAGTTATCAGTTCAATAATATTCTTTCACCATGTTATTTCATTTAAAGGACTTTCTCCAAAAGTCACATGTTGACCAGACAAAAAGATTAGTATCCACAAAAACTGTAATCTCATAGGTAATTACCATACAAAAAATAATAATAATAATCCATCCATCCATTTTCTTTCCCGCTTCTCCTCACTAGGGTCGCGGGCTGCTGGAGCCTATTCCAGCTATCTTCGGGCGGGAGGCGGGGTACACCCTTAACCGGTCGCCAGCCAATCGCAGGGCACATAGTAACAAACAACCATTCGCACTCACATTCACACCTAGGGGCAATTTAGAGTCTTTAAGCAACCTACCACGCATGTTTTTGGGATGTGGGAGGAAACCGGAATGCCCGGAGAAAACCCACCCAGGCACGGGGAGAACATGCTGGATAAGTCATGGGCGGAGAAACTGTGTAGAGGCGGTGTTATGTAAATTAACTCAACCGTTACTTAACAGTGCACTGGAAATTCAAAATTGGAAATTAAATTTCACTGTTGATGGGTGAGCAGGAAACGCCATAGACAAAAATACAGTAAATGTATACAAGCAATCAAAAAGTAATTTTTCTGTTATGTCCCCTAAAGTGAAATTTCTGTATAATTCTGCTTTAATGTAAATATCCGCAAGGAACAAAGAGAGTGCTTCCCACACAAAATATTGCGAGCACAACATTTCTTTGTTGGTGATATAATAGGTTGTAGTGAGTGTATTGTATACTGTATTTTTTTCCCCTCCTGTATAAAGGATAAACAATGCCACCAGGAAGCTGTGCGCGCACAGTGTGAGGTTTGAGGCCTCTTGAGGAGGGAAATGTTTGAACTTTCTTTTCAACACAAGGATTTCTTTGCAAACAAGTAGTATTTGTGTTCCTGCTACAGAAGAAATGGAAAATGACAAAATCCCAGATGCATTCTTTGGTTCCTGTATTTGATTGATAGCGCGGTGTATTATGTGTTGCCAAGTACTGCTGTATCTCGTTATCACAGTTCAGTGTCTTCTTCTTACAATTCAGCAGCAATGAATCGTTGCAAACAAAACAAACTGGAAAGAAAATATTGGCATATGTATCTATCACTTCATTTCCGATTTGTCTATGTCCCAATACTTTTGCCCATTCTGACAGGACGCTCGTGAGATAAGAGACTCTGTGTTTAATGTTCTGTTGAAAATTGATCAGATGGTGGGTGTCCCTTCCCTTCAAAATGTCAAGTCTACTCATCTTGATTTATCAAATTATAGACTGTTATGAGAGGTGACAAGCAACATTACTACTAAATTGAGAGGGAGGACATTGTATTTTTCATGGCACCAGATGCCTTTCGCTCTAATCAATAAAGCACACTGTTTGCAGCGGTGGTTGTCCCTGTCTACACTCAGTCATTATTTTTTTTTGAAGAGTGCTCGAGAAAGCCCGCTTGTCAGTGCCTCATTTCATGGCATACATGTGAAGTGTATGTGTGTGTGTTTGTGTGCGATTTTTGGTTCGGTAGAGATGTAATGTGGCGAGTCCATTACCTTGGTGGTGTCAGTGTGCTTCCTGTCTTTAGTGCTCACGCTCCCATTTAAACATTCATTTGCAGGCCTTGCACTGTGTCAAGAACCTTTTACCTCCCTCTCGCTCGCTCGAACGAAGGGAACCGAGCTCAATGGACGCTGGGAACTGTGCAGTTTATTCAAATGCAAATCGCCATGGAAAATGAATGGATGGATGTGTGCCAAGTTTATATGAGTGTATCGCTCAAGGACATGGCATTATCAAAAACACCATTTTGGACATTTTGCAGGCACACTGATGCTCGTGTTGCTGCAAAATAGCTCAGTTATGAGCATAATACTGTCTAATGTGTAAATATTTGCATGGATTCCATGGTAATTATGTTTCTAACATGCTGAACGATAGTAAATATGGGAATCGTGGTGGCTAAGTGGTCAATCACGTCTGCCTCAAAGTCGGTTTCCTCCAAAAACATACAGTGGGTGCAGTGTGAATGGTTGTTTGTCTATTAATTCCCTGTGACTGACTGGCAACCAGTCGGGGGTGTCCCCCAACAATCGCCCAAAGTCAGCTTGGATAGACTCCTGATCACACGTCACCCTACCAAAGACAAGCGCTATAGAAAATGGATGGATGGATGGGTAAACTAAACACTTAGAAGCCCGGGTGGCTTTGATGCAGTGATTCTCAAAGCGTGGTATGAGTACAAGGCTTCCCTCTAGTACTAAATGATAGAATCACTGAATTAAATCTTCAAACTGCGCATAACATTACAGTGGCTTCAACAATTTTTTTTTTTTAATCCAGTACATACCTTTGTTGAGTACAGTTCAGTTGTATTTAACTTTTAGGTACAGTCTATTTACATTTAATCTTTAAAGTTTTCAGATATTTATTTTGGTACGATTTCTATTTATCTGTATGTTCAAACTGTGCATTATATTGCAGTGGCATATATATACCCTTTAGGAATAAAACCTCTGCCTTCAGTTTTACACTACCGTACTCTTTTGTTGGTGTGTTGATCATTGTGGTGATACTTGGAGAGCCAAGTATTAGTGTGTGTGTGTGTGTGTGTGTGCACGTACTTGGTGTAGAAAGTTTTAATGGCACTGCTCTAATCTATAACTTTGCTTCAAGTGAAACTCTTTTGCACCTCCGATTTCCAACAACATTTTCAAGTCACAGTAAGATCTCTATCGGAGGTATTTAGATATCAACTCCTCTCGAATGCAAGGTGTTAGTTTCCCTCTGCTGGCTTTTCACAGTGCCTTGTCATTTTGATTAAATCAGTAATTGAGGGCAAAATGAACATAAAGTTAGTGTTTTAATTAGCCCTCTTCCACTAATTAGCTTATATCAAAGACAGATTTAAAGATTTAGCGTTTCCTGTCTCTCTTATACCTGCAGATGGCCTTTCAATGCAGACGGACGAGTATATATATGAAATATTTTTAAAAATGCATATATTAGGGGTGCAACAATACATGTATCTGTATGGAATCGTTTATTACAATGGCGTACCCAACCGTGACCCCCATTTCTTTGTTGATTGTACATTGACAAAAATAAAACTTCAAACCGAACCATTTAGTTTTATAGTAGCAGTCCATTATGAGTAAGTCATGCAACAATGTAGCAGTCATGGCAAAAGTCGACTTGTTTATATCGGTAATGCTTGCTTAGTATTGGTAGTGCTGCTATTTTTGTTCAACCTGGCTATGTGTTTTCTTTGACTATGTATCGCTTTCATAATCGCATGCCATTATAAATGCAGCGGCTTTGGTCAGAGACTTGGGTGTGGCGAGGAATTAGTGAAGTGAGACCACATTCAAACCCTGCTGGCACTTTAAACAACACAAACTCCCCGTTTAAGATGCAATTAATCAAGAAAAAGTTGTTATGCCCAACAACCCCTCGCGGTACCATTCAAAAAAGAAAAAATTAGATCTGCAAATAGCGATGTTCTAGATTCTTCATCCTGTGTCTACAAAAGTTAGATTTACTGTAAAAGCTTTGTGTTTTTTAACAAGAGCGTTCCCAGCAGGAAAATGTCATTGACACCAAAGAAAATGTGCTTCAAACCATCTGTCTCCCACAAGCCTCCTTCAAACACAAGACAAGGAAACCAACATTTGGGGACAAAATAAGACCAATTACGGCAGGAAAAAAAAAAATCTCCTCCCCTCTCCCTTTACCTCCTCGGAATGCCAGTGCGTCTGAGGTTGGCTTCTGACAGTAAATGTTGCATTACACACACACACACACAGACAGTGTCCATATAACAGCATGCAGGCATGGAAGAAATACACAATTCTACAACTAGAACAAATGCACAGTGTGTAAGCGTGTTCATGTTGCATTTTTATTTATCTTTGTATTTTTTTATTTTACCTTATGACTGACAGCATCTACTGTGTGAATATACTGTGCTGTACATATGCATGGGGCGTTATAGAAACCCTTCTATGAGGGCTAAGTGATTAATGCCTCATCTGTAATCATTTATTGCAATCAGTCAGTAGTCCAGAGTAACTCATTGTCCTTTACATTTGCAGACTTTATTTAAAGCTCTATATGTAACCATTTTACATTCTAATAACAATGTAATGACAGCTCCTGTTTTTTATAGGGATTGCAGCCTGTAGTAAAATTAGCATCCATCATACCTGTGGCAACACCAGAGCAAATCTACAATATACTGTATTAGTCTAGCATATTGATGGACCTCATTAGACTTAATTTTAGAATTAACTCACTTTCTGGAGGACCATTTAAGTTAAGATAAGAAAATTACATTACTGTAAAGTAAGCAGATTCTCACTCCAGCGGTCTTGAAATATTTTTCTCATGTTTGAGTATCATAATAGTTGGATACGATGCCAGTAGTCATTTGGATAACTGAGCAAAAGTGCTGGTTCCCTTAAGTAACATTTACTTCTAAGTTCTCTACTTCCCATGTGTAGTTCTCTCAACCAGAGCCAATATTGTCCGACATTTTGTGAACAAAAGACTTTGATTTGAGTCTCGTCTGTTCTGTTTGGCAAAACGTGAAATGTAGACTGAAATGTTAGTGTTAGTGAAATGTTCATGTTTTAATACGTTTTAAATTGTTTTTTTACTTGCAGTGGCTCGCTTATGCTGATGGGATTCATGTACCGTATGACCGTTAAGAATGTTTAAAATATTACAGCAGTATAACAAACTGCAGATCATGTAACTGCAAGTATTTAAACTGATATCTCAAGCATCTTTTAAAAAACATGCCAGAACACTTTGTCCAATTAGTCCAAATGTTGTTGTTTTTTTTAAACATTTTTCTTTGAGTGTTGGCAAAAGTGTCCAAATTAAATTACATGACAGATAGCATCTGCTTGTTCAAAATGGTCACAGACAGACAAGCTGAGGCGGCTCCCTGTGAGACTCTGAGTAGAACAAATCAAGCTCCTTGTGATTAGACGTGAACAGATGGAAGAAGACATTTATGAAAATATTTCAACATCGTAGTATTTGCCAGGAATTAAAGGAAGAAACAGACCTGTGTGTGCTTGTCGAACTCAAGTTTTCAAGTTGATAGGATTTGGGTGAATAATATGACAACTGATGGTTGTTGGAGTGCATACTCTCGTAAATATTCAAACACTTGTGCAAGAATAAAAGCTGTCAGTGCAAAACCATCCAGTGTAAAACGACTGCAATTTAACATTTATTTATTGTCCTCCAAATTAATCTGAAGTAAGGACGGATAAAATAAACTTCTTGAAGAGAACAAAGTGTAGTAAGATACAGTAACTCAGTGAAAGTAAGAACCTTGCTCAAGGACAGTAGTTGGGGAGCAGACCAGCATCTCTCAAACAAATAGTTCCTATTTGGAAATTGTTTCGCCGTGGGACTTGAATCGTTCCAAAGCTGAATTCCTGACAGATGAGGGATATTACCCATAATATCAACAAAAATTAGAGGAGCCATTACTCCAACAAAGAGCAATAATGCTTGTAAATTGAATGTCTGAGTTAGCCTTTGAACTCCATTCTTTAGCGTCAAATATAATTCTGTAATAATCTGTGGGTTTCCTAAGTATCTGTTTCTGACCAGCTGGCCAAATGAGCAAAGAATTCAAAGTGTGACAATAAATAAATGTGACTGTGGCAGGCACGACGGAATGCCAATTGGCATACTGCTTATGTCAGAGTGTTGCGCAGCATTTCTTTTTCAAGCTTTTCTATAGCACACTGCTGTCATGCTTTGCCGCCCAACTAGAGGTGGCACAAACACGGCGAAAAGAATCCATTTGAAATCCCTGGTTAATTCCTGGTTGGTTGGCCGCTTTCGAAGCGTTTGTGCCACTCGAAGACTAACGGCTTCGACATCGCTTCTTCTCCATAACACTCTTGGAGAAGTCTAAGATACTCAGTTGGACCCTTACCCAACTTTAACCAGAAATGTCAATTGGAGCAAAAGAGTGTGTAACACTGGGATAAGCAGTTAGAAGTCATAACTTCTTATCCCTGTTTGAAGTGTCAATTGTCAAAGGGACTTTTTAACAATAAATAGGGTAAGAGCATCATTTTGAGGAGCAATACAATCTTTTTTTTGTATTGCTGCAGTTTTGACAGTTATCGTTTCAATTATTGCTAAGGTGAAAACAGACCGCCACAATCGGCTGCAAAGAGAACACTTAAAAATATATCTATTAATTCATCCATCCATTCATTTTCTGAGCCACTTCTCCACACGAGGGTTGTGGGCGTGCTGGAGCCTATCCCAGCTGTCATCGGGCAGGAGGCGGGGTACACCCTGAACTGGTTGCTAGCCAATCGCAGGGCACATACAAACACACAACCATTCGCACTCACAGTCATGCCTACGGGCAATTTAGAGTCTCCGATTCATGCATGTTTTTGGGATGTGGGAGGAAACCGGAGTGCCCGGAGAAAACCCACGCAGGCACGGGGAGAACATGCAAACTCCACACAGGCGGGGCCGGGGATTGAACCCCGCACCTCAGAACTGTGAGGCTGACGCTCTAACCAGTCGGCCACCGTGCCGCCTCTATTAATTCTTAATTAAAATATCTATAAACAGACCTGATCCTGTGGACTTAAATTTTGAAAAGGCTTTGGAATGTTTTTTTCGGAAGCCACATATACTCCACTCTACCAATGAAGGGTGCAAGAAAATTGAACACCTGTTTCTCCTTTTGATTTTAGTGACCTACATTATTTCTTCATTTGAACTAATCTCTTTAATAAGTAATTATATTTTTATTGAAATGTATTTTAATTTCGGAGTGTTTGATTTTACATAGATTTTGCTGTATTAACCGCCAAAACCTTGCTTGTTCTATTGAATTGTCACGGCATAGGTAACGACAATTTCTCACTCAGTCGATTCCACAACCCCCTCCGTCCTCCTCCCATTTTCAATGCAACACTGTACAATTACATCTCCCCGCCAATGAATCCAGGCTAGCACCGCTTGATACTGTCACAAAGAGCCCACAGTAGTCGTTCTGCTGGTTGTCAGATGAAGGTGCAAGTAACTCAACCACCTGCTGTGCGCACCCCCCGCCCACCGCTGTTTGATCGGCGCAACCTATCCTACACAATTTTAGGCACGTGGTAACGCTGACAATCAAGTCCCATATCTCAAAAACAACAGCGGTGTCCTTGTGTGTCCAGACAGCGCACCAATCACTTGTGGTAACAAGTGCACTGATACCAGATGGTGCCAGATGGAAGGCTGAGGTGAACATGTAAAGCTTTCGACTGTGATTTTTTTTTAATTTATTTGTTTTCCCACAGACATGAATACATTTATAAGATCAATTGGAAGAAGATCGTCACCTAATCATGTTAGCAACCCTTCTGAGAGTCGTACACGGCAAGTCCAAACAATGATTCCAGATACCTGCATTAATGAGGACATATTATATAAAATGTACTTTTCAATTGCTAATTTAAAAATAGTTGGGTTTGTTGAGTCACGTGAGAAATTATACAACCAAGTAATATTTGTTTTAGCTGCCGATTTCTAAAAATGTGTCGGTGAATGTCAGAATCTTTGCAAAATTGTAATGTCACTGTCCACTAACACTCCCAATTCCATCACTTTAAACTTCATTGCAGTTGTCTTCCAAATATTCCATGATGAGTTTCTGGAACTAAAAAATGCAATTATGTTAGCTCAGCAAGTTACAAAAATATGGAATCATCACCTTTGTTGTCATTATTTCACGTTTCCTTTACATTTTCCCATGTATCCATCACAGTAGTAAACACAGCAAGCACACACTGGATTTATAGGGGGTTTTGGTGCCTTGTTTATGGCACCACAGCCATGGGTGTTTACTGCGTTCCCCCAAGGCAGATGCGGATCTTACCTACCACATATTGTTTGTTACTTTTCTGACTCCCTTGAAATATGACACTGAACTTTATTTAGTCATGACTTACCTATTCCAAAATCTTTACATTCCTTAGCTTAACCTATCCTTATATCACAAGTCATATTTTCAGACAGACTTCATGTCTAATTAGATGTAGCCAAGTCCTACAGCCGCTTCCCACTGTGGATAAAAGAACGAGCCAGCCTGCAGTGGTGGAGGCTCTTCATGAAAGTTGCACACACAAACAGGGTGCTGCCAGGATGCCCTGTTATCAATTATACCTGTGCTTTTCCTGCCGTGACATGTTCAAATGATCTACTCAGTGGGTCACCCAGGCGTGAATAAATCACTGGCAGCATCCCGACAGGCTTGACAGCAACATGATGTAGTGCAACCTTGCGCTTCGGGTGAGAATGAGTTGACGTGGAGCTGTTGCTGGTGGCAGTGTTTGATAAAAATTAGACTTACAAAGATCAGCCGTGTGTTGCGAGCAAAGTGACGTTGAACAGATGTTCTGGGTGCAGTCAGGATGTTCTCTTCCGCTTCACCCACAATGTCACTGAGGAGAGTTCGTGCAGCAAATAAACATGTCTGCACGTCATACACATTGTTCTTCAAATTGAAGGGGAAAATACAGTACGTGTCTGTGTAGTGTTGTTTATGATAATAGCATTGCTGGGGGTAGCTTACTGTCTGATGCGTGTCGTTGTTAAAATATTGAAAATGAATATACTTTTTTTAAATTCACATTAATGTTAAAAGACACAATTGAATTTTTTTATGACATGGACCAAGTCACAAGAAGGTGTCATGACATGTTGCCTATGAAAAAACTCTTTTCATAGGCAAGCTTTCATTACATACAGTCAGTAAATGGAGTTTTCTTTTTTTTTTTTTGGGAGGGGGGGGGGGGGGGGGGGTTTAGCTGCCACACATCCTAGAGTTAGTCCCTCCTGAATTTCGCAGGCTATTTATTGGATTGTTGTTGCCCAAAAAGACAACAGCTTTTAATCAAAGTTGTTGTTTTTTAGCATTTTTTTTGTGACCATCTTTGTACCATAGCTGTGCACTCAAATAATGATTTTATCAAGAAGTGTAGCAAGCAAGCAAAACATGCATGTTAGTTTATTTCTAGATTGACCCCAGGTTTGGATGTGAGTGTGTGATATGTGTCCTGCGATTGACTGGCAGGGTTCTGTGCACCTGAGACCCGAATGAGGACAAGCGATCTAGACAATGGATGGTTGAAATCCCAAGGATTTGTGAGATCGCAGTAAATCTAGAGGGACCATAGTACAGCTTGAGTTCTTATCGCTGGTGTTAACATACTCAGTCTGTCATGTTTGTGCAACATTATTTATTTTTTTTCGGTTTGAATGGTAAATAGAACTAGAGGCTTTTACTATTGGAGTTCCTGTGACGTATGTTCAGAAATATGTTTCGAAATACATTTTACATGTTTGAAGATAACTGCGAATAGCTCGCGACCACTTCAGAGTGTACGCCGCCTCTACCTAAAGTCAGCTGAGAAGGGCGCCAGCACACCCGTGACCCTAATGAGGATAAGTGGTAAGGAAAATGGATGGATGGATGTTTGAAGAAAACATGTTCAAAGACTTAGAACTACTGTACGTAATACTGAACTGTGGAGATACAGCATTAAAGTGTTTTTCACCCTTTCAGTCTTCTTGATTTGGGGGGGGAGGTGTGGCTAAAATGGCACCAAGTGACTCCCTTGGGCATCCGGCATGAGTCCTATTTTCCCCACTATACAAGAACTGTCTTGAGCACCTGCACAATTGCGAGTTATTTAGTTATTATTTCTAGGCCCATTTCTACTGCTACAATGTGGCGTTAGCTAGCTATGCCTACAACCCAAAAATTCCCAAGCGAGGGGGTGACGCCACAGACGAGACCCTCACTCGTCCTCCGGCCAAGAGGAGCCCCGAAAGCCTGTTTGCAAGCTAGCTGGTTGCTACCGCCTCTCGTTGCGGTGTGGAAAGCCCCGCGTTGACTCGGTGGGATAGATTCCAGCCAATGGAGGCTTTGAGCAGATCTATTTTCACGGCTCAAAGAGCAAAGTTGCTAGACGCATAGCATCATTTTCGTGGTTTCATGCAATCAGCGGACACGCCCACACCTTTTGAGAGCGGATACAGTGGCTTGATATTTTACAGAGCGGATACAGTGGCTTGAAGTCTCATTTTATATGCTTGCCGATTTTTTTTTTTTTTAAAGGACCTGACTCAGTAAGGTAATTTCTTACGGTTGCTGCGCTGAAAAAAAAACAACAATTTTAAAAAGTCAGCATTGTCCTCTGCCTTTTCCAACTGCATTTTAACTGTACCCGTTAGTAAAATGTGAGCCACAATAGCATCATTTACAAATGTGCCTTTTAAAGAAAACACTTGCCTGTGTTCAGGTGGAACTGTGGGAAAGAAGCCCTGAGAGATACAGTATGGGTACATTGTCTCTCTCGAGTCACATAATCAGGAAACTGCCATAAAGAGGACACAATGACCAATTCTTTTCCTTTCGGCTTGGCCCTTTAGGGTTCGCCACAGCGCGTCATCGTTTTCCATGTAAGCCTTATCTCCTGCATCCTCCTCTCGAACACCAACTGCCAACATGTCTTCCCTCACGACATCCATCAACCTTCTCTTCGGTCTTCCTCTAGCTCTCTTGCCTGGCAGCTCCATCCTCATCACCCTTCTACCAATATACTCACTATTTCTCTTCTGGACGTGTCCAAACCATCGAAGTCTGCTCTCTCTAACTTTGTCTCGAAAAAATCGAACCTTGGCTGTCCCTCTGATGAGCTCATTTCTAATTGTATCCAACCTGGTCACTCCGAGAGCGAACCTCAACATCTTCATTGCCTCCACCTCCAGCTCTGCTTCCTGTTGCCTCTTCAGTGCCACTCTCTCTAATCCGTACATCATCGCTGGCCTCACCACTGTTTTATAAACTTTGCCCTTCATCCAAGCAGAGACTCTTCTGTCACATAACACACCTGACACCTTCCTCCACTCTTTCCAACCTGCTTGGACCCGTTTCTTCACTTCCTGACCACACTCACCATTGCTCTGGACGATTGACCCCCAAGTATTTGCAACACAATGACCCCAATCGGCGGCACGGTGGACGACTGGTTAGAGCGTCAGCCTCACAGTTCTGAGGACCGGGGTTCAATCCCGGCCCCGCTTGTGTGGAGTTTGTTCTCCCCGTGCCTGCATGGGTTTTCTCCGGGCACTCCGGTTTCCTCCCACATCCCGAAAACATACATTAATTGGAGCCTCTAAATTGCCCGTAGGTGTGACTGTGAGTGTGAATGGTTGTTTGTTTGTATGTGCCCTGCGATTGGCTGGCAACCAGTTCAGGGTGTACCCCGCCTCCTGCCCGATGATAGCTGGGATAGGCTCCAGCACACCCGCAACCCTAGTGAGGAGAAGCGGTTCAGAAAATGGATGGATGGATGACCCCAATCCCTTAAATCTGTCAATAGGGGATCTGATGCTCCAGATTAGAGATGCTTCTGCCACTATACCAATATTCTACTCATGCTGTTGTTTCAATTTATATACTTCCCATGACTGTGATGTCTACGGATTGAATTGTTCATGAAAGTTAGTTTAATGCCACTAAAAGCTTGCACTTGAACAAGATAAATCACTTCAAAACCTTTTCCCACCATTAATGTGGCCTATAACCTCCATCCATCTATCCATTTGTACAACTCAATTGAACAACTCAATCAATATGTATCTGCATCTTAATTATACATAATGATATAAATAATTGCAACAAAATATAAATACAATAATAAAAACAACAAATATGCCGTTATTTTTCATATTGAGTATGACTGTAGTTGTTCACCTATGTGATACACTTTACAGCACTCAACATCTAGACAAGCTTTGAATCACCATGTATGCCTAAGAGACATATGAGTGGACAGTTTTATAACTTGCTCTTCAGCACTCTGTGGAGTATCAGAAAGAGCACACATTTTTACAGTCAATTTCTGAGGTGCGGGACATCACTTGATGTGGGTTTTCTTAAGCAAATGCAGCAAGGCTCTGGGGATGTCAGTTTGAGAAGTGCAGCTGTGAAGAATAAAAAGGGTATCATGGTTTATTGTGTAAAAGCCCTTGCGATGAGAATGTGCAGCATCTTGAATTGTTCCCTTCAGTCTCACTGCTTCTCTGTGCAGTATAAAACTGCATCGCTACAGTCATTCCACTGAATTATGACATCATCCTTAAATCACATTCAAGAGTAATTAAATCATCAAATCCGACTGATTCATCGCAGAGCTTTAGCCGATAATCCAAATCATTCACGATGTGGCTTTCATGTGAATGACTCCACTATTGAAAAGCTTTTAAAACGATGACTGAATAAAACCAAATTTCACTTGTAACAAATACTGTACATCTATTTGTTATTTATTGGCAATCTCTCCAAGGAAGCATGCATTTTTTTTTTTTTCAAAAATAATGGGATGCTGCACATAAAAGGCATCGTGATATATTCATGTAAATGTAAAAGCTGCTGAATATACATTGTTTTTATTCTAGAGACAAGAAGGTTAAACAATAACCATTACCAACAACAAAACTCTGCAAAGATTATATTTGCATAACATACTTTCATTTCCATAAATATAAGGTGGAT
The DNA here is from genome assembly GCF_024500385.1 of Phyllopteryx taeniolatus. Lineage (NCBI taxonomy): Eukaryota > Metazoa > Chordata > Actinopteri > Syngnathiformes > Syngnathidae > Phyllopteryx > Phyllopteryx taeniolatus. The sequence goes on along the minus strand of NC_084516.1, from coordinate 8,022,948 downwards.
GCTGCTGTGACCGATCGCTAAAATGAACATAGCAAATGTTGCATATTCTCTGACCAATTCCACAAAGTCCGCAGGAGTTCTGAGGAGTCTAAAAACAAGGCCAATGAAACAATAAATTACAAACAAAAATATTCTCTCCTATACTGCATCTGCCCTGATTTCTTTGCATTATAAGTGTTTCATTTTAAGAGAGTTTTTGGGCTAGAATTAAAGAAATAAATAAAAGTTTTCATATTTACAGATCCTGATTACAGGTAAAGTATATACACTGTCTTGATTGTCATCTTTTATTTAGTACACCAATACTTTCTGTATTTACATACTTTTCTCATATCATGTATTTCATTCTGGTGGTCAATTGGTTCGCGTGTTTACCTCAGAATTGTGAGGTTCAAGGCATGTTCGCCCCGTGCTTACGAGAGTTCCTCCAACATTAAAAAAAAAACTGCATGTTACAGTATGTTCACTGACTCTAAATTGGCCTTCGGTGTGAATGTAAGTGGTTGTTTGTCTATACGTGCCCTGTGAATGACTGGGATCGACCCTAATGACAAGCGATATATAAAATGGAGGGATGAATTAACACTGTACTTGCTTCTGTGGATTTGGTCTGAGCAGCCCAAAAACTCACTGGGGCTCTCCGAGTGGTTTGACGACGGGCCACGGCATGTCAGGTAATGGCATTGGTGGCTCAGCAGGGGCCGCATGCTGCTGGAGCTGTAGCTGCTGCTGCTGGTGAGTCCAGTTAAAGTCCACACCGTTCTTCAGTGCAGCCAAGTGCTTGATGTCCAGCGTGGTGAAGGTGGTGAACTGGACCTGGTTCCTCTTACTGGTGGGGGAGTGGAGAGGCTCGCTGCGGTGAGGCCTCGCCAGCAAGGTGGTCGAACGGTTCGCCATGGGGTCGGCGACCTTTCTGTGCAGCTGCTGCTGGGAGCCCGTTCTGGTGCGCCCCAAGGTGGCAGTTCTTTCAGGAACCCCGGCGACAACGGGTCCCACGGCGGGCAGAGTGCTGTCCGTGCTGCGGTGGCCCTTGGAGTCAGTAGAGCGGCGGGTCAGCGTTGAGACTTGAGCAGGTGCACCCGGGGCCACGGGGTGCTGATTGTTACTCCCTAGCCACACCCAGTCGTGCTTATGATCCTTTGGATCCCCGCTGGGTGTCGGCCCTGCTTGTATAGGGCTCTTGTGTTTGCGAAAACAGAGTCTATATGAAGCGCAGTTAAGCAAAAACCCCAAGATGGCGATACACAAGACAGCCACTAAAGAATATATGCCTATTTCCAAGTCGGACATGGATCGAAATGTACGTATTAGGTCGCTTTCAATGACTTTGGGGGATTTGGCTTTAGGAGGTTCTTTCTTGGCTGAAACATCTGGTTTGGGGATGCCTTTATTTGGGGGTGAATTTGGATTGTCGAGCATATTGCCAAAGCCGCTCTTCTGTCCTTCTTCTTTATCAAAAACTCCAGGTGTAATATCAGTAGGTCTGGCAGTGCTTGGGGATCTCTCTTCACTAATAGTGGAAGTGGGAGTGCCCATAAATTGAGAACTTTGTGTTGCTTTGTTGGTTGATCCAGTCCAAGCAACACGTGACTGAAGAGTTCCGGTTACGAGTGTGGTCAAGGTGTTAGTTTCTGGTACTGTCCTTAAGAGAGCTTTATCTGCATCTGTGACAAAACGCTGTGACGTCACTGTTGTTTTAACCTCTCCTGCCACTTCTGAAGCACTTCCATTATTATCTCTATTTTTCTCTCTACCAAGTCCGTTGTTTCCTCCAAAACCTCGACCGGCAACCTTGAAGTTCATCCGAAGGAACCCTGTGCCGGCAACCAACTTGCTCTTCCTCTTCGACTTCTGGCATTCCTCGCAGATCCTCAGCTCCACTCTGACTAGCGCCCCCTGACCCTGGCCTTCGCTTTGCGCCACTACAAACGTGGACTGCTGAGTGCGGCGAACAGTAGCCACGGCCTCGTCTGGGGTGGAGACTGTTAAGGAGTAGATACTGCCGTCGAAGATTGCCAGAGGGACTATGGCGCCATCGCTAAATTGGACCCAGCAGATGACAGTGGCTTCCTGGGAATAAGAAAAGAAGGAGTGGGTCAGAACACTCAGTCAAGACTGATCCATTGGTCTAGTTTATACCGCTTATACTCTTTAGGGTTCACAGGTGACTGGAGCCTGTCCCAGCTGACTTTGAGGCTGGGTACAAACGAGATCCATTCCTACACAAACCAAATTTGTAGGCAATTCAGAATCATTAACCAATGCCAACGCAGTAGTAAAGTCATAATTACAGTAAATATTATGTAAAACACTTTGAGGCCATAAATATAAAACAATCGTTACCACGATAACTGAGCGTGCCGTTGTGCTATGTGACAACGTATTCTTATGCCAAAGCAATTGATTGTGCACCATTCATAATCTCGAAACGGGTATGTCAGACTCTTCTGAATCATTTGTACACCTTGAACTGGTCACCAATTAATATGGTCAATTTGCTGGGGTGTCAAACTCATTTTCATCGTAGGCCACATGGTAGTAATGGTTTCCCTCAGTGGTCTGTTATAAGTGTGAATATCATATAAATTTATAATCACCTCATCATATTATTACATATACACAATTGCCCCTGCATTTCATTGTTATTATATATTTTTTTACCAAATTCCCTTTGAAATCAGAAGTCATGGACAATAGTGAGAACCAAATATGAATACTTTTGTTCAATTTATTTAAAGTAGGGAGCTGGTGCAAAAAAAAAATCTGGAGAAAGTTACGAAAAAATGTAAATTTGGTACAGATTTTTCTTCCAAAAGGAAAATAAAAGATCACTTTATCAAAACACTTTATTTGCTTTTGTGAGCCACATAAAAATACTTAATATGAATGTTTGTTTGTTTTTTTAATGTGGAAGGCAACCAGTGTACCCACAGAAAACCCTGCAAACAAAAGTTTGAGCAAGGATTTCAACCCAGAGCCTTTGAATGTGAGACAGAAAGGCTACCCACATGCTGCCCAGTCATTGCCCCAGTATACTAAATAGCCTATCCGAATGTCTTTACCACAACACTCTAGGGCGTGCTAGAGCTCTATAAAAATGTGTAGTTGTACCAAAGAGAATACGCCTGCTGCACAAAATCTACAGTAACAAGAGCAGAATCAGTCAGTCTGATCATATCAACACACAATGGCCTATTTCCTGTAGCTAATATGAGCCATTGGGGGGCCACAGAAATAACCTATATTTTGGATTTGAATACATTATGAATTGCCCTGAGCAGATCGTTAACAGCTCTCCATCGTAGACACAGTTGGCTGGTCATCTGTGCCTGTGCGTTTGTAATAGTTTATCATCGACATGGGCGGAGGGGAGAGGAGCGGTTCGACCAGCCACAGCGGCCGTGAGGAAAGTGAACCGTCACTCCCGCGACTATACACTGCTTAATTGCTGCCCCGCAGCCGAATCACGAGCCCGTTTGAAAACGGGCACGCAGCCACGGCTCAATGTGCGGGCGAGCTTTTAAACGGAACAGCTGTGCACAACGTCTTCTGCCGCCATCCGCCTCATCACGCCAGGAGCGGATGATTGTCGTGACTGTGAACGTGGCGTGTTCACATTCTGAGAGATAAAGGGAGAACATAAGTGCTTTGACATCCCCAAAGGACATCATCACCAGTCTACCCGGCGGTGCTTTACATTCATTTCTTGATTTTAGAGGACCTTAATAACAGTGTTGGAAAATCTGAATAATTCATGACAGGTTTATGGTAAAAGTGTTTGGAATGATACGTCCAGAATTCGTTTGCTTGCTGTGCAGTAACTCTAACTGGAGACGACTTAAATGATTATGGCTATTACTGAAAATAGGGTCATTTCTTTTCATTTTTTGCATTTGACTTGTGGACCTTGAAATGTTGGCTACAGCTTAGCCATGACCTTCAGAGAACATAAAACAGCAGTGCCTTGGTCAAAAGACTTCTGGTCTCAATGTGACTCCAGAAGTTGATTGGTCCCCGTGTAGGGCTGTGAAAAAAAATCGGCTGAGTCGACCACAAAAATCGGTCGATGTAAAAATGTCTGCCTCGAGGGAATTAAAATAATAATAAAAATAATAATAAAAGCATATTTGCGCCACCTGGGCCCAATTTGCGTCCCCTGGAAACATTTGGCCACTCTCCATGTTTACCGCACGGACAATTCACAAAATTGCACATTTGAAAATGAGCAAAATGAATCAGTCAAATCAATGACTATTAACTGTGCATGCAATGTTGGGAAATTACTTTAGCTTCAGCAGGCCCATGATCAAGTGCAACATGTAATTTTGAAATCAATCCCTTTGACTTGCTTCAAAAGTTTAAATAGAATTTGATAGAGTGACTAGAACTCTATCCATTAATTTTCTCTACGGTCCTCTTCAGGGTCTCAGGGAAGGTGATTACACTGTGGATTATTCACTTGTCAATCACAGGACCGACACGTAGAAACAGTCAACCACTCACACGTATGCGTGAGTACATGTTTTTAGACAGTGGGTCAGAGTACCCACAGACAGCCCACCCAAGCACAGGGAGAACATGCAAACTCCACATGGAAAGCTGCAGACTGGGATTCAAAGTGAGATCAATTTTATGCTTCAAGTATCAGAATTTTTCCAGTTCCTTGCCTGTTTGAGCTGCGTGATTGTCTCCCGAGTAGTTGCCATGGCAACAATGGCAGTGTTGCTCCCTGGGCTGGGCTGCAGGGACAGCGAAAGTCCAGACACCAACTGTACCCCCAACTCCATCACACTCACTTTATCATCCACCACTGTGACGGCCTTCTCGGCTAGGACTGATGATGTGAGTGGGGAGAGCACCTGCAGAAAGTACCATCTCATTAAAATTGTGTACAGACATGCGCGCAATGCATGTTATGGATATGTTACGGAACAGCTATACGTCTCACCTGAACAGTGGTAGTGCCCACAGCTCGCCCCTGCAGCACCTCTCCATCCTTAACGCTGGCCACATCTGGGTCTGCCACTTTTAGAGAATGGCGCACTAGATTGGTCACGTCGACCTGTCAAACAAATCAGAGAAAGGCTTCAAACCAAAATGTGAGATGCCCTGTTCCAGCAACAGGCTTAAGAAGCACGATGGAGTGTCCATGCAAAATTTTCAAACAGCTTGTTTTGCTGTTACTATTCACTCTTGTTTGGTGTCCTTTGGTTGGATGGGATGATTATACTGTAGTCCTATCAATAACAAGTAAGAAACAAAGCTATTTTACAATGCATTCTTTCAACAAATGGAAGAGTGGAAGAACCACAACAGCCTTGCACCTCCTCCTCATGCTAGTCACACAATGTAGGATGACATTCAAGTCTTCAAGCAAAAGTCGTCAGCATGAACAGCATGGCCATGCCCACATTATTCCAGTGATAAGGATTCAAAACAAAAACAGTCAAAAGCAACAGCAGTATAAGCTGTTTGACATGAAGATTTGGCACATTCAACTCATTCAATGCTGTGGGCCTTTATATTCGTCAGCTGGAGTTCAATCGCTTACTTCCACAGACGAATATATTCGCCTTTTCGTTTTTCAACGGGTAGACAGTCTCTCAAAGCTTGTCTGTGAAATTCAGGTTTGTAAACCAGTAGACGATGCCGTTGCATCGCTTAGGATTTGTCATCAGCACAGCTTTTGAGTTAAAGATGAAAATTAGGGGGTGAATTTCAGCTTGTCCTGTCAAATATGAGGGAGAGAAATGAAAACCCACTGGAAGTTAAACAAGTTTAGGCACCTCACACTCGAACATGAGTATGTTGTATATGTATGGTATAAACAGAGCATGCATTGCGCTAGGTAGTAGAAAGTGTGTGTCGCGATCCAGAAAAAAGATGCAGTTCATCGAGTGAATGAGGAACACAATATAAAAAAAAAAGCCACTTCTTCTTGTTTTATAGTTTGAGGTGTCACGAAACAAAAACAAATATTAGCGTCAAAGTCAGTCGTGTTTCCTTTCACAAAAAGCTTGTTTCCTCTGCTTTTGGTGTTCTGTTGTTATGGTGAAACAAAACTTCTTCTTTCTGGAGAGAAAAAAGAGAGTCCACTCTTTCTTTTGATGTGTTCGGTTCTTATGTTGTCGCAGATCACAATATTCTGTGGGTCTTCAAAGATCAGTCAAAATGCTCTGAAATGGCTTGCAATATGGGGAACTGCTTTGAAAATGGTTGGCGGTGAATGAGTTAACATACACAGTTTCCGCTCATTCAACGAATGCATGTTCCTTCCAAATGGGTTATCATTTTCAAAGCTACAACATTTAATGGCATTGTTGCAACAGAGAAATAATCTATCAAATACAGTAGGCTATTACATATGGCAACTTATTTTTCTTGTATTAAGTACTGACACTTTGTATGTCTATATTTTTTACCTGCCAATCAGGACCCAGGAAATAATCAACAGGTTTTGCCCCGGTTAGCAAGTCTGGCAGTGCATCTGAGTTGGCCTCGAAGTGTGCAAGCACCCTGAGTGTGGAGTGCTGATACTGCAGCATGCAACCCCTCCCCTTCCGCATCTCCTCCTCCTCTTCGCTATTCCAGGTGGGTCTGAAACACAGAAGCGGTCAACACTATCATAGAAATGTTGATATCCTGCGCTGTTATAGATACACTATCCTCTGTACAATGCTAAAAGCTTTTATCAGTCCAATTTCTATACCGTTTGTCCTCATTAGCGTTGCGGGTGAGCTGGATGCCGATCCCTGCTGACATCGGGCGAGCGTACACTCTTGACTTATCGGCAGCCAATTTGCAGGGCACGTTTAGACAAACCATTCACACTCCCATTTACACCTATGAATATTTTAGAGTTTTCAATTAACCTAACATGCATGTTTTTCGAATAAGGACGGAAGCTGGAGTACCCGGAGAAAACGCACACACTGCAAGAACAGACCTGAGATTTTTCATTGTCACCGGCCATAGAAACTTTCCAATTTCTGACCTGGTTGTGTCTGCTGCCAAGTATTGAGCGGTTCAGGAAGTGAAAAGCAACCAAAGTATTCAATTGTTACACTGCAGCAAGCAAACGGGTCATCAGACAACCGTCATCGTTCGTATTGAGTGAAAAATAATGACTATACAGTACTGTACAGCACTGGGCAAAAGTCCACTAACCTTTATCTCTAGGGCATATGTGCTTCCTCTGCCTCCTACATCCTGGCCACTAATGCACCGCATGCACGTTTTTGTGATTGACTACTAACCACAAGAAGACTGGAGATAAAACCACAACATAACAAACTAAACGAAACAAAATAAGTCGGGTTAAAATCAATTTTAAACACAACTGGTTTGAGCTGATTTGTGCTATTTGCTAAATAAAAATGTAATAAAATTAATACTGAGATTGAACTCTTACTGCATTCAATAATTTGTACAATATGTAATATAATAATTATTAGGATGAGGAGTAGTGTAATGGCAGTCACTCTCAGGGACCTGAGAGCGTGGGTTAAGCACAGTAGTAGAAGTGTCCAAGTAAAAGTATACCCTTGAAGCAGACTGTTTGATATCTATAACAGGCCTAGGCCATGAAAATGAAGTGAATTTTGATGAGGTGGAAATGGGTAACAGTCCCAATCCACCAAAAAATGGCCTTACTTTCGGTTGCTTGTGGTAATGGGCACTCTCCAGCCCTTGATTTGGTTGAGCTCAGGATCGGCCACGTCGATGCGCAGCGGCAGGCGGGGCATCCACACGCTCATCTCCAGCTGCGCACTCAGGAAGCCGTAAGTGAAGTTGATCATCACTCGGCTCTTGCCTCTTGACTCCTTGCCCGTGACAAACACGTAGTCGCAGCGCTCGGACACCTAAACAAGTATAAACAGGAGGAAGCTTATCACGTAGAGATTTTGGGCAATTCTGTGCTTCTGACTTTTTGGGAACAGAACATGCTCCAGAAAAGGAATGCTTGCATGAGTTTGACGTGAAAGAAATCTATCTAGCCCCATTGAGTCATGTTCTTTGTCAGGTCCCTTTCTCGCTCAGGTCCAACATCAATGGCATGTTCTTCCGAATGAATGAACACAAATTCTCACTGACTCTAAAATCTTGTAGAAAGGCTTCCCAGATCTCCTATTATTAATTCACTGTCAGCCTTCTGATTTAACATGGATATTTGACTTCTTTAGCCGTCAATAGCAGTGAATAACTCTTAAGTCCTTGCCACACTACCCACAGATCAGTAATATTTTTCATGCATCAATGACACACGATAACCCTCGCAACAATTAACCAAAAACAAATTACACAGGGACCTTCTTATGAAAGGGGTAAAAAGGCAACAAAAGGACAACAGATTCCATGCAAAAACAAAGCAGCATTTAAAAGAACATACCAAGAGTCCTACTTAAAATATGGATTGGTGAATTGGAAGCTCCACGCCCACTCTGTAAAATGCAGTGACCAATTAGTTAATAAAAACATGAAACTTTAAATCTCTGCATTTTGGATGAAAGTCAAGGCAGAATATCCTGAACTTGCTACAAAAGCACCTAAAGTCCTGCTTCCGTTTCCAATGCCATACCTTTGTGAGACAGGGTGTTGTGCAGTGATAGCAGCGAAAACAAAACTTTATAGTAGACTGGATCTGGATATAAGGAACACACTTCAAGTCTCACTGTCCCACATCACCACCAGATGAGACAATCTAGTTGCAGGCAAACAAGCCAAGTCTGGTATTATGGTGAGTTGTGTTGTAATAATTAAAAGTACCAAATGTAGTTGCTATTGGAAAGCTCTGTGCCCAGACCGCATGGCTCACTGGTTGCTTCCACTCCTTGACTCAACTAATTTCCTCCCATTTTCACTTCCTGTATGTGTAATGGTTAGGTTTCCCAATCCTTCAACACAGGGCCAAAAAGATACAGATATGTTCCTGAGCACTAAAAGCCAAGTGTCAATGTTACCCCAGTGACAACTTATACACACGGTAAAGATACAGTCATGCATTTGTCTTAACCACAGACACGCTTTCCTATGGCCATGTTGCTGTATATAATATAAGAAGTCACACTGGAGTCTTGATTAAACTGTGACTGAATGTAAATCAGCTCTGTCTTACGACCGTACCTTTAGTGCCGTACTCTAGGTGGGAGCATTGCAGTCGCAGCCATTAAGCGCAATGAGGTGAGACACAGCAGTTGGTGTGTTTTATTTAAGATTGGAGGCCTATCTCCACCGCCGCCTCACTTATCTTAACAAACCAGTGGCTCCACAGAGGTAATTGGGAGAGCACTAGACTGGAGAATAGGGTGTAGCGCCAGAAGAGAGGGAAGATAAAAGAGGCAGGTGGAATAAAAATGTGAGGAAACACCAGAGGGAGGAATGACTTTCGAGGTAAGTCAACTTGAATCCCGGTGGAAATGCTGCGGAAGGGCACCCGTGAAGCCCTTTACCCAAACACGTCAAATTACTTCCACCAGAAAACCTCTGGTGCTCTTTGGTATTTTCTGATTTCCAATTTATTGGGTTCTGGAAGAGGAAATATAACACGTGACACGGTGCACAGGTCCACAGATGGAGCCCAGCAACATGCTCTGCAGCCTTGCACGATTCACCTTAACCAATTACCTACCAGCACATGGCACGTTTACAAATTCTGCCATGAATATTCTCTTTACGCTTTCCATGCACCAAATGTCTCCAATTGTTTAAAGTAAGGAAGTAAAGAATGTAAAACATCTCATATATTTTTCATAGTGAAACAACTGCAACAGTTTTATACTGTTTAGCTTGATTTCTGCCTCATTTGTATTACTGCAAGGTACAGTAAGTACAGTATTATTGCGTTTTAAATTATTTGATCTTACTTGTTTTACTTTTTGTGTTTCAGCAAGTATTGTGAGGAACTTGAATTGAGTGGGATTTTGTATAAAAGGACTGTGCAGTAAGTAGAAGAAATGTATTTCTAGTATACTTGGTTTGTCTTTTTATCAATGAATTTCTGAGATATTTTTTTTTTTTGCGCAGTATGACTGACATGTTGACCAAGCCTGCTGCTGTGGACGTCCTGCTTACCATTTTGTGCAATTCTCTGCTAAATGCGCATCAATACACTGTCTTTTTTGAAATCAAATATCAAAATAGGCAACTAAAGTATAGTTGATAAGCAAGCCAAGATGAATGAAAATTAATCAATATACTCCAATCTTACCTCTGTGTTCACGTTTTAGCTTTTTTTTCTTGTTATTGTTTGTCTAATAACACTAATAACAGCTACTCTGATCTGATCCAATATTTGCAACATGCTGTTTTCAAGCTTAGAATGTAGTGCTTTTTTTTTTTTTTGTTTGGTTTTGGCCTTGTCTTTGTTTGTTTGTGTGTTTGTTTTAAAATACAATTTAAGAGGAGACAGTGATTACTGAATGTGCTCCAAAGTGGCCCAAAAAAAGCAAATGCCGTGTAGCACACAAAGAACAAAGCTGTATGTAAAAGAAGTATATGCCTATAGAAAGTCTGTGATTTCAGGCTTTAACTTTATTCAATCATTGACGTTACGTTAAGTGGGGTCACTGATCCCACTAAGCTTAAGAGCCCATTTAGGGGCACAATATTAACTGGATTATTATTAACATTGTAGCATTATAAAAGGGAAAATCATTATGAACAATGTCTCCCTGTCTTTCACACTCTACTAGGATGATTCACTTTAATCACCGTTACTTTCACCAAGCCAGCGGCAATAGAAGACCGTAAAGGTCCTCATTTTTCTGTCTCCCTCTGTCCTAGTAACATGAAGCCATTATATAAAGGTCAACCCACTGTGCTTATGGACCGGGCCCCACGATGAAGCACTCAGTAATACCTTGTGTGTAGGAGTTTTGCCCATTAAGAGTGAAACATGTTCTTGGTGAGTGTCATCGAGTCACATAGCCAAAAATTACGTATTTGTATTGGAAGTAAAGTACGCTGAACAACTCAGTAAATAATACACTGCACAACACAAGTCCAAAAGCCAACAATTCATTTACATTTGACTAAGGCACGCATTTATTGTTTTGATACATTTATTCTGAGATGATCAGATCATGATGTGCTTTTTCTCTTGCTCCAGTCTATTCTATATACTGCCTAACAAATTAAGCTGTTTCCTCCAATTAACCTTGCTATGCTAATAAATACGTAAATATTTGTTATATTCGAGTGTCCATTTATTACACATTTCTCAAGACGCTAATCTCAGTCCAAGCAGGCACATGCAAACCCCAGACAGGAAGGCCTGAGCCAAGATTCATACCCAGAACCTTCAAACTGTGAGGCAGACTTGCTAAGCGCTCAACCAATGTGATGCCCCCAACCTAATTCTTTTGGAAAAATATGCCTTTAAAGGCGTACAAACGTCTGAAGTTTAAACCGCCATTGTGACCTACGTGACCTCAGCAAATCGCATGAGCGTGTTGGACAAACGTGTTGAACACAGTACTGAAAACATATTGCAAATTTGTCCTGCCTGCTCAGTACAATATGGCTAAAGGGACAATAACAATCAAACAATGGAATGTACACCAGAAAGTGATTGAAAGCTGACCAACAACAAAGAACAGATGTGTGTGTGAACCTTTATGTTCCATTGTAATTTTATAGACTTGGTGCTATTGCATGTTTGTGTCATTATTTGAACACTGCTGTCAATTCAGTTTTCGTAGTTGCAAGATTCGTAGTGTTATTTTCTTGATGCAGGCAATCAATGTAACCTTTCGAAAAGACCATAATCAGAACATGGTATGTTGGTATAAAAGGCTTATATTTGTGTAAGATGTTGTTTGTTTGTTGTTATATTCTCCAAAAGACAAAGGGCTCAATTTTCGTAGTCTGCGCATCTGTGGCGGGGCACGAATGCCGGTGTATCCTGATTTTTGTGCAAGCGCAAGACTGGTTGCACATGTTTGTCAATTTTGCAGACCGGTCTACGCTAAGCTGTGCATTCCAGTTTAGCGAGGGTGTGCCCGTGGAGATGTGTGTGTGAATTTTGTCGATGAAAGTCGGTCTAAACTTACACCTGCTCAGACCACATCTAACCGCCTGTGCAGCTGGTCTAATGGGATTTTGGTGAATTTGATCGGGGCACAGGCAGACAGATTCCCACTTTTGGTGCCCACTTCACAGAGCAGATATTTGTGATCTCCTCCCAAGCCAAGTTGACATCATCCACCCGTGGAGGTCTGCTTGCAGTTCCGTATAAACATACTTTGCATGCTTTGACCTCCCAGACTCGAGCAAATCAGTTTCTTCTTGGGAAAAATGTGGTCGTCTGCGCTTCACCATGTCAAAGACTGTCAGTGTGCTGCATTTAAGGTGAATGAGAGGAGCCGCTTTGATTGGACATGAATGAAGTCAGCTGTGATCACTCCCAAAGCAACACAGACCTCTCCCTCTAGACTACGCTAATCCATGAATTTACCAACACTGATCTAACCCACCCCCGGCTCACAGTTGTGCTACCCACTGTGCGGGATTCACGCTGGTCACGAAAATAGACCCCAAAATGTTTAACTTTTTATTTACTTTACAGTCTGGACTGAAACGTTTGAGTTTGGAAAAAAAGGGTGAGCCAAAACGACGATGATTGAATATTACTCTGTAGTAAAATATGACCCCAATTTACATGCAGGGTTATTAGAGTTTTGCTTACCTTAATCACCTCTTTATCAGTGGACCTGCAGCTCGTCAGGCTGCTTACGTCAGTGATGGAGCCATTGGCCTCCACAGCCAAAGTTTTCACAGGCACTTTCACCACTTTGCCTGTTAACATGGCAGTATTCAACATATCTGTGCTCTGGATTGGAAAAAAATACAGAAGATGGAAAGCAGGTTAGCCATATGGTTAGTATAATCATTTGATGAATGAAAAAGAATAATTACTGTGCTGTGTGTAAAGTAGGGGGCTGGGTGCACTACACGATCAACAAAGCTACTTAACACAAGGTCAATCACTTTTACAAAAAAAAATAATAATAATAAAACGCAAAATCCCTATCAACAATTTGGTCTTTGTACAGAAGTCACAGCAAGATATTAAATGTTAGGTCCAAGCAGTAATGAAGACCTATTACTAAAATCTCCAAGGTTTCACTCAATTCAAATAAGCTGCATTATGCAACCTTAGAAAGATGAGCAAGATGCCTACGTAGACATCTTGTGAGACCAATAAATATAAATAAATAATAAATAGAAATAAACGTGCCTTTTTCTCTAAAACAGTTTTATGCAGCAGCAATATCTATAAGACACCACTAGGTGACCGTATCGCGCTGCAAACACCTTCCCGTGCATTCTTTGGTAAGTGACAACTGGAATACACCGATTTTATCGGGCTGATCGGTATCGGCCGATATTTAGCATTTTATGCTGATCGTTTGATCGGCTTTAATGTCATAATTCACCGATCCGATCAATGACGTCAATGATCGGCTCCGCAAAAGACATTTACTCCGCTTCACCATTGTGCACAGTATATTTGAATCCAAAAGCTAGTTTATTTTTAGCCTTGTCGTGGATCTTTTGACATAATATTGGAAATATCTGACGGCCAATAAAGTTATTAAAAATCAAAAAACATGTCGGCGGTGTGGAACAAACAACACGTCTGAGACAGACAACACGTAATGTCCGGATCAGACTACAAGACAAATTTGCTCTTTCATGATTGCACTATGTCAGACTACTGCAATAAAATCTTGTATTCCGATACCACCGCATCCCGTTTTTTACGATCATTGGGCTTTATCTTGTCAACTCAAATGCAACCGGATACACTCGTTACTGTGGCGACGACAACAAGAGTGAAGCGCACCGACTTTGTATTATAAGGACAAAATGGGGGAAAACGTGTGTTGGTGGTCACCGGTGCTCAGGACAGGAGAGGACATTTGTTTAAGGATTGCTTCAGGTATGTTCACGTACTTTTAATACGATACGGCTCGCAAGCAGGCAACAAAACGTTATGTAGCCTAGCAAGCTACTGGTACCACGAATGGTTGGACGTAAACATGCCGCTGGTCTGTCAAATCATGCTCTAAAGTTTCGGTGTGGGTGACGTAATTTAATTAAAAATAAAATAATGTAATTACAGTAAGTTAGCACCCATTATTTGTGTCACGTTGTAATGTTGGTTTGACCTGACTGATTAGAATACACGATCTGACTATAGCAGTGATTTCCAACCTTTATGGAGGAGAGGAACATATTTTACAATTTAAACATCTCACGGCACACCAACAAACAAAAATGTCAGAAAAAGTGGTTACATTAATTACTGTATTTACTTCCTGCCATCTAATACAAGACCATTCATTTGTTCTGTCTGTCACTATGCCTCACTGGCATAAATAGATGAACAAAGATACATTATTTATTGTAAATATATATTTTTGAGCAATTAAGTACACAAGTATATACAGTAAATGAACAGGTCATTTAAATAGGCATTCCTCCATTTTATGATCAGTGATCGGTTATCGTTTTTTTCAACTCGCTGTTCGGTGATCGGCCCCAAAAATCCTGATCGTGTAAAGCCTAGTGACGAGTGTCTTCAAATGGTGAGCAGTTTTAATTTTTTAATTTGTCATTTTAATACCTGCAAAGTGTGGCGCAGGAAGACAATTATGTTCACGTGGTTCGAGAAAAAGCACAATTTCATCCATCCATCCATCCATTTTCTGAGCCACTTCTCCTCACTAGAGTCGCGGGCGTGCTGGAGCCTATCCCGGCTGTCATCGGACAGGAGGCGGGGTACACCCTGAACTGGTTGCCAGCCAATCGCAGACCATTTCATTTATTTGATTTTTTTTAAGTCAGTCAACCAGCATCACAGAACATAGTCTTGACTTCACTTATGTATAGATCATATTTAGATAAGGATCTAGAAGATTATAGCCAGGGGAGCCGTGTGCACCTGGATTACAAACCTGTTGTAATACGGTGTTATCCACAGATCCACTTTTTCAGTGCCAATAGTAATACCTAAACCTGATTACATTTTTAATCTTTTGACCCTTGTGTCACCTTCTATGCTGTGTGAAGTGTATCAATGCTTATCAGCAGCTAGCTGCTTCTGCACCGTATATTGCCATCATGAAAGTTTGATCTGGCTTTATTTTCAAACTTTAACTAGTCCTTCAACATGGATTTACAGCTGCTTTCCAGTTAATAAGATTGCTACCGTTTCAATTTATTTTCCACGCTGTGTCTAAGAAGCTAAGGCAGATCAGCATTTTTTTCTTTTTTTTCCCCCCCCAGAGATGGTTTGTGGACTGAAGTATCAGGCTGTGCTTGGCAGATGTTGCCCGCCTGCTTCACAATTTGAGCTTGGTCGGCTTGACAGCTGCTGACCGCAATTTTAAAAAAGACATGCTCTATTAGAGCCCGCGACACTGACCCGAAACATAAGCCACTGGATCAGGGCGAGGAAAAAAATCAGTAAAGCAATGTCACTTCTGTCGGCGACATCTCGTTTAGAGCGCTTCAGTACAAACTGCTGTTAGCTCATTTGCATATGTTTTATTACATTTTCTACCCTGTCCAGTTGGATCCCCCTATTTATTTAATTTTATCCTCCATTGTGTGGAAGGAAAACAAGCTCAGAAAAGAACATTAAAATGTGTGTGTGTGTGGAGGGGGGTTAAAAAAAGAAGAAAAAACAACAACTACCCACTCACACTCTTATTTTCTTGCTGTCTTTGCAGTTGCAAACCAAGCACCAAGACTGAGCCTGAGGTTCTGGTACCTCCACTGCTTTAAATCCTCCAGCTTTCCGACTTGTGCACCCACTCACAGTAATTTCTTCTGAAAAGCAGCCCCTTGACCATCTGTCTACTTTTTGAAAGCATCTTTGGCTACCCTTTCATTTCCGCCGCAATCATACCTCTTTCCACCCACCTGAGCAATCCCTTCGTCTCCCCAGAGATCAAAATCACAAAAAAGCTCAAAGGCCACACTGTCCAAAACAAAAACCTTCTAGTTTTTTACTATTCTATTTTTCATTGAAAAATGTTCACTACATTCATCACTATTTTTATGGATTTTTTTATTTATATTTTCTTTTTTTTAATTTATATTTTTTTTTTTATACTTGATATGCACCCGCTGCAGTAGAATGCAGAATGATATGAAACATGCTTGAATACAGCCTGTAAAGTAACATTTGGTTACGTTATTAATTCACCTATCAATATAGGAATAGTATCAGTAAACAGTAAAAAAGAGTGCCCATTCAATTACACATTGAGTACTTTTACTGTCTGTCAGCTTGCAGTAGTAGACTTACATAATACCACTGACATTTTTCTAAGAATTTTAACTTTTTCTTTGCTGCACCGTCAGTTCATTTGAACCCAAAAGAAAAAGTGCAAAACTTGCAAACGTCGATAACAACATATTTCAACATTTATTCACAAAATCCTTGTAATGTCTCTGCAATTAGCCCATCACTAAAATCATTGGTCACTTGCTTCAAATACTTGTTTTTGTAAGCGAACATCCAGCGAGAGGCTAATAAACAAGTAAGAAGTTATCGACAATTGCAAACCAACACCTGATGCTAATATTATTCAGAAAAAAAATGTAACACACTCCATCTAATGTTCATTTGAATAAAAATGTTTATAAAGAAAAGCAAGAATGAAAGCAATCAATTAAGCATCTTGGCGAGAGGCTAATAAATGAAACATTACAAGGAGTCATAAAGCACCGATAAATGTTACATCATCCCGCCATAAAATAACAACATACTGTAGGCATTAACTCATTCCATTCATTTACATGGATATTTGACTTCAAAAGCCGTCAGTGGCAGTGAATGAGTTACAGGTTGTCTCATTTCTCCTCCCCTTCTTGCCATGTCTTTCGAAAATTGTGCATGTAATGGTTTTTACCTTATCCTCCCCATCCTTACGATACATGTACAGTAACTGCATTTCCCATCATTCCCAAAGACCGACACACCCCACCCTCAGCCTGTATCTCTTATACAGTAGGTGGCAGAAATTCCCCACACAGATGTCAATGATTGACATGTCACGATACCAATAGAAAACCATTTCATGTAGCATTTTTAGCATTTCAAAATGTCACTCTGTGCAGCCTCACAAAATATCCGCCCCTGTCTCTAGCTGTGTATCTTCTAATGTTAGAAGATAAGATAAAATAAGATAAGATGACCTTTATGTGTCCCCACAATGTGTAAATAGTAGGAGTATATAGATCAAAATCAAAATCATCAAGTTGTATACAACTCCATCCATGTAGCGTTCCACCACACCATCCTCACTGGCTCCATATAACCAAAACAAGGGAGCGAGTGCCAGGTCGTTTTTATGACCTTCCCCCGTGAGTGTTATATACGCCATGTAATGTAACAGTGCCTCACACAATGGTGTGTGGATACTACTTACCATGACCAGAGGGGCCAGTCCGACAAAGTCTCTCCGAGTGGTGTAGATCCGCATCTGGCCCACATCCCTGACGTTCCCCGGCTGGTCCAGTCTCCAGGAGATTGTGTGGGTCTCAACCAACTCTGAGACATCTTTTGGCACAAAGTCCAACTGGAGAACTTCAAAAAGACCCCTGTTCGAGAGAGTTAACATTAAAATTGTTGTTATACAGGCGCATCTCAACAAATTAGAATATCATACATTTATTTCAGTGGTTCAATTAAAAGACTGCAACTTTTACAGTGCATATAATAAGTCTAAACACCCCTTAATCAGAGGCATTTTAAATAGCGGCAAGTGTGTGCTGACTCATTTAACATGGGTTTTAGTGTGTTTGACTGATTCTGAACTCAGCCACTTCACAGTTATAAAAGTGTGTACACTCTTGTGGAACCAAATTCCGTTTATTTTTCCTTCCGCTCTTTGCAAAGATTAAAAAAATAAAATAAAAAAGATCCAGTGAGTTGTACATGTAGTAGGTCACAATAATGGTGGAAAAAGTTTTTTTTATTGATTTCTGTTGGTCTCATTTTTATATCACAAAAACCTGGCATTTGAACAGGGTCGGTAGACTTTTTATATCCACTGTATATCATATAGATTCATTAAACATAATGGAAAATATTTTCCACAAGACCAATTCCTACCTGATCACGATCTTAAAAACAGTTTGGGCTCTTCCTTATGTAATGTTCTAATTTCTCATTTCGGTGAAGTTTGGGTTTTCTTAGCTACAATCATCTAAAAAAATTTTTTTTAATTCAATCATAATCATAATCACAATCATAATATTTCAATGTGTGTTGGAAATCCATATGAGTTTCACTCTAGCTACTAAAATAAAATGAGTTTTGCATTATATTGTATATATTATATTTATATTGAAATGTGCTTTCACATTAGACTGGTCAAAGCTGGACAAATATATTTGTTATTGTGGTAATTAAAACCCAGGATATAATTGTGCAATTAGGATTTTGAAAGGTGGTACTCATAATTATAAAGCTGCAAGGTACTTCATTAGATTCATAGGACTATTTAATCTCATTAACTAGCAATCAACAACAACCTGGCATTAATATTACACACCATAGCCATGATCTTCAAATTTAAAATCTGTATTCATTTCAATATGTTACTAATCTGTAGTGCTTAGCAAAGTTTTTGCAGTATAAGTTCTTCATAAAACTTGAGTCATCATAAATTGGGGCACAATAACCCTATGACCTCACAGAATGAGGACATTGTTATCTTTGGGTTCAATAGAAAAAAAATAACAAAAACAAAAATATTAGTTAGCTCCAAGCACTGCTGTGCCACCGCATCACAAGAGCCCACACACCTGAGACCTGTCTTGTTTTCCTCAACATTTAAAATGCAGGGGAAAACATTGAAACAAGGGCTGCACTCTTCTGTTTACTCGGTTGAGAGATGAGAAAATATCGCAAATAAAAGAACTGGAAATGACTGAGGAAAAACAAACTTCGGCGCGAGCAAGAGTGCCATTAAAAAAAATAAATCCTACATCTGGGAATGAGGTGAGTGTGAAGAGCAATGATTTAGTAAGCTGGTCTGGCCGCTTTAATGCCGAAAAAAGTAGGCATCGGGATGGAAACTGTGAAATTGAAACACTCCTTGAATTGAAATTTAAGGTGACAAAAATTCTCTGCGTGTTCACAAATTGGGATTTTAGTTGCAAGAATAGACACCAAACTAACTCAGTAGTTTATGTAGTTTATGTAGCCACCAGCCTTTCACAACTTCTTTTTGGGCCTCGGCTCCAGTTCCAAACCATGTACAACACAAAATTCAACACAAAAGTGTAGGAGGTCGAAATATTTTCTGTTCATCTCCTAGCTGACTTTGTTTCGCCTCTCTACAGTATAGTGAGTCACACTGTCTTCTTGTCAGCACACATTACATTATTTTGTTTTAGTCCAACACCTGAATATTTCACTTTTTGAAAGCCATGTGAACGAGTGGTTCGTACGTCTGCCTCAGAGTTCTAAGGTGCGCGGCTTTGAGTCTTGACTTTGGGGTTCCTTACAAGTATATTACTATAGCTTCCTTCCACAATCCCAAAAACATGCACGTTAGGTTCATTGAAGACTAAATTGCCCATAGGTGTGAATGTGAATGTCAATGGTTGTTTGTCTTTGTGCCTTGTGATTGGCTAGCAACCAGTCGGGGGTGAAACCTGCCTCTTGCCCAAAAGTCAGCTGGGATAGACTCCAGTTTAATCATGACCCTAAAACAGGCAGTGTAGAAAATGGATGAATGGATATTTTGCAGAACAACACTTTCATTTTAAACATCACTGTAACCCTTAGCTTTACAGATGCCATATCTGCTGTGAAAGCGATGTTTGTTGTGGTAATGATGTCGTGACATGTGTTGGTATCAGTCATAGAAAAGGTCTTTTTTTTCCCCAAATGGACCATGCACCCTGTGATTAATTTGGTGTTGTAGTGTATTAAAGTAGAGGGGACTATTTGAGGAAATAAGTTATCAGAACTTTGATGAAGTGGGAAATTTAAACTCTTAAATCACTGAAATGCTGTAATATTCTGTTTTTGCTTTGGAATACAGAGTATGGATTGGATCAATGGAGGAAAGGTAGATTAGAAGAAAGTAAATAGGATTCGAAATGGTTTCCGTGTAGACTCCAGCATCACAACAAATGTAAAAAATTAAAGAGGGTCAGAATACCTTTACACGAAAGCACATGAAAAACACCCCCCAAAAAAGCAAAGTAAATATTATACAAATATTGATGAGAAAAAAACTATAAATAATTCAATAACATAATAACAACACATACTGCGTCTGACAACCAACTGAAATTAAAAAAAAAACAACAACAATTTTCTTCACCCCAAAGCATATGAGTACACTGTACAGACATCCGTCCACCCCTTTTCAATAGCACTTGTCCTTATTAGGTGTGCTGGTTAACTGGAGCCCACCCCAGACGAATTTGGGCGAGGGGCGGGATACACCCTGGACTGGTAACCAGTCAATTACAGAGCACATATAGAGTCAGATGCACTAACCACTAGCTTCCATGCTGCCTCTGTCCAGACATTCAAATATTAGTTATATTTGTAACCGACTGCCAACGTGTTGTGCAAAAATAACACAAAACTGTAAATCTGCTGGTGTTGATGGATGAGGTTAAACAAGTCAACATCTGTGACGGTTTTAGCACAGCTCCAGTGAAATATGTTTGACAGAAGAGCTGCTCTTAGCATTTCACATTCATCACTAAGACCACGTCCATATGTGCTAAGGCTTTTTATTATGGTTATATATTTTTTCTTAAATTATTGAAACCGACTGAGGTAGATTTAGCTCATTTGTTGAAACTATTCAGACTGTCTGTGTGGGATTGAGAAAGATAGATAAACATAGGGGTTTTGCCTCTTTTTCCTAGAAATCCCTCTATTGGGGGGGATGTTAAACCCTTCGTCATATCACTTCAGATTCAAGTGTGTGTGTGTGTGTGTGTGTGTGTTTGAAAAGATGGGAGGGAGGGTTGTCCTGCTGAGACCGGTACACAGGACACAAGTTGGAATATCTCTCCTTTCTAATCTCCCCTTCTGAACGTGCAAGCCCTTAAGCCTGGATAACGGAGCCGTGATTATGGATGATTACGGATAAGTGGGTCGGGCGGTCGGTCGATGGATCTGCCTGGGCGGGAGATTGCTGGGCGGAGAAGGGATGCTGGTGTGTGCCAGCGATGTGAAGCATTTGGTTGCTGATGTGAAAATATAGTTGGACTAAAATAATCATTAACCATAAAATTAATGAAATTAGAGGCACTTGAGCAACACGTTCTGATGCATTTTAGACGCTGAACTGTGAGGGTAACGGTGTGATCAAAATCATGCCATTGATTTTAAAGAGAGGGCTAAATCAGTAATTATCTGGCAACGTGTAAACGATAAACAAACCCCGAACCTCAAAACTGTGAAGCAGAAGTGCCAACCGCTATAGGCCACCATTCTGCCACAATCCCGTCATCCATCCATCTTCTTCCGCTTATCCATGGTCGCTTAGCAGCCAAAGCAGGGAAGCCGAAACCCCAGCCACTTTGTCCAGCTCTTCAAAAGGCGACAAATGTCACTATTGTTCGACAAAACAGACACGTGACAAAAGCAACGGCGGACGAAGGAGCAGAAAACATTCAGTGGCGGAAGGAAGATACTGATCAAGAAAATGGTTGCACAAAATCCTTGAAATTGCATCATGACGAGCCCTACACGCAGGCCCATATTTACTTCCGTCAACACACGGAGCCCTGTGTTTGTTCGCATGTGCAATGTGATGTCCTGTTTTTGTGGGCGTGCATGTCACTACACGGATTCATTCCGTCCACATGAGAAGTCGCATTTGTTTTGGTAAGGGGAAAGATGTGGTATGACGTGTCTAAAAACAGCTGATTGGGCCGGGAAACCTTTGAGAATGGACACGGTCAGGTTAGGGAACTTTATTTTGGACTTCTCTTTACCCCTACAAAACATTTGTCTGATCACAAGAAATCTGAAACCTCATCTGGTTCCTCTCGATGCAGAAGATAACCATGCTCTCCATCCTGCAGAGGAAACTCATTTCGGCTGCTTGTATCACTGCAGACGATGTACCAGTCCACCTGTCGATCTCCCTCTCTATTATTCCCTCACTCATGAACAAGACCCCAAGATATTTGAACTCCTCCACTCAGGGCAGGATCTCTTCCTCGGACCGGGGAGGGCACGCCACCCTTTTCCGACCGAGTACTACGGCCTCAGATTCGGAGATGCTGATTCTCATCGCAACCGCTTCACACTCGCCTGCGAACCGCTCCAGCGAGAGTTGAAGTTTGCGACTTGATGAAGCTAACGGAAACATGTGATCCACAAAAAAAGCAGAGACGCAATGCTGAGGCCACCAAACCGGACACCCTCAACGCCTCCGCTGCGCCTAGAAATTCTATCAATAAAAGTTATGAACAGAATCAGTGACAAAGGGCAGCTTTGGTAGAGTCCAACCCTCACTGGAATCCAACTTACTGATGCTGGTTGTACAGGGACCGAACAGCCTGTACCAAGGGTTGTCATTGTGCAGTGATGATAACCATAAAATCGTAACTCGAACAACGCAAGAAAGCGTCCGGCTGCTCAGTAAAACATGAGCAATCCAATTCATTAATTTGAATCAATTACATTCACAAATGAATGTTACCAGGCAGACAACGTGAAAATGCACTTTTTACAGTGCAGCTGAATTTGTTTCTCTTGAAATGTGTTTTTTTAAGTCACTGTTGGTGTAGTGGTACATTCGCCCGATTTCAGTGCAGGTGTCGTGGGTTCAGTCCCCACTCAGTGACAATGTTGTGATTGTGAGAGTAAATGGTTGTTTGTCTCTATCCAATATGTGCCCTGTGACTGACTGGCAGCCCGTCCAAATTGTAGTCTGCCTTTTGCCCAAAGACAGCTGGGATAGGCTCCAGCACCCTGCAACCCTGAACAGTAGAAGTGCTGTGGAAACTGGACGGATGTTCTTTTTACAACCCATATTACTTCCATTTATACCTACAAAAGACTGCAAACCGCTTCATATTTCCTCTCCTCTACGTACCTGTCAGTCATCTTCAATGGATCTGTAAATTATGATTTAGTTTCATTTTATTCTGTTGAACTTCTCTTTTGAAATTTCTGGCAGTTTGTGGTGTTGAATATTTATGATTGTAAAAGTTTGAGGCGGGAATTAACCCATTTGCGTTGTATCTTGTTGGAGGGAAAAAAAACAGTGTTCAATTTTAGAGGAGTACTTTTTATCTTCATGTTGGAAAACCATGTGCCTTTGCACTTATAAAATGTATTGTATGTAGTTATAACCTCATATAATCCTTTTTTTAGTGTGAGGGTAATCATTTTGCCGTGAGACAAAGCAAAGTGTCTGTAGTTGGGCTGCACCAGTTGCATGAGGCAGATGATAACTGCCTGTTCATGTGTGTATACTGTATATGACTTCACTCAAGGAGAAATAAGCAAAGATTTCTCAGCGCCATCAGGTGCATTTAAATGTCACCTTGCATGCAAGTTTTTTTATCTCTTATTATTCTCAGTGCTTGTCCTATGGCTTGCCTACTAAACGATTGACATATTTCCCTTAACACTTAAACAGTAACACTAACTTGATGAATGTATGTGCCAAACACTAAGAGAAATTGTTCGAGACATACTGTCGTCTGATCGTGCACTGCACAAACCTTAACACTAACTGTACAATATATGTGACATAATCCAAATGTTGTGCACTGACCTCTTTGCTGTGCCTGCAACCTTCTTCTGGCAAACAACAGAGACAGTGTTGGGGATGATGACTCTGCCAGGCTCTGCGTTGACGTCCCACAGCATCGAGGCACTGGGCCGCACGGCGCTGAACGACAATCCTGGATTGACTGTCCCCCTACAGTAAACACATACACCAACATGAAACACATACTTATTACTTATCAGACCTAACACCCACTTATCGCTGTCAGGTCTGATGGAACTCAATTTCTGCAAAGACATCTGGTGTTGGTGGTATAGGACACACGCCACTTAGGTCCCTTCAGAACTAAATGAAAATTATTTAAAAACAATAGATGGAGTTGGTGGACGGTAGTGTGTGTACAGAATTCTAAGTTTGTTCGGGTGTGAGTTTTTAATGACAAGTGGGTAGCGACAAACAAGTACACGCGTGTAAGTGCCCTGGTAACAATAGCCAGTACCTGTGTGTTATAAGAGTGTTTTACACAACGTGAAGTAGTGAAAGATGCTGTATATCAATCGCAAAGTTCGTGGCCTAATAAATAATGATAATAAATTAAATGAAAAATGTGCGGTCACATGAAGCCTCTTTAACATTTCTGCTTGCCCCCTCAGGTGCAGTATGTATTCCTAAAACCGGCCCGGTACTTACTATCAAATGTTTGTCTGTAGTTCACTTAGCATTCATCCTGGCATCTTTAACATGCCCAGAAAAAAGCGTAAGTAGTGTTTTTTTTTTTTTTTTACATATTGCGTGATGTATCTTACTTAATAGTAGTTGTTGCTTGTTATTTATATGGTGGCTTCTACCAGTTGTGCCGCTAAAAAGTGCAAGGAGTTTCCTCATTTGCAGACACAGACAGAGAGGTTTGACAATAATGAAATGAGACCGTGTGCAGCCACTCGCATGACTCAATGCCAATCGGCTAACTGCTAAGTCATGTTGTTGCGCAACACCACCACACTATTCTTCTGTAATATTGTTCATCTCTTTTTCAGACTTTTGTGTAGCATGCTGCTGTCACACTTTGTCAAAATAATGGTGAGAGGTTCCACAGCACAGTGACATAAACAGTTTTCTGTTTGGCTTTGAGTCATGAGCGTGGCTGTCAGTCTCATTTCTTTATCGTTGCACCTCACATGCTGAAAGGAGACGGTTTTGCTGACCAGCCATCATTTCGTGTATATAACAGTGGTCCACGAAAGTTAATATTTCGGCCAAACTGATCCAAAACAAAATCATTTGTCAAGCGTGAAAAGATATATTTGGTATTTGGTTCATTTGTTCTTGAATTCTTTGGGATCGTGGCATGAGGAAGTTTTTGGAGATTTTGTGGCTTACTTCTCTTTGTCTGACAAGTACTATTTCAGTGATTTCTTGATTCAACAAATCTAGCGGTAATTAGGCCTTGGTGTGGCCAGTGAACTTGGACGCAGCTTTCCAAAAACTGTGGTTAATCGCAGTTAACTCATTATTGAACAGGGGAGTGCAGTTACTTTTTCCACATAGGACCCGTTAGGTTTGGTTTTATTTGCCGTGTTTTATCAATCATGTTGTGCTGAATGTGGCGAGAAACCAACAACAGATGAGTCGCAAGCTGCGGGCAGACTGAGAATTAGCATTAATTAGCATTCATTTCTGTTGGCCTCAGGAGAAGTAGGAGTTAATCAGATTCAGGCACATGATGCGGCACTGACAACACTGATGATGACTAATGTGAATGGAAGCAGCCCGGGGGGGTTCAACAGACACCTAAGTTTATAAAGCAATCAAGCTTCTGTCTGGCTGTTAAATCACAGCAGCCCTGATGCATTATGGGACTAGATCATAGAACAGGGCTTTTGAGCCCAAGTGATTGGGGAGACACGAAATAATTCCGACCCAAAGTTAAAATGTGTGGAGTCACATGTCATTTGTCTCCGAAAACAAGCCAATTTCCTCATGGCGAGGATTCATGGATGTAGCTGGAAATGTTCCACTGGAAGTCGAGAGCAGCTCACTCGAGCTCCAGCACATCTGATAGAATCATTTGGAGAAAAAAATCTATGCGAACAAACAATTGTATTGCACTTCCAAACTGTCACTTGATGGTGAAGGTAATATTGCCAACAGTTGACACTGAAGTGATGTCTATTTTTACAACCCATCCTTCAATTCACAGTATTTTTTTTTCTTCTCACTGTCAAACATTTATTACTGTCGAAGGAGGTCTTTTTTGTTTGTTTGTTTTGGCTGGCTGAAAGAGCACCATATTCTCATTTTCTGGAACACAAACCAGTCGTGTTAGACTGTGAGGAGGTTTTGGTTGCCGTGCGGGGGATTAGTTGCGAGGTGGGGTGCGGCTGCCCCCCTTTTTTCTGTAGTCTTAAAGCCGGTCGGGCTGGGCCGGGTCCGTAGGAGTCTTGCCACTTATTTCACACACTCAGCACATTTGTATAACTCACACTGTACAAATTTCATACATTCACATCTCATTCAGGATCCTCTGGGGTCTGGCACAAGGCATGATGAGGCGGATGCCGGGCCGGGTCGTGACACATCTGTGCTGGTTTCTGGTCTGGTCGTCCGTCCTCCCCCCCACCTTCTCAGCCCTGCCGGCCCTCCTGTTTTAATGCATCATCCACCTAGTGGGGTGGATTTTTTGTTTATTTTTTAAAGTAAATTTAAATGAATTCAAAAATATATTTGTAAAGTGTAAGGAGAGAAATATTTTTTATTGCATGATATCCAACAACTTGTGCAGTTGGGGGGGGGCACAGTGCTTTGGGGGTACTTCCAACAAGGCAACCATGCTCAAAAATTAAATACACATCATTGATTTCAAAGATAGGAATGCTTTAATCCATTAATAAAATGTATCAGATACTGATGAGCAACATATGCTCACATAGGCCCCACCCTGTGCAATAAAAAAAAGAGGATATGAAAACATGTGATAAAAGAAGCAAAGGGGCACATCAAAGGTATGCCAAAAAGTGCCCTCCTGGTTGCGCCGCCTCTGCGTTAGGGTTGTAGGTGAGCCTAACCCAGCTGACTTTAGGAAGGTGGCTGGATACACCGTGTGATGGTTTTTTTTTTTTGGGGGGGGGGGGGGGGGGGGGTTGTACATTTGGAGCATTAAAAAAGTGCCTGCATTTGTATTTCTTGTTCTCAAAATTAAAACAGTAACATTCAAATAGAGTGTACTCGCTAATGGACATACAGAATACGTCCATCCCAAAACACACAAATTAATCAAGTAGTATTAAGCAGAACAATCAATTAGTGGAGAGGTTGGCTCAAAGTCACTGTAAATTGACAGACAAACTACAGAAAGTAAGCACTGAAATGGACCTACAAACGGTGACATCAGATCAATTTATGAATCAATATCCATTGCGGGCCACAGGGAAAAGCTCTTGAAAAATGAAATATCCAATATATACAGTATATACTGCTTTAATCCAACATATCAAGCATACAGAACACTAATAAATGAAAGACTACAAATATTATTGAATTGTTTTTTATCAGATGATAAATGTAAAGAAATATAAACATTTTTGTAATCTTAATGAGAGGTGGCACATTGACTCAGCATCTGTGAATCACCAAAGTTTTGCGACTTCCCCAAAACTGTCAGACTCTTTAACTTTTCTAATGTGATGCCCCAAAGGAGTGTGAGAAGGTATATACAGCGAGCAAGCCTTCGCCACTGTTTTATTGGAATAATGGATTAATGGCTTGAAGTCTGCTTGTCTAGTTGTCAACTGGAGCTCATAAAAAATATTTTGAGGATTTTTTTTTGGAAGATAGTATTTTCCCACAATGTGTTTTACAGGTGTTCACTTCCATTTGAAATGTTTAATCATGACCCTTTGACATTTTTGCAAAAGAAAAATAAAATAATCCTGATTTCAGTTACCGTGAGGAATTTGACAGCGTCCTCTGCCTTGCCTGCTCCGCTAATCATTTAAGAGATTCGGTGGTATTGTTTTCCCGCATTCTTTGATGCCAAATACTTGATGCTATAAACAATTGTAATGTGGCTTGTAAAGTACCTCAGGGGTCAAAATGTTTCAATAAGAGACGGCACTGAAGGGCCATGGCCGCCCCCGGGGTGCTAGCAACACACGTTATTGTAAGGCTTATAGAAACATTGCAAAAAAAAAAACTCTGGTAGCTGTTCCTCTAACATTATAGGTCACGAAAATAGGTGATTTGGGGTCACCATGCCAATGACAGAACTTGTAGGATTATTTGTACCATCCAAATGATAGTCAAATTAAAAAAAAACATTTTCTAAACCTATACTAACAAAGTGATTGCTCTCCAATCAGATGTACTGTAGATAAGGTAAGCGCCTGGTGACAATGTTAAAAATATACACCGAGTGTACACAACACAGCCTGCAGTGCCTAACAGGTGGCTATACACATGCATGAAATCGCACATATAACACGCGCACAAATGCATCCGCTTAATCCTCACAGTCGCCTCAAATCATGATTCATTTTCAATCAGGGCCACAGATAATCTGGCCAAGTCCTGCTGGAGAGGACTCAATCTTGGGCCAAAGACATGAAGTAGAGCAGGGATTTCTCCCAGGACCTATCAATCACTTTGCCAAGCTCCTCAGAGCGAGCCTTCAGTCGGACTCAAGTGCGGGACTTTGGGCCAATCTCATTCTGGATGTGGCACTAGGTCATGCACACAAGGACTTGAAAGCACTGACTCGAACGGAAGAACTTCACTTGCACGGTCAATGAGTAGGATTTTCGGGGAGGGATTTCAGGTGAAGAGGATAAAAATCCAAATAGTTACAGACGAAAAAGGCAGATTTTGGTTGGGGAGGTCAGTGTCGCTTCGCCCGATCGTAGTCCAGTCATTTAATGACGGACGCCGACCTGCATCAGGTCACTGGGTCAGTGTGTTTGTGTTGGGTCAGCCTGATCCACGAGCCGTTCAGTGGGACTGATACAAGTGCAGGTTTAACTTGGTTTCCCATGGATTAATACACGTATCTTCGCATGCCTCTCCATTTTCCTGCAGATTATGTTCAGTGTGTTTGCAACGTGATATCACGGATTAGATTATATATAGATACAGCTGAGTGAAGAGAAAAAGCAGCAACGCATGATGTGAAGCATTTTAATTAGAGATCCACAAGTCTACTCATTGATGTGCATCAGGAGGCAGTCAGACGAAACTTTGAACAGCTTGCGCTTTGTTTTTAGTCTATATTACCTTCCTTTTACTCAAAGGGTGAGGAAAGATGTTTGTTTTCGTGCTCCATGAAACAAGATACATTATTCATGGAGTCAAATACCCAGAGAAATTGCTCGGATCTTGGCGGGATGTCGAGATATGAAAACCAGTGAATGAAAACCAGTGAATCATTTGCCAATTATGTCCCTTCTTATGGAAGAGTGCTCTCCAGAACTCCCCCCACTAACTGAGACGTTAGACAGGATCAAACATGTCAGTAATTTATGAAGGCGGTGTAACTGGCAGGCAGCGGCAAGCATGGTGGCACTCGTGTCAAGCCCCATCAACATTTAAATGCCTTAAGTAAGCATTTAAATGCATGGAGTCGATCCCTCATGATGATGCTCACATCCGCCGTATCTCCTGGTGATTCAATCTGATTTCTTTTCTGCTGCCAGTGACAATCGGCTCTTATCTGACTTGGACAAAAAAACTATAAGACTTTTGACTCATTGTTTGGATTATTTAAGTATCTTTGTGTAGTGTTGTTTTTTTTACTCTGTGTATGTTTTGTTGCATGCATCACACCATCAAGAATCAATTCATACATTTGTAGGCAAGGCAGAAATCAACCCTCATGTTCTTAAG
The DNA here is from genome assembly GCF_024500385.1 of Phyllopteryx taeniolatus. Classification (NCBI taxonomy): domain Eukaryota; kingdom Metazoa; phylum Chordata; class Actinopteri; order Syngnathiformes; family Syngnathidae; genus Phyllopteryx; species Phyllopteryx taeniolatus. Next base: position 7,993,330 of record NC_084516.1, on the reverse strand, counting down.
TCTTTACAGACTAAGCTATTGTCCCTGTTTTGTTTTCTTTTTAGTATCAATGCATCAGTTTTTATATACCGCTTATCCTCAGTGCATGTGCACTTGCGGTGAATGTACAGTGCTGTGAAAAAGTATTTGCCTCCTCAAATTCTTATTTGGGGCTGCAAAATTATTTTGAGTATGAGAAAGCCCTCAAAACTTTCTGGGGGCTTTCGCACCACATGCTGGGGCTCTTAAAACCCCACAACACAAAAAAGTCAAAACAAAAAAGGGATCAAATATGCTCTTACCTAAGTGTGAAACTCTCCAATGTAGAGGTACTTGCCAAGAAGACATAAAAAGTCACAATATTATCAGTCTTCAGGGGCTTGGAGGAAGTCTGGATGACCAAGACACCCCCTAACCTTAGACGAAAAAAGGTTGGATTTCCAGGTGGCGTTTTAAGCAGGTTAACACTTCCTATTCTTCTCATGGGTGTTCCGGACTCTTCCTTGACCCCCGCTCTCCCAACTCCAACTCGTTGCAGACTATCCTGTGGCGTACACTGGCCTGTCTGGTCCATCCGACTTTGGAAGTAGACCTCCACAAGATTGCCCTGAAGCCCCTTTACGGCTTCTGTTCGCCCAGTCTCTTTGCTGGAGCTGCCGGGTCGAGTGGACGAGCTGAACCAGGCCGGTTCAGGCTTTAGCTCCGCCACGCAGAACCTACCCGGAGATACCAGGCATGCCCCACGGACCTCCCTCGTTCCCCAGAAGGCGTAAGCTGTCACACAATGAGCGCCATCCGCCATCTTTTCTTGAGCGCCATCACCTTCGCGAGGCATGTGGAAGAGGATCTTGACGGCCGGGGACGAGGATCGCACCTGGCGGCCTAAAATGAGAGGCACAATCCTACGGCCGCTGAGGAGCAACTCTGGTGGAATGGGGGCATCCACACTGAGTGGACCATATGAGGCATTAAGAACTGGCTGGAGTAAACCTGGGCTTGGATCAGTGATGAAGAATGTCTGTGTGTGAGCCTTCAGGCTGGAGTTCCTCTGAGAACTGTCCTGCCTCAGAACCATATGATCAACATTGAGGACGTGAAATCTGACTGCAGGATAAACAGGTGGTGGGGTAGACGTCTCAGTACCTTTTGGAATCTGCTGGCTTTCAACATCTGTGGGAGGAAGAAAAATATGTTTGTAGAAGAAAAGAAGAAGTCCGTAGTGGTACATTCGCCTTTCTTTGGTGCCGGTGGTTGTCTGTCGCTATATGTACTCTGCGGCTGACTGCCGACCAAACCAGGATGTAGTCAGCTCCAGCCTCCACCATGAACAGGATAAGCAGTATAGAAATGGATAGCTGGATTAACAATGGTCATAATACTAATACGTTTTTAAAAAAAGTTTTGGCACAAAATGAGTTTTTAATGAGGGGGTTGAAAAGCTGGAGATAGGTGTGAGGTGGATGTCGGAATGATGGAGGTGGTCAGGTCATGCTGCAGATCTGAAACTATAAAGCAATGACAATCCCTCATGTAATTCCTGCACTGGAAAATATGAAGAAAATAACACTCAAAATGGAAAAGTGAGACAAACAGGTAATCGGGTACTTTGACAGAAGTTGAACCAGGAAATTAGGTGAAACTTTAGCCTGAATGTGATGTAACAATAAAAGGACAATACAATAATAAAAGTGTGCTGACAGCTCACTTAGAATCAATTTCATTTTAACGAGAACCAAGGATGCTCTCTTTTCAAGTCAGACTTCTTTGAGGAAATTACTTTTTTCCTCCATTCCAGCATCCCTCAAAACACTTTTTTTTGTGAAACATGTTTTTCATAAGAAAAATAGCATTCTACAGTGTTGCACTTTATAAAAACATGCACTAATGAAATAATTTATCCATCCATCCATTTTCTGAGCCGCTTCTCCTCACTAGGGTCGCGGGGGTGCTGGAGCCTATCCCAGCTGTCATCGGGCAGGAGGCGGGGTACACCCTGAACTGGTTGCCAGCCAATCGCAGGGCACATAGGAACAAACAACCATTCGCACTCACAGTCATGCCTACGGGCAATTTAGAGTCTCCAATTCATGCATGTTTTTGGGATGTGGGAGGAAACCGGAGTGCCCGGAGAAAACCCACGCAGGCACGGGGAGAACATGCAAACTCCACACAGGCGGGGACGGGGATTGAACCCCGCACCTCAGAACTGTGAGGCTGACGCTCTAACCAGTCGGTCACCGTGCCGCCTGAAATAATTTAATCGAATGTAAATGTAATTGTGTTGTTCTAGCAGGTGTGTGCACCTTGGCCAGCAAGGGGCAGTATAAAACACAGACATGCATAGTACTACACATAATAAAATAATAAAATGTGTCGTCATTCGCAGGTGAAAGAATGCATGCTTGTGAGTATTGTATGCTCTGTCAGCATGTTACTGCACCATTTGTGTTAATATATTCATTGTTTAATGCTTTATAGCTACCGCAACATTGATCGTTTTGTTATCCTATCTACGGTGTTTTGCATTGTGTGTTACTGTCTAATTAAGCTATCGAACTTTTGTAATACGTTAATGAAGTTTGATTGATACACAATGTGTAAATCACTTTTTTGTTTTTGTTTTGTTGTAAACGTCAACTGGGAGTGGCAATAAACAGCTTCAAGCAAGCACTTGGCCTGATTTGTTGTTAGAATTGTGTAGAATTGATTGATGAGCGACGCCTTGTATCTTGACAAAAAAAAAAAAACCAAAAAAACTTGTAAGTCCAGGCACCACTGTATAAACGTAGATAAGACGAGGCAATCTCCAAATGGAGACTTTGGCATAATGCTGGTATCACTGAGACACATGGTGTGCTGCGATTTCAGAAATTTCTTTTTTAGGTTGTCTTCTTAAAAGAGCGAGAAATTGATGTATTGCTTCGGTCCTCTAAATGCACAATGCTGTCATTTAAAGGAGAAAATCATTAGCCCTTTATTGAACAAGGAACCATATTTGCTACCTTTGCACCCTACAAGGGTTGATAAATGATTACTCATGAAGTATGCCAAATAGCTGTGTAAATGCAAATAAAATACACCTATAGATGACTTACCCTTTGTTAGAGCAGTAAGCACAGCAAAAATCCCCACTGGAGACATGAAACGGAGGAGAAAGTTAAGCATCTTGTCAAGGGAATCCCTGTCATGCACCAGGAGAAAAAAACAAGTAAAAAAGATATTTATATATACTAGTAGTTTTCTTCCATTGTAACAAAAAATTGTTAATCCACAAAAATCATTTTCTTGAATGGTTAGTGAAGAAAAAAAAGATAGATGGTAGAGAGAATTGAGGTTGCACGACCCCGGCTGGCACAGCAGGACAGCGCCAGGCAGGACTATTCCCATGGCCGAAATCAGTAAACATGTGTCAGATTAACTGCGACCACGTGGGTGGAGGAAGAGCTGCGAGCAAATTAAATGCACACGAGGTCAAGGGGATCAGTGGTTTCTCTGTGAGTCACTTTAAATTTGATCAAACAAATGATGAACATGATTCCACGCCAAAGGTTGAATTTGCATTATACCATTATTGCGTTGGCTTTTTTATTACTGTTTTATTACTATGTTATTACGTTACTCACACATTATGCAGTCAAATAAAATTGGAATGGCCCCCAGTAGGGCGCAGATCTACCCCACGGCCTGTTAATCATTATGTTTGAATTTTGCCATCCAGATAAATGCATTATGCACTACGAAATGCGCTGCAAAGTTGGGTGGTTATTTTGTCATCACCAACAAAGGTGCTTTCTTTTGTATATGTGCATTAATTGAAGCTCTTCCATCTAACATACGTCATTGTTATACAGGCATAATTTGTACTTTTTTTTTTTTTTTTTTTTTTTTTTGCCAGATGTCAGCCACAGATTCTCATGGTGCAGCGGCGTCGCATGGGATCATGTCTGATGCTGCAGGATGGAGCAGATGGGTGCAGGTATAAGCTTAAGCCTCCATGATATGATGGCACACATTTGGCAGCAATTGCAAATGAAAAAATACAATAGTTAAAAGTCATGTGACGCAGTTTTCTTCAAATTCATGTTCTGCTGAGAATCCGCTATATACTGTATGAGGACAAAAGTTTTAGTTTGCCTGACCATTATGCCTACAGTAAGCTAAAATGCAAGAAACAAAAATTTAACATTTGTGAGGTTGATGTTGGACCTGAAATCGGACCTGGTTCTTAATGTCTGTTCAAAGCCATCCTAAAGGTTGTTGATGATGTTCTTCAGCACCAAACTCATCCAAACATAGACCTTGCTTTGTGGACTAGGGCACTGGTACACTGGATCAGAAGGTGGTCAGGGGCGTTCTTAGACTGAAGGGTGACCACCCCACTGGCCACCCCGACGGCCACCCCAGTTTTGGCTTAACTGACACGCTCCGTGTACTATATATATATATATATATATGTTTATATTATGCTATCACTAGGTGGCCAAGGCTCACACACCAGGAGGAGCAGCACAATGACCATTGAATTGAAGAAAAATGTGGCAAAACCTGTTTAATTTATTATTCTTAATTTTATTATATATATATATTTTATATATTATATTTTTCTAAAAAATAAACGCTAATAATTGTCAATTTTTGCCGATCATTTGTGGGATCGTTCACATTTTTGAGAATCAGTTAAGATGTACAGTGTTTGCTGTCTTTGTTGGAATTAAGGAATTGTCCAAAATGCACGGCTGATCCAGTAAGCGTGCTCAAACATCATTTTTCATTGCCTCAGTTGACCCCTTTTAATGTGAGTGCAACTGTGCCAACTCGAGCTTGCTGCACCTGCTTCAGGGACACTTTTATAACAAGGTGCCAGGAGCCAATGCAGACATTATTGGTAAATAAAGACTTCTTTGTCTCACTGCAGAGGCTGGCCCTGGAATATATACAGTGTGTACGTGCGAGAAACATTCCAAGGACTCTAGATTGTCCAAGTTTGAAAAGTGAAAGTCAATAAAATGTTTGTTCGCTGTGCTGTGCTTCTTTAATTCATATAATCGAGTCTGAGATGTCATTATCAAAAATCATGCTGAGGCACTTTCAGTCATCTGAACAAACGAATGAGCTATTTTTCACTTGTTGAGTCATTATTCCTTGTCCTTGTAGTTCACTTAACCCGTGCAATGTGAACACAGGGCTACACGTTCACTTTTACCAATTTCTGTACCGTGGTGGGCCTTCAGTGAGGACTTACCTGACTGAATCCGCTTCTTAATACCGACACTATCACGACACAGTTACAGAAACCAGCAATGATATTCTATGTTTACTGTTTACCTATCTAAGTATCCCCACATGGCTCCTCCACCACCTTCCCTGAAGTTATACAGTATGTCAGGCTGGTTAAGTGATATTGGAGTCAGGGTATCGGAGCAAGTACAAATATGTATGTGTACAGGCGTACGGAAAGTAAAAAAAGGGGTTTTATATGTTTTGCTGTGATTCGCTCATTTTTCATTCCACTGTAATTTCCCTATATGCAGAATCTGCAAAGTTGTTTCACCATTCATCATCAACCCAAAGATGAATACAGCGGGAGGAGCAAATTAAAGGCCCAAAGCAAAACAGAAAGTTCAGCAAAATTAAGTGTTTTTTTTTGTTTTGTTTTTTTATAAAAACAGTTACTATTAACTGCATACAAAGTTTGGTGAATAAACAAACTCTGAAAGTAAACACAACAGCTTTTCTCTCTACCAACTAGTTCTCAAACTAAATACTGGTTATGAGTTATTGCAATTCTTTTCTTCTGTTATTGCTTTTTGTTGACACTGTTCCCGTTGTCTGTCCCCTACTAAATAAATTCCAACCCATACTACAGCAGTAGGGGTATGCCAGTCGCAGGGGTCATGTTTAAAGAAAAGGCCCCTCTGCACAAGAAAATTATCCATTTATATGAGCAGTCATATTCCTGTATAAAGGTTCTATTATATCCACAGAGGAGCTTTTCACCTTCGATCTGACACCTGCAACCATATGACCGGCCTGTGATAGTCCAGTTCACAGACAGGTCATTGTATGATTAACCACTCTATTAACCTTCACTGACAGTAATCCATCTGAGAAATGACTATTGAACTAGCAGGGCACTATCATCATTATTTACGCAGAGCAACAACAAACAAGGATTTGCTGGCTCATCCTGTTCATGCTGCCAAACTATAGAATGGAATACAATAGAATAGAAAAAGATGTCTGCTCACGTTCACTCTCACACAGCTAAATAACGCAACCGACAAACTGTAAGTATGAATTTGTGTTCCCCGTTTTATTGAACACATCTTAAATAACCCCTAATAATAAAGTTGCATGGTAAAGCAAATATTAAGTTAAAATGAGGAAATTGTGATGCCCCAAGATAAATATAATTTTAATAATTTGATGCCATCTTTAAGGCTCCAGTTTCCTAAAGGGTTTGAAAAACATATCTATGCAGAGTATTTACTATATTTTAACTAAACAATGTATTTCCTCGTTGTCTCCATGTTTTCTACATTAAACGTCTTTCTCATCCAAGCCATTTTCATCAATGTTTGTCTTACAAAGAAAATAGCTGTGTCTAACAAAACTGACCCTCAAGAAAGAAATCTTCAAGATTTTGGGGAAATTTATTTCAAATTTGTTTCAAATGTTTAGATGGAAATACAAAATGTTTGCATTGTTCTGTCAAAAGAAAGTACATTTCATTAAATAAAAGAAAAAATCACTCGTGTATTGGACCTCAAATTAATTTTTAAGAATGGGTTACGCATGAGATGCAGGTTAGACTTGTTTGCAAGGTGATTTGAAAATCCTCATCTCATTGGTATATACATTGTATGGATTTAATATATTTATTTTACCTCGGTTCGAGATACATCGTGTATTTATTATTATTAGTTATTATAATTATTACTATGAATACATACACCTGATGAAATGCAAAGAAGAAAATGATTGTATAACCCTAAATCATATTTATAAGTATAATAATAATAATAATAATACATACATACATACACCTGAATAAAAGCAAAGAAAAAAAATTATATAATCCTAAATCATTGATCCATGAAAATAAGGATTAACATGTCTAAATGTGTTCTGACATTCTAATCTTTGTTTCTGTGTCTTTATATATACAGTATGCTGGCAAGTCGTCAAGATGGCGTCAGGTTTACAGTAGCTGGAATGAAACAATATAATGAATGTGTTGGCTTTCGCTGCACTACAAGGTCAAAATAATGCACACAGCAGGCACATAATGCAAGAAAAGCAGCAGAAGGAGGACATGGGTCAGCAGTGGCCCAAAAGGTTATTTTTTACTCTGGGGCCTTTAAAATGATATATATGCATTGGGGGGGATACGAAACATACATTATGCAAGCAAACAGTCATTAAAATGTGCAAAGTAAGTGCAGCGTTTAGGGCTGCTGCTTGGCCTCATAACATTACTTTTAATGTGAGGCTGTGGCACTTAAGCTTCACAGTGTCAACCAAACAAATCAATCCAACTTTCAAGAGAGCGATCACATTTGCTAAGGTCTCTCGGCATTACCAAATCCAATTAAATGACATTGTTGCCGTGATAGGCCAAAACGAGCGTTTCAACGGTAATCTTGAGCTTTTATGAAATATTCAGAAAGGGCACGGGGAAGATGGATGTGTCCTGGTGTCCCCCTCTGATGGTGGGGTAGCTGGCAGGTGAGTGATGCAGCTGGTAAGAAATTGAAACTTGACCCTCAGGGGACGGGGATGTGGGAGCGGGTGGAAAGGGCGAGCAGGTAAGAGAATGAAGACGAGCAACATGCAAGAAAATGAGCGTTTGAGTCCAAAAATCGCAACACGGTTCAAGGTAACAACAACTAAAGGAAGAAATTCTTTTTCACTTCTTTTTAGTGTCTCATGAGAGCACACGCACTGTCATCGAATGGATCATTTTATTGAATCGTTCCAAAGGGGAAACCGCTGCTGCCCTCTCGAGGTTTGTGAAGTAACTACACAGGAAAAACAAAGGAACATGAAGAAAAACCCAGAGAGGAAAATGTCGAACTTTGGCCCCCGATAAGAATGTCAGTGAAATGGTAAACTTATGATGACTTTGAATAAAGTGCAGCACAGTGAACGAGCAATACTCATATATTCTAAATGGTTTTGCCCTGAGCAATAAACGAGCAAATAGGTGAGTTTTTCGGTCAATAACGTAGGATTGGTTCCCAAGAAAATCTGCAAATATGTGAAATTGAAACACATGCATTAATTATTATCATTATTATCATTATTACTGATGTTGGCCAGTTTGACAAATAAAGTGGTGCCTTGGAAGAGTTTAATTCATTCCATGTCCACAAGTCAAAACACTCGTATCTCAAGTTATCTATCCCCATTGAAATGAATGAAAATGCCATTTATCTGTTCTAGCCTCCCAAAAAAAATCTATCTATATATAGTGTTTTTATAGAGTGTTGTTGCTCTATATTATTGTAAATTATAAAAAAAAAATACAGTAATTGCATAATTAAATCGAATGTAAAGAATACAACAGTTTTGCCACCTTTTTTGCTTCAATTCAATGGACATTGTGCTGCTCCTTCTGGTGTATGTGCCTTGGTCATAATACAGACAGAGACGACAGAGAAAAGTTTTTTCACGTATGAGTCAGTAAGCTGCAGTAGTACTGGACATTTTTTCAATGGATAAGAACTATATGCCTGTGACTATTGTTAAACCGCCTGTCTACACGTGTTGTGTGAAAATATCCGCCACTCAAAGGCTGATAACATTGCGACACTGATGCCATTCTTTAGCCCATCTATGGCATTTTGCATCGCTTGTTCGCATTAAGCTAAATGGCTCATACCCCGTAAACCTGGTAAGTCAAGTCACTTGTATCTCAAGGCACCACTGTATGTGTGTGCATATATATATATATATATATATATATCCCCAGCGGTGTTTTCCCAGGTTCTTGAGCAAATACGACCATGAATAAATCAAGTGCAATGGAAGTCACGCCAAAGCATGTTCGCTTGGCATCCCTAACTGGTGTGATCTCGCCGCGAGATGATCTCAGAGTTGTTAAATAATTGGTTGACACTATGTGGTTCAACATGAACTTGTGAGCATGCACATGGGGTGCCAGAAGGACGATGAAATCTGGAAAGGACGCAGTGGGTTAGGCTTGGGGGGGGTTGACTGGAAGTCGAAGTCAACTGACCTTGTTGTAGTTCTGTGCTGTGGTCCTATAACTTGCCATTATAAACGACTGAAACTAAATGAAACTCTAATGCTGGTTATTGCATCAGTACAATTGTACACCATTCACCCAGGCTGTGAGCAAGATGGGGGTGGTGACACATCTTTTCAATTGCTTGACTCGGTGTTATATGACACTTTTCCATCGACAAAAGCAAGTATTTCAAGTGCCTGCGTGGTAAACTGGAGTTCTGAGATTCCTAAGCCCATACCATACTATCAAATGATAAACAGGAAACCAATCATTGTAACGTGAAGATGCACAGTTCGATTTTTCGACATTGTCCATTTTTGTTGTTGTCATGGTCAGGCATAATTGAAGGATATTGAGACAAGATATAATTTTTTGTGAGTTTTTTAAAATTGATTTATTTATTTTTGGTGATGTTCGGTGAGATTTTTGCAATATAAAATATGTGCCTTGGCTCAATAAAGGTTGCCGGTCTTGTAATATGTGAAAATGCGGGATGGAGTGCCATCTGGAGGTGAAATTACAGACTGCAATCTTTCGAAGCATAGAAAGCATTAAGGAAAACCAAACAACAATATATTTGTTGTTTTTTCAGTGTCAAAGAAAAAAAAAGTTGAGTGTTAATTTCTGGTTATTTTTACGTGATGGAGAAGCCTGGTAACATCTGGGGAACAGGACTTACGAAAGACTATTGTGAGACATTTACACGGGCACTTACATAGGAGACGTTTCGAGTTCACAATTTAAAACAGTTCCTGGATGTCTTGATAACATGTTTTTTTCAAAGTACCCTAAAAATGTACAATTATAGTTTATTTTACACGCCCTATTTCTTGATTACCTTGTTTTGGGTGGGTGGCCCTTTCACCCCATTCTGTTAACATGACAACTTGGGGGTGGAGCTCGAGGTAGCGCAAATCTAAAAAAGCTACTTTGAACTGCAAAGCGCATGCGAGCACCCATAAAGCCAACATGGATATTTTCTTTCGTAGAAGGAGCACTTCATCACCAAGATGTCGGATTACAAACGTTTTAGTGTGTTGCGCATGCCGTGAACACTGCGTCAAACCACGGCGTCAGCAATTTCATTGGATGTGCCGGTTTTCGGACTTCATCTCTGCATCCATCAAAACTCGGTGCAGCTCTGCTTACCTTTCTCCCCCACGTTTCTCACATCCTGTCAAGGCTTTCTATGGATGAAACGTGGAGAGTCGAATGAAGCTCCCCTGCACGAGGGAGAGTCGGCGTCAGCGTGGGGGGTCACATACTGCCGCTCAACGTTTGATAATATTAGTGTCCTGTCAACATCGAATTTTCTAACCCATGTCTGACTGTATACCAAAACATACAAAAGATTAAGAAGTTCTTCACACACACACTTTACGGTGTACTAGTATTTCCAGAAAATGCTCTCGCTCGCTTTCTCTCTCTGGATTAGCTTTAGAAGAGTTGAAAGGCCGCGAGTGTGAGATGCCGGGGAATAAATACAGTATGCTTCATAAAAAGGTCAATTTCCCATAATATCTCCTTTTGAAGTAAACCACATACAGCTCATACAAATAAATCCAAACATTTTACAAAATATGAAATTTATTTTGGTTATAAAATTCTAATTCCCCCCCACCCCTCCCCCCCACATGCACACCCACACAATCCCCATAAATAATGGCCAATAATTTCTTTTCTTTTTTCCGTAACTTTGATTCACAAAGATAGCACACACGGTGGACTCCACATCTGATTTTGAAAGACACTATGAGAATGTTTGCGATCTCTTCCCCCCCCCCCCCCCCCCCCCCATTAAATCAGTGCACTGAGAAAAGGCTGTCATGAAATCAAGTTGAAACTTTAAAATGATCTACAAATGGATCTGAGTACAAAACGATGACAGCGTTCACACCAAAACACTCGTTCATAAGTGAAATATTATAATAACTCTTGTTGTTTCTACTTTGTGGGCCACTCATTGAGAAACAAACAGCGATGGAACTAATCAATTCATTTGTAGTCATTAATAAATGAATAAATATCTCACTATGACTTGGCCTGTGGTTGGAGTGTGAGATAAATACACTTAAAATTAAATGAAATTAAATTTACTTTTACGTCACTGTGTTAATTCAATTACATCACCAAACGCTTATGTAGCCAAGGCAAGGAACGTATGAACCCCTTTGCGTTCTATCGTGTACTAAAATAAACATTTTCTAAGCATTTTAGTTTGTGTAACATATTTGTACAAGCGCTACACTCACGCTCCACCAGAGGCAACTATGTTAATTGCAAAGACTAGAATTATTAATAGAAGCCAGTGAGCCGTCCAAATTAATTTGAAGCTATTTTTTTTTTTTTTTTAGGTCAAACTGCACTTAATGATCACTGGAATAAAGAAAAAGTAGTTTAAGCTCTAACGTGTAAGTACAAACATAAATGATCTGTACATACTGTAAATATCAGCTAGAAAAAATTCACTTGCATAAAAGAAGTGATTTTTTTCCCCCCACACACAAAACAGCCAATCCTTTTGATGTGTCTTTTTAACGAGATTTTAACGTGACCTTCAGTTTATATTATATATTCTGCTAACATTATGACAGAAGAATGTGATTGCTATATCACATGACAACACGAGTTCTCCATTTAAAAACGAACAAAAAAAAGGAAGGTGCAAGACGAGTGTGTGTCACATGAAACAAATATTACTTTCCAAGCGTCAAACAACTTTTTGCATTGAACAAGACATGCCATTCTTTCCTTTGACAACAAAAAACATTTTGGTCCAAAAATATTTAGACACACATTTAAAAAAATATTTTTCATATATACACCACCACATTGGATTTGTTTAAACGCAATGTGATGACGTTTTGACTGTAAGTCTTAATTTAAGGGTTTTTATGCAACATGGTGTTGCCCGTTAAGGAATTGATAATCATATTCACTGTATGTGGTATGTTACCTCATTACTTAAAGACAAAAAGGCAGACAAATATATAACATACATTTAATAACAAAAAATAAAAAAGTTTTGAAATTGTATCCAGATAAATTTCACAACCAGTCAGAATCTCCTTCATGACTGTAAATAGAAAGTTTAAAAAAAAAAAAAAAAAAAAAAGGTGTAAAGCACTGGTAACATTCAAAAACAGAAATGGGAAGAAAAAATCTTGGGGGGGGGGGGATCTTTGGACAGATGAAACCAAGGTCAACTTATATCAGGATAATGGGAAGAGAGAAGTTTGGCGATCTAAATCACACCACATTATGTGTCATTATGGACATTAAGATGATGAATTCTTCCCTCCCATTCAGCAAAATGCTATGGAACTGAAAAGAAGCTGCAAATGGACAAAGAGGGGTGATGACCCCAAACTGGGCTTGATATCATCTATTCCAGCCCATGAAAATTCATCCTTCCATCCACAGTGAAAGATTTTAACAATGCTAATGATATTTTCGGTATTGAATGGCAGCATTTTTGTAAAACCCCTAAAAGTGGATCTTAAAGTCAATATCCTGTGGTGGTGTATTGAGGCCAAATGATAAAAAATGTTGTCATTGTACGAATAAATCTGGACCAAACTGCTATGATTTGGCTTTTAAGGATGAAAAATCAACTCAAACGGGGAACGTCACACTTATGCTGTTTTGGTAAAAGGCCACTGAGCGGCTCGCCTGGTTCTCCAAAAGCTGTTTTTGCATCAATGCTTCATGATTTCGACCCATTTCTAACCAGTCTTTCCTTACCACATACAATATTGCACTAAATAAAGTCTTTGTGTTAGCAGTCTGTATTACTTACGGTGTTGTCTTTTTCGAGCTGTTCTCATCCGAAACGTATTTTATGTAACCATTTGTTTTACCAGGTACCCTGCATGAAAGAATGTTATAGTTTCTGTGAGTATAGTAACGACTAAAAAGATTGAAATACACGTCATGAAAGCAATCGCTTGATTTAAAATACATCACAGTAATGTTTTTTGTTTTTTTTTGTGGCGGCTTGTGTCTCGATTTTGGCACTATACAGAACGTCAACGATTTGGATCACAGAGGTACTGAATGAAACTCAGTCAGGCTTGTACAGTCCTGGAGAAAACATCAGAATGTCGAGTGGCTACACTGTACGTGTCGGCTTTTATTTGGCAGGGGACAGTCGTTTCAGTAACTTCTTCCCCTTGGAGAGGAGTCCTTTCTTCTTCTTGTTGTTTGCTAAATCTTGAGGGTCGCGGGGGTTCAGGGCGAGGCCGGGGAGTCCCCTTGTCGGGCTGAGGGGCCTCATGGTGCCCGGCAGCAAGGGGCGGACGATAGGGGATGGCGCACGGACGGGTGTGGCGTCATTGTCGACGAGCGTTTCCGTGGTGATCTGAGAAGAGAGGCGATGGGCAGGGAAGCAAGGAAGTGTTGGACAGTAGAACGTTGTCTCCTTGGAAACACAATTTGATTTCCTTATAGGTAGTGATCATTTATTTTAACACCATACAATTATTACACGACAGTATTGTACAGTACTAGTTAATTATTGTTTTATAATAGCATATGCAATATGGTAATTTGTCACTATATTGAATAATCACACGGTTCTACTACCAAATTGACCCAAAGTTATCAAATATGGATCCCTGCCCTGCAAATGGCAACTTAAGATTCCACTCGAAACAACATTACATATATGTATTTCAAATAACCGAGAGAGATTTAAACTGTTAGAATGTAGTGGTGATGGTGTGTATTTAAATGCAATTGTTATTGTGCAAGGCATAATTCTATGAAAATACATGACGACCTGATAATGGAATATACTTACAAGTTAGTTACAGTGGAACACCCAAAGTCGACCACAATCTATTCTGTGGCGCTGGTCGACCTTCAATTTGTTCCAATTTTTTTTTCCATAGAGTTCGATTTCAATTGTAATAATCTTCACTCTACAGGCGATTATTATAGAATAATACATATTTCTTTATTTATATATATAATTGTGTACTACATTCCTGTGTTGCATTAACTTCCATTTCTTTCAGTTCATTTCTCATTCATACATCATTTGTATTGTTCTGTAGAAGCATCATAAAAAGGCCAACAAGCCAAAGAAAAAGTTAAATGCCGTTACAAGATTTGCTGAAGTCGGTTGTCCTCTTTAAGGTCCTGTAACTGGAGCCTATCCCAGCTGACTTTGGGCACAAATACTGTAGATATATAATAGACAGAGAACCATTCACGCTCCCGTTCCCACCTTTGGACTATTTAGAGTCTGGAGTGCGTGTTTTCACGATGTACCAGGAAGCCAGAGTGCTTGACGAAAGCCTACACGAGTGCAGGGTGAACATAACCCCCTAATTTGAAACCGCAACTTTTCCCCAGACAACATTGGTGCTGACTTCAAAAGTATTCGACTTTGGAGGCCCCACTGTAGTATTGGCTCCATATTTTGTATTTGTAAAAATAAGGGAAAGCAGAAGAGACGCGATGCTGAATTGCTTACTTTCGCACCTGCCAACTATTACAGAGAAAATGTACAGGTGCATCGCAATAAAGTAGTATATTACAGAAAAGTTCATCTATCTCAGGGGTTGAATTTAAAAAGTCAAATTGTTATATTACACAAACGTACTCATTATCAATTACATAGGAGAATACATTTTCTAAGGCCAATTCCTACCTAATATCAATATTTAAAGTAATGTTGATTGGTTCTTATGTAATATGCTAATTTCTTAAGATTGCAAATTTGGGGTTTTCATTACCTGTAAACTACAGTATAATTATCAAAATGTTTTTGACAAAAAATAACAGCGAAATATGTATCTCTGTGTGTTGTGAATTTTTATGAGTTGCCCTTTTTGAATTGACCTACTGAAAAAAAAATGGAGGTTTTCCACCATAGTCTACTTTATTGAGACACACCTGTATATTTTAACAAAAGGACGATGTACAAATGCGGAAGAAATACTGAGGAAGAAGCTGAGTTTGACACAGCCAGAGGAGTCCACTGCCAGTCGGCCATGAGGGAAGAGTAAAGTCTTATTAAGTACAACACCCGGGGACACAACTGTAGATACCAGGCTCGTCTTCGAATGCGTTAGCTTGACGCTCACTTTTGTTTGCACTCTTTTTAAAAAGCTACAGTACATTGTTGTTGTTTTACAAAAAAAAACAAAAAAACTGTGACTTCAAGCTGGAGCGCATTAGAGCTGCTAGTTTGGTATCTCAAGTTGCTAACTTATTGTACGGGGGGGGGGGGGGCAAATGGTGTGAGTTGAACAATTTTCCTCAGGTTTTTCTTGTTGTTGGACAAGCGGGGGTGACGGGGGAAATGGCAAACAATTTTTTAAAAGAAAAAAGAAAATGTAGCAGCATAAGTCACCATCAGAAAGAACCCACACACCACAATGCACCACAATGAAAACATTGACACACACAACAACACGGAGAGCGCCAAAAGAAGATTTTTAATCTCCAATTTTTTTTTCTTTCTTTCTTCTCATTTCTTTTATTGTTCCTTTGTAACAATACAGTTCGGATGCCTCAGTGCTCCAGTAAATTTTGGCCTCAAACAGAGCTGAAAAATAGATTGATGTGTGTGCAACATACACAAAGAAACAAAGCCTCTTTTCGGGAAACACAACAGTCAAGAGTCATTAGAAAATGGATCCGTTATGAAAAAGGCATGCTTTTTTTTTCCTCCAATGTTTTTTGTTTTTTTTCAGTGCAGCAGTTAGGTGTTATTAAAGCACTTGTCATGATTGTTGCCATACACAATAACCACAATGAGATTTTTGTGTTTCAGTGCAAAGAGGTACAAATGGAAGGAATGAGTTGAGCCTCCTCAAGCATGCAAGAACCCCCACTCCCCTTCCCCGCAGAGTCTATCCTCTCACTGTCCATGTCAGGCTTTGCTTCTTCCTTTCTCTGAGACTCAGAAAGGTGTTACACTCGATTGTTTTTCCTTTTGGTCGCCCCCTTTTTCCCCGACGGTGACGGAGCAGGGGGAGGAGTTGTTAGTTGGTCACCACAGCCACCACACGCACAATAAACACGCACAATGGAGCGCACGAACACGGCAACGTGGAGCAAGCGAGAGACGGAAATCAAGAGAAAGAGAGGAGACGGTGGAATGGATGAACACAGGGCCTTAGCGCTGAGAGCGGCGGCGGTGATGATGTACCCGTTTGCCCTCCGGGACGGCGGCGGCGGAGTTGGCGGGGAGCCGGTTGGCGGGCTCCTCGGGGGGGAAGTGGGAGGGCGTATCGGTCAGATACACCTCCACGTCGTCAGGCACTTCTTCCAGGAAGTTAGAGGGAACCAGACCACGGTGACCGTTGATCTCACCCTGTGGAGAAGAGGGAAGCGAACGCCTCAGCTCCCTCGTGCAACTTCAGGCGCAGACTTACCTCGGCAACGTCTCATAAAAACAGATTCATAAAGTTGTTCTTCAATGTAAAGTCTTAATTCACACACTATGATATAATGATATAGATCTTTTCATAATGTTTGTAAACAACAGAGAACAGGGTACTTCCGGGTGGCAGAATGCTGACTTGACAAAAACTTGTTGTGTTTGGGGTTACAGCGGCAGGTTTAGTTTTTTTTCCATATCCATCCATCCATTTTCTGAGCCGCTTCTCCTCACTAGGGTCGCGGGCGTGCTGGAGCCTATACCAGCTGTCATCGGGCAGGAGGCGGGGTACACCCTGAACTGGTTGCCAGCCAATCACTGGGCACATACAAACAAACAACCATTCTCACTCACAGTCACACCTACGGGCAATTTAGAGTCTCCAATTAACCTACCCTGCATGTTTTTGGGATGTGGGAGGAAACCGGAGTGCCCGGGGAAAACCCACGCAGGCACGGGGAGAACATGCAAACTCCACACAGGCGGGGCCGGGGATTGAACCCGGGTCCACAGAACTGTGAGGCTGACGCTCTAACCAATCGACCACCGTGCCGCCTTTTTCCATATCCTTAAAAAAAAAAATGTATTAATCCAGAGGAACACATGAATGCTGTTGTTGTGACTTTGATTATGTACGTTTTTGTGATTAGTTAAATTCACATAAGGACATTAAATGTTGTTGTTTTTTGTTTTGTTTTTTTTAAATCATCAACATCCATAAAGAGCAATAACCCATTAACATTTATAAATTGGTTGAGGACTGACTGTGACCAGGAGAAAGGCGACAAGAAAGATTGCAAGAACTGTGTCTACTTCAGCTTCCATCGTTGGTTCAAAATCATTTGGACTACTGTTAACAAATAGACTAACGATGCCTGAATTTAAAAGGTCCAAAACAGAAACTTTTCCACTGCTTGAATTGTGTACAGCAAGTAAAAAAACAAACTTGTAGCCTAAATTGAATATGTTGTGTGTATTCAATGTTGGATATTGTGACACATCCAATGGCTTTATTTATTTTGTGAAATTTTGATATTTAATTTTTATATTCAGTCACTCCTACTTAATCATGTGAAATGAAATTAACTTTGTAAATGTCATTATCTGTACAGTATTTCTGACTGACCTGACAAACGTTAAAATTCAAAATAATAATTGAACATTTCAACGTCCATCCATGCATCCATTTTCTGAGCCGCTTATCCTCACAAGGGTCGCGGGAGTGCTGGAGCCTATCCCGGCCATCATCGGGCAGGAGGCGGGGTCCACCCTGAACTGGTTGCCAGCCAATTGCAGGGCACACATAAACAAACAACCATTCGCACTCGCATTCACGCCTACGGACAATTTAGAGTCTTCAATTAACCTACCTTGCATGTTTTTGGGATGTGGGAGGAAACCGCAGTGTCCGGAGAAAACCCACCCAGGCACGGGGAGAACATGCAAACTCCACAAAGGCGGGGTAGGGGATTGAACCGCGGTCCTTAGAACTGTGAGGCAGACGGTCTAACCAGTCATCCAGCATGCTGCCACATTTCAACATTTCACACAATAACACTAACTGTGAAATTTTCACACATGACATTTCACTTTCAGGAGGACACATTTGAAGGGCAATGATGACATTCGGCTGCATGAAGGAGATAATTTAAATGTTCCTTAAAATGCAGTCTTCTTTTCGTGTTTTCCGTAAGATTTATCACTGCTATTCTTGACAACTTTCTATATCCCAAGATTCTTTGTAAACAACTCCTCAGTCCTGCAAATGATTTAACCGGTCATATAAACATCAAAATACCAATTAACTCTATTGCATGGGAATACTGAACCTTGAAATTTACCGTATATTGAAATACAGTACATGACGTTAGTAATTCTAACATGTAGCTTATGTTCTGAAGCTGACCACAAGATGCAATATGATTAATGAGGACACTCACATAATAGAAGCCATCTTCATCAATATCACCAAACACTGCAATGATGTCACCGGTGCAGAAGGTCAGCTCAGCCTATCGGAAGAGCGAGGGAGACAGTTACTACATATAAAAGCAAGAAGTGTTTTTTATTTGCCCCTTTTTAATTAATACAGCAACCTATGAGGTGTGTAAGAGCTCATCACAAAAATTGAGGCTATTTTCTGAAAATATAATCCATGAACAAAATTCAGAAACATGCGCTTGTGCAAATTATAGTTATCCTGAGACAAAATGTAACTCTAGTTGTAATAAAAGTGAATCCTAAATATTGTTTAAAATACAGAAAAGCTATTGAGCACCGCCTAAAATGGTTTATTTCTTTTCTCCCCTCCCTCTTGTTGACCAATTTACAAATCAAACTGATACACTAAGTTTTAAATCAGATTTTTGGGGTATTATTTTGTTGATTTGCTTTCCTTGTAATTGTTAAAACATTTGGTTTTATCCAAACTTTAACTTTTTTTATTATACAGCTAAGTTTGTTGTTGACCAGTTAACACAGCAGCTACCACAGCTAGCTTGTACGCTTGAGCAAAAACTGAGCAAAAACCTGTTACTGTAATTAGACTAAGACTAAAAATTTGTTTTATTTGGCAATATTTTTCTTATTCAGTTGCCTGATTTTCTGTGCAACCCGGTTACACCAAACACAGCAAAATACAGCATACGGTATGATACGACCAAATATCTTGCAAAAAGTGTACCGTTGATGGTTGAGCTCAGCGAATAAAATGATACGGTGCTTTATTAGCAGCTTACCAAAATGATCAAATAAAGGTTCGGGTTTTCAAAAATGTGGGTTGCTAAATTGTCCCCCAGTGCTGGAATGACACATACTGTACACTGTACAGTATATTGTTGCTGCTGCTTTGCGATACCTCAACGTCAACATTGGGTGAGCTCTCTCGAGGGTCGTAGTCATACAGAGCCACCATCCTCCTGGAGGCCTCACCTCGACGAGCGCCTCTTCTATTCTGTTCTGAAAGTGACCGTAATTGACTATATATTATCCGTCAGTTAGTCATCAATTCATTCATACCCTTCTTATATTAGTACCTAATCTGTCCACTGGGGTGCTGAGAGGCAGGAAGCCCTGTTTGATGAGCTGATCCATGGTTTCGTCGTCCTCCGCTCGTATCTCAGACACCATGTTGCACGGGATCAGCCCCATCCTGCCCCTCACTTCTCCTCTGTAGAACCCATCTGTGTCTTTATCACCGTATATCTAGTGGAGGACAGGCAGCGATATGCGTGTAAATATAAATATACATTATGTATACTGCAAAGATGAAACAGATATTACAAAGCATGCATGGAAACCATTGATAAATTGGTGTAGCGCTTAATACCAAATGCTAGGTCCACAACAAATACTACAAGAACGAAGTCATGGAATTAGGAGAATAAAAAATAAATATCCCATAAATAATGTTGTAATGTACAAGAACAAAATTGTAATTTTACAAAATTACATTTTCATTTTAGGAGAAAAAAATTATAAAAATCACAATATTCCAAGAATAAAATTGAGGATAAAGTCGTGATACCATTAGAAAAATGAGCAAAGGTTTACAAGAACAAGGTAACATTACAAAAAAAAAAATTAACTAATATTAAAACAAAGTTGAGAATATTGTAAAGTTGTAATATCATGATTTGTGTAATTTATGAGAACAATGTTGTAATAATACAAGAAAAAAAAGCATAATTTTACAAGAATACAGTGTTAAATTTAAAGGAGTGTCATACTTTTACAAGTATAAAGGTGTAATATTAAAAGTGTGTAACTTGGGTAATTTTACAAGGTTGTAATGTTACCCAAAACAATTGCATAAATTTACAAGAATAAAGTTTGGAGAAGTTTTTTTGAGAAAAATGTTGCAATAAGTTTAATTTTACAAGAACAAAAACAGGCAAAACCAAGTCAAAATATGGCCCTTTTTTTTCTCCGCAGAACAAGTCTGTTTTTTTTTTGTCTGAATTACTTTGTGATCAAGTGGAATGCAAAAGAAGCACTGTAAATATTCCCCAATTTTTGTAGCCCAAGTATCACATCTTGGGAAACCTATCCAGTGAAAAAATGTATACCTGTTGGATTAAAAGAGAGCAGATAGTCTGGCAGGAATGATTAAAGGTAGAAGCTAGAAGTCTGTTGTAGAAGAGTGTTTAAAGTTGGTGTCTCAGTTAGGCATAAAAACGCAAATATATAAAATTTCTGAAGGCACGCTGGTATCTTGTAAGGTACACAAACACTGAATTAAGAGTTTTGTTCTCTTTAAGCAGTCTACTTTTTTATTTTTCCTAAGGATACATGACAGATTATGACTGCATCCTAAATATGATGGATATTCTGTCCAAAACTGATGATATTAAAGCGTGAAAGTAAACAAACCCATTTGTATTATTTCATTCCCTTACCCAATGGGAATCGATAAGGAATGAATCGGAATCACTAAATACTTATCATTTCCAATCCCTAGTTTGAAAGTTCTTGCCCACTTTTAGGCCGGTCCGTGTGATGCGATGTGTGAATCTGAAAGCCTCACCCTGATGATTTGGCCCTCTTTGAAGGGCAACTCCTCATCGGCGGCGTCTGGGTTAGGGGACATGGACAGAGGATCGTAGTCAAAGAGCGCCACAAATACCCGAAAGGCCTCCTCTGGCTCAGACTCATCAAAGTAGGTGGGAGAGTGACGATCCCTGTAGCCATCTTGAACACACAAATAAGAAATAAAAAAGTGGCCCGAGACACAGAAGAGATGCAGTGTAGGTGACAATCAACCTTTGAGGACATATGCATTCAGAAACAAATACATGTAAAAGTGTAACTTTATTGATATTAATGTGATCTTGTTTGGGATAAGGAGCAAAAAATTATTGGAACTCATTTGGGGCTAAAATCCAATGGCATACACATATCCACTTTCTCTATGGAATAATGCATGACAGCTTGTCAGCATGCTGACTGACTGAAAAACATTTATCAATTGATCATGTTTTTTTTTTGTGCTGTAACAGACAAGAAGCAAGACAGATCATGGCCCAACATATAGGGAATGATACACAAGACAAGAAACTTCAGCAGGATAGTCCACGCCGACCTTGTAAAGTCATTTATTCGCTGTGGACACTGCAGAGTGAATCCCTTCGCATCATGTTTAAGGCCGAAAAATGACTCCCTGGTATGCATATGCCAAATAAATGATGTGAATTGTTTTCATCCTGTTAATAACTGATGCATCAACCCCAAATGTGCAACCAAATTCAAAAGTTCATGCTGAAATGCTTTCAACAGTGTCACCGTTGTGCTAATAACGCAAAGAGGGAGGGTCGAAGCAGGCATCTGGGGCTCAGTGCAGTGAGGGAAGCGGTCACTGTGCAATCAGTCAATCATGATCTCCAGCTGTGGATAACCCAGACCCCATTGAGTAGTGGGGCCGCCATATCGGTGCAGTGCAATCATGCCGTTCAACAGTGAGCATAAGAATCAAAGAGAAGCAGGCACTTGCAGGTAGGGTTGCAAAATTCTGGAATTCTCAAAGTTGGAAACTTTATGTAGGAATCAAGATACCGTATTGCTTCATTTGGTAACTAGGGGTGTGTTTATTTACTCAAATGAAGAAAAGTACTAGATCTTTATTGGACGCCTTTATTTTTTCCACAACTGCATTCTTCTCTCCATAATCGCAAACATTATATACGTTGAATACGTTTTTTTTTTTCTACCAAAAACTAATGGGCCAAAAATGCCTTCAACTAGCCAGCAACAAAACTATTACTGTTTGAAATTGTGCAGAATATTTAGTTAATTAGCATGAATTTCATATCTTCTGAACAATACACTCGCAATGAAAAGTTTCCAACTCGGAATATTTCTAAAATTATCTGGGAAAATTTGATATGGGGAGTTGGTGGAAAGCTTCCCAAAAATGGTGGGAATTTTTCCACCACCAAGCAACACGACTCGCAAATGTCTCCAGCTCCTCCTTGCCATTTGCCAACTTGCTAATAGCATTGTGGTTGGCGTGCTGTGGCGGCATCAGACAGGACTGCAGGCTGCAGCACGTACCATGGGGAGACCTGCTGCCGCCCCCGTGCTTGCGGGAAGACCTGGTCCTGAACCGAGCTACTCTGCCATAGCTATTCTCCTCGGGGATGGGGGACATGTTTCCCTCACTGTTATTCTCAGAGGTTACTTCTACAGGAAACACCAATCAGAAGGTGCCGGGGTTACAATGCCAACATAATTCCATCCAAAAGGTTAACTGGACATTAATGTAGAAAGACAGAATAATGTGAAAAATAGAAAGACATTTAGAAAGTTCACAAAGGTTATGAGCTGAAGTCATCACAGAACATTCATTTAATATTTGTATGGAAATAATATCCCTCATGTAAATATAAACAGTATATAATTGATTTTGGGGTATTGTACAGTATGTGTGACAACATATACCATACAGTGGATCTAAAAAGTCTACACACCCCTGCTCAATTGCCATTCTTTTGTGATATAAAAAAAGATAAATCATTTTCAAAACTCATGAACTTAAATTTTACGTGGCAGTCAGCACACGACTGCCAGGATCTAATTTGTCTCTGATTAACCCCAAATAAATGTCAGATATTAGTAAGCTTTGCTGACATTTTTCTTTTCTTTCGAGCAGAAGCCTGAAGGTTTTGTGCTGACTGGTATTTGGAACTGTTCATAATTCCCTTCACCTAGATTAAGTCCCCACCTGAAGAATAACAGCCCCAAAGCATGATGACTACCATGCTTTACTGTCTATTGGTGATGTGCAGTGTTGTCTTTGTGCTAAACATATTGGACATTTTAGAATTATTGCCAAAAAGTTCAATGGTTTCAGTGGATAATAACACATTTCCCCACATGCGGGAGATTTTTCAATTTTTTAAACCAAAGCCATGCCATGACTATTAGAGCAGATGTCACTATTTGTGGAAATACAAAACATTTGTAAATATAATTCTCCATCATACATACGCTGATGTCATTTTCCGTTATTGTCTATTAGTATTATCACTTTAAATCTAATTTTCCATTTCATTTAAATTAAAAGGTTGAAGGGGTTGAATTTGTGTGTGTTTTTCTATCACCTTTTAGATAGTTACTGCAGAATATTTCATGAAACATTGTGAAAAAATGAACAATGATGTCCACAATCTCATGCATGGACCGTTTGTGGAAAAGTATATTAACTAAAGCTGGCTATACCGACCGATGGCAGGGACCGTGAGTGGTCGTCTCTGAGGCTGCGAGCCACTGTGATGAATCCTTCGCCCGCTCTCCCGGTCCTGGCGGCCTCTAGATGGAGTGTTTAACTACAATGTAGAATACAGGAACTTTTCACATGCTGTCCACAGATGAGTGTTTGTGCAAAATATACAGAAATGTGCATTGGCATACTCCAACAGATTGTATGTAAACAAACTCATGCAGCGCTCGCAGACAGGCACACTGAAACACAGACACACTGACGCAAACGCACACAAACAAGCCCACAAGAAAGTGTTTTGTTCTAAAATGACAATTCTAACCATAAAGTAGGAGGCGTGAATTAAACGAACCCTTTAAGTGCCCCCTTTATTGTTAACCCATGATTTCAAATTTTTGCCGATACAGTGGAACCTCCAAAGTCGAACGGCGCATAAGTGGTAGTGTTCTCTAAAGAAACACATGCTTTAATAGATAATAAACAAAACCCGAAATGCAACTAACCGCAACGTAGGAAGGGGACTGGATGCTAAGTACAATAGGAGAAATACAATTAATAAACACAAAAATTAATCTTACCAAGTAGATTTTCCTGCTATTTGGGGTTAGGGACCGAGCTCTACCGTGAGTAGCGAAAATCCGCAATTAATTTATGCTCCCCACCACAAGATGGTAGCAAAGCACTACATGAAGCTCCTCAACTCATTTCTGCATAGAGCCTTGACACTAAGATGCCACAATATACCGCAAAAACATGTAATTCTATGTTAGCCATGGCTTTGGAATGAGCATTAAAACAAAAATGAACAGGCAAGTTTTTAGCGAATAACAGTTAGGTTAAAAAATAAAATCTGTAAATAGGTGAATCCATGAGGAGTGAATCACAAATCTATCCACTTGTTACTTATTAATGACAGCAATACCTATAATATACCACAAGGTGACAGTATCATTCTCCTTCACCTTACTTCATGTTTCCTCTCCATCAGTGGTGCCTTAAGATACGAGTGTCTGGACTGATGAGTTTTGAGATACGAGCAGTCGCTTGGCCTTTTTGTGTCTTGAGTTACGAGCAAAGATTTGAGATACAAGTGGGCTTCAGACTCCCGCCGCTCGATTGTGGCAACCGTCACAACATCCGGACGCCATCAATTCATTGGTTTCCTTGCAGTGAAAGACTAGGGACTGTGAATCGGAAAAATCTGCGGAAAATTTATGCAAATTGTAATTGCATTGAAAAGTTTTTGTTTTAGTACTTTTAAACCCAAAGAAATCTTCAATGGGGATAAACCGCCAATAGGCATTTTTCTGTACTGGCTCTGCCCCCCAAAAGGGAAAAAAACTGGGGAAAAAAATCTGCAAATAGGTGAATTCACAGGTGTCGAACCGCGAGTATGTGGGGACAACTGGAATTGCATTTATATTAATTTCAGTGGGGAAAGATGATATTCGAAACGGAACAAATTCAATTTGTACAGTATCTTAAGACACCACTTGTCTGTCACAAGGTTGACTTAATCTTGGTTTTATTACACAGTGGTTAAATTGTCTTTATACTTGTATGACAGTTAAGTATGTGAAAATGTTTCATGTACAATTAATAAAGGTTTCATGATGGCAACAGATTGAGCCAAGAATGAATCCATTCAAACCTATTTTTTTTTTCTGTTTTGTTTTTAAATTAAAACAACCCGACCAGCATCACAGAACGATTTGTGTTCGACTTTGGAGGTTCTACTGTACTTAGTCTAAACTCAGCACACGCTAACAACACATACCAAATACAAGAAAAGGCCGCAGTATCTGTGCCTGTGCAGTTCGCTAAAACCAACAATAAATTTGGATGGTGATGAGTCTCGCTGGTTTCGTAAGTACAGCATGTGCAAAGAACTGCACCTTGGGTGTGTTGTGCGAGTTGCGTCGGCGTGCCTCGTCCAGCTGCATCTCTGAGTACAGCTCCTCCTCATCCTCTTCCATGATGTCAGACAGGTCAGAGCCGCGGCTGCTCTCGCTGTGATAATCTTCATTGTGACTATAGTGAGGCTTTTGACAGTCACACACAAACACACAAACACACAGACCCGCTTGTTTAAGTCCACATACACACAGACATGCACACACCAAACACGCACGACACATGAACGCACACACAGAGACGCCGGCACGGTCGTGTTTGCATGCAACCAGCCAGATTTGCACTCACACACTCGTGTAATAGACTTTTCGTCTAAGGTCAGTCTGTTCAAACCGATGCTGTGAGACAGCTCGCCACGTTACACATACCGGCCTGCCTAACTCGGAGCCTCGGAGGAACTCATCAACCGAAGGGCCTCTTCGTCGGCGACGTGCGAACCCTTCCTCGTCTTCCTCTTCCTCGTCAGAGTGATGCTGGTGAAAGGACTGATCCTGTTCCCCGTAGCTCACAGGTCTCCGGTCGCCCTGAAATGTGAGACAGAAGGGTACTTTTGCAGTGTTGCCATGACAACCATGAGTGTGTCTTTACGTAGTATGGTCAGACCTTGCCGCTCTCTGCCGCCACCCTCTGCGCTGCTTCTCGGGCAATGGCTTTGGCCACATTGTCTGGGATGAGAGTGCCTCTCGGTTGCGGTAGAATCCTCTGAGGGGAGGGGGAACGTGGATTTCCAGGGGGAGGGGGCTCAAGCGTGTGGCCCTGCATGGGTACAGGCGGCTGGGAAGAAGGGGAGCGTGCGAGGTCCCAACCGGGCGGGACGACGGCCCTGTTGTGGCCGGCTTGCTCTTTGGCATCCAGGTCTCTGGCACTTACTGGTCTCTGAGGTACAGGGTGGGGATGAGCGTGGGGCTGCAGAGGCAGTCGGTGCTGGGGCCTGGGACCTTGAAGGAGGCGCAGGGGCTGCGGATGAGGATGCGGCGGCCGACTCTGGTTTGGCTGGGGCGCGCCCGGGTGGGGGAGTCTCGGTTGGGGTTGAGGGTGTGGGTGGGGTGGGAGCGGTTGTCCGTGGGCTTGGGGTGGGGCAGTAAGCTGTGGGGTGGCATGAGGGTGGTGAGGAGATGTAAGGTGAGGCTGGGCGTGGGGGTGGGCGTGCATCGGCGCTGGCAGAGGGAGCGGAGGTAGAGGCACGAGCAGGTTGTTTGGAATGAGGGCGACGTGAGAGTCCTGGGACTCCCCCTGTGCGGACAGCGTCCTGACTATGACCTCCCTGGCCTCCAGGCACTGTATCCGCGTCAGCTCCACAGTCACATAGTCTGCCATTGGGAACATCACCTCTGCTATCTGGTTTCAAGACAGACGCAGTCGGTTGGCATTGGCAAAGAAAATTCTTCACAACAACATGAAGATATGTACTAGGAAATTTGCTGTTTAAATTTGCTCAGTAAACACAACAACAGCATTCCAATCCTTTTGTTTTTATTTCATATCAATTTTCAACCAATTTTTATAAGTTGGTAGAAGTCACAGCAAAGAGAAGAAGAGCAACTGGTTGTTGAGTGTTTGTGTAACATCTCTCCCAAGTATTCACCACAATAACCATGATAAGGAGAAGAGTTTGAAACCATAATGTAGTCACAAGCTATGCGAACAGTTAGGCTAGCTTCTTGTATTTGTATAACTACTAACTCATCTTTCTTCCTCTTTTTATTTTCCAGAAGTTTGACTGCTTTGTGCGACCATACTGCCTCTCACAGGTCAGTGTTGGGACAATGACAGCAGTTGTAAGAAATATGAGAAGAAATGATGTTGAAAATCGGTATGTTAAAATGGATCATCGAGTATATGTAATATTAGCGTACCCTGCTTTTCAACAAATTGTTAGGAGAGAGAGAGGCTCCATGGTGTATTGGATGAATTGAAAATTCACAATATTGGGATGATTCATTTATATTTCGGCTACTTTTGAGTTGACTGAAAGGATCTGGAAAAGAGTGCGGATGAGTGAAGACAAGCAACAAATTAAAAAAATAAAAGCATTTTTTCAAGTAAAGGGCTGATTCAGTCTTGTCGTCACCAGAGGGCAGAATAAGCTTTTCTTAGCTCCTGATACTGAATCATAAATGTTACACTGTAAAGCAAGTGTTGGTGTTGTATGTGTATTTGGAATACTAATGGAATATACAGCCATAAGTGAGCCATTTGTGATCCACACAGCGACTGGGATTCTTGAAAAGTCAAAGATGACTAGAGCATGGGTAACAAAAAAAATCCACATCACCTTCTGTCCTTTAGTGCAGACAGCGTAGCCAAGGACATTGGCACCATTAGACGTGCCTGTGGGAGACAGAAGGGGTGGCTTCCAGCGGACCTGTAGGACCCCGGGTGCCTGCCCACAGAGCACCTGTACATCTTGCGGAGGCAAGGGAGGGCCTGAAAGGTAAAAGAGGAGGTTTGGAATTCATTCACAATTAATACAGTTGACATACAAACAAGACAAATGAGTCTAAAGCATTCCCCAAATGCACCAACATGCACAGGAAGCGGGTGAGGTGGGTGTGGAAGTCTGAAAACAACCAAATGGGCTCATTTATAACTGCATGCGGCATATTAAGTGTGCATTATTAGGATAATGTGACACCGCTAGTGGGCTACATTCACATTAAGATGGTAATGTGTGTTACTAAATATACTATATGTCAAAATAACACCAATCACAAGTGGTATCGTAGTAAATTATCGATCATCAGATTGCAGTCATACATAACTTGATTGAACATGCCAACCCGTGTACTTATGCAAAACTGTCATTTCAGTGAGTAGTGCCACTGTTTTATATTACATAATGGTTAAGCCGGGCTATGATATAGGCGGAGAAAATGACTCATCGGGATAATAAGTGATCATATCTTGTGGTGCTTGGTTTTGTTCTAATTAGTAAATTGCTGCAAAGGAAAGCTGGGCAAAATTGCATTTTATTTGGTTTTGAATAACATAGTGATTTAATTAGTGAATAGAAATGCCACAGATCATTCAGGAGTGACACGCAAGTGAAATCCAGCCTGAGGTTTGATATTTGATTCTGACCTGTTCTGCAATACGGTGTTGGACCTAGACGAGATACAATACACAACAATGGCACAGTAAGGAAATGTTGGACCTGTACTCATCTGCAATACAGTGCAACCCACTCACCAGTCAAAACATTGGGCGTGCATGCTTACTCTTATGAGCTCTAATGCACAAGGTATTAAAAATAATAATAATCCTCCTTTACAAAAGGAGCACTCCATCAAGTGCAGGCCTCCAACAAGGCCAAACACCTGTACTCCCAGCTTTCATGAACAAGTGGTTTTCAAAATTACAGGTAACATAAAAGAGCTGTGGCCTCCCCTAGCTCAGTAAAATAAAATAAAACATTTTATTTCTACCCTGTGAATGGCTAGTGACACCGTCCAGGGTGTAGTCTGCCTTTTCCTCCAGGTCCCAGCACCTCTCAACAGGATAAGCAGTGTAGAAAATGGATCATTTATTTTTCTCAAGCTGCTGCACCGCCCCACCAATTCACAAAACCACTGGTGTCTGCCAACAATAAATTAAATCAATTTATTTATTATTTTTTAATTGTAATAACGTACCAGTCCATTAGCCAGTAGCATGATTAGTAGATATTAGTAGCAAGATTAACCTATTCAATTTTAATGAAAATGTGGACAAAGGTGGAGATACATGTTTATATTTTTCCCTATTGCACCCATCTATGGAATTGTGCAGCGCCGTTTGGCTACAACATTGCAAACCGCACCCCCAATAATAACCACTGTCAAAACTGGGCATCAATATCTTTGTAAAGGCAGGATTTGACTTGTTTTTAATTTCATTAGATTATGATGTTGTACCTAATGTTGTGGCTGGTGAGCATAGACTTTATATTGTCATTGTATTAAAATCTGAAAGTAAATAGAAATATACATACACAGGTATCTACAGTATTCATCTTTTCTAAATCCTAAGTAGAAGTATTGACAGTTTATTGGGGTCTATGAAGCTATGCATACATTATTGATACTGTCTCCATGATGTAGTGCTGACCTGCAGCTTGAGTGCAGAATTCCACGCCCGCTTCCTTCCTCTCCCTCTGCTCCAGAGGCAGTTGCCATGGCACCTGGTGAGGCTGTGCCGCCACCGTCACTTTGTACACCGTCAGCGGCTTTAGGTTGAAGAAGCGTAGTCTATACCTCCCCGGCTTTAACACTGCATGCTCTACTCCGTCCAAGAAGACGGTGTGACCATAGTTACTGTTACTAGGCAACCAGGAGAGCTCGGCTGTGTCCCGCTGGATGTCATCCACCCGGAGGCCGCAAGGTGCTACCACCACGTTGGCTCCTACTAAAAGGGTGCAGCGCAGCTCGTCCGACAAGCCCCTGTCGGTGACGCTCTGTACCGACACACGGTGAACGCAGCCGTCCAGGTCCAGTTTCTCCAGCAAGCATTTGGTACGCCCGCCAAACTGTATGCTGGCCCGTAGTTCGCCGTCCGCCAACACATTGTAGCCAGAGACGTTCCCCCAGCCCAAAGGCACAACCGGAGGCTCCCAAGCCACGATGACGCTGCGAGCCAGCTGCTTGATCAAAGTGATCTTTCGGGGATAAGGCACAACGTCTTCAGCCAGGTCCTCCGGGTCCAGGGGCCCCACGGTCCCGTTGCTATAGGGTACCAAGGCATTTGCAGAGCCTAAGAGACCATCCTGGCCAGCACCTCCGTCCACGGACCTCAAGGCTAAGGGTGTATGTTCCACTGGACCAAGATCTTCTCCTCCATCTCCAGCTTGAATGGACAGTTTCTCCTTGTCCTGGACAAACTCTACAAAGTTTGATGGAACAAGTCCTCGCTGGCCATCCAGCAGCTCACCTGTAATCGAGAAACAAGTAGAGAGTGATGGGTAGAAGTTGTGTCTGAAATTAGGGTTGAACCGATTAGTCAATGAGCCGACATTAACGCTTGGAGTCAACTAATCGGCAATCGCATTTTGGGCATCTCATCTTCCGATCAATTAATTTGCAGAGGACTTTCACTGATGCCGTTGCCAGGTGGAATAGCCAAAGCTATTATGTGCCGCATGGCGCAGAGGGTAAGTGTATGGCCTCTAACCAGAGGATCGCCGGTTTGTATTCCCGCTCAAGCAAGTCGTCGTTAAATCAACTTCGACTCGACTTTCATCATACAAATACAAAACAATCTTTAGTCATTCAACCCCTGATCTGAATACAAGAATATATGGAAAGTGACTGCCATTCATCGCTACAACAAAGAAAGAGGAGAACCTTGAAAACAGATCATCATCCGTGAAAGCTTTGTGGTCTGTAATGAGTTAGTGATTGACAAATGAAGGATTTATTAACTTTCAATACACTATGGGTTCTCAGGAGAAAATCCATTCATTTTGTATTGAGTAGTGGTCCACAATTTTTTTCAGCCAGGGACCGGTTAAGGTGAGTAAAAAATGTTCACGGAAGGGCAACTAATTGATGGTGGGGATGTGGTGCTGACGGACTTTCCTGATCGGAAGCTACTCACAGACTGGGCGGGGTAGTGGTGGTGGCGATGTAGTTTGCCGATTGAAAGGTTAAGTGTCGACGGGGTGGAGGTTGGGGGGGAGACAGCATGTCCCGAACAGTAGCTAATCATTGATGGGCTGCGCGGCCCAGTGGTTGGGGACCACTGGCAGAGAGGCTACAGGAGTGGAGCTGATCCATGTTGACTGATGGCAGTCTTCACACTGGACTGATCACTTGTCAGTTGCAGGTTGACAGTGAATAATTAATAGGGCACTGGGTCTTCTACCAGCTGCGCGAATGTCAGAACTGGGAATCTCCACACTCCCAGTTGCCCCTCTTGAACAGAAAATTTACACCACATAGACCCAGGTGTTGGTACATACCTCTTAAGTAATTGACAAAATTTCCAACACTGCAATAGGGGTGTTTTGTCCCACGTCTAGTAGTAAGCTAACGCCAAATGGGTCTATTGTACCAGGGTGAGAATTAGTATTGAGCCTTTTGACCCTTTTGGGCCACCATACTTACTACTACTTTCAGTTCATGATTGGTGCTAGTCAGTGTCCTCGTCGTCATGTGTAACAAGTGATCTTATGTTTGCCTGGGGCATTGCATATCACCGAGAGACTTCATAGCTGACTATGGCCCATGACAGACAGGAACTCTGTGGGGGAATGAGGTATCTAGAGTCTAAAAGGGGGCGAATCCATATTTGTATAAATTTTACTCCTTGTAGGTATAACAGCAAGGTGGCCTCATACTTGGGTTCCTAATGTACACGTCTTGCATCCATTTTACACTAAATTGGACCATGAGTTCATGGCTTAGTCAAGGAACACCTCTTAGCGACAATTTTCTTGTTTTTTTGTCATCTTGTTCACAAATCATTTTAATCCCCACTGAACCCTCCCACTGACCCCTTAAGGCTGTGTGTGTGTGTGTGTGTGTGCGCGCGCGCGCATGTGCGTGTGTGTTCGCGTCTGCACACGTGCGCACACGAGTGCGTGTGCGCACGTGCGCACACGAGTGCGTGTGCTGATGATTAAACTGAGCCTAGCTGAATTAGTCATCAAGCTAAAAGGGACCAAGGTCTTGACAACAGCTTGGTCTGCTGCCTGAGTCTCTCTCCTTCATGGTAAACACACACGCCTCCTCCACACCGCCTTGTAATCTCACCGTCTCCCCCACTTCAGTTTTAATGAGTCAGTGCAGCTGAGCGCAACGGCATCTGCGGTATCCTACACTGGTCCCCAGGGTTTGCTCACTAACGGGGATTATCAATGTGTCTGATAGAGAGGCCGTCATAATGCGCTGGAGATCTGATGGCAAATCTGATCTGTCTAGTCAGTAGTAAAGAGAGTAAAATAGATATTCTCCTAAGGCACAAGTGTACACACATACTCCGACAAATAATAAATAAATAAATAATAAAAATCAAAATAAATACACTGTCACTTATATTCTTATTTTAATAAGAACAGAGAAATTACAGGCTAGCACAGCAATATATATATATATATATATATATATATATATATATATATATATATATATATTAAAAACATTTGTGGGGTGGGGGGGCAAAAGTAGGTAAACTGTTTTTATTATGGACAAATTAGAATAACATACAAATTACCATTAAGTACAATCTCGTATGTGTTGAAAATGCTGGCCCTTGTCTTTCACACATTTTTGTAATCTAGTTTCTACGCTCAAGCACACTTGGACTCAGAGGTCTATATGTTAACAGTTTCTTGGCATGCTTCTATGAATGAATAAGTTTCAACAGTTTGTGGTTTCCTTGAATATACTTATCTTTGACAACACCCTGAAAGACAAAAGAAAGAAAAAAACATAGGCTGAGGTCTGGTGGTGGCCAGAATAAATAAAACTACATAATACATACATAAAACCCCAAACCCATATATACGTATTAATCAAGAATGTATATAATAAAGCAATCAGTATAACAATTACAACTGTACATAGTACCTACTTTTGCACCCCACTGTATACTGCGAGAGAAAAAGAAAATCGTAAATTTTTATGAATATAGTTAATAAGTATGTTATTATTATGTTATTAATGTTATACTGTACATAGCAGCAAATAATTTGTATTAATAATATATCGCAACTAAAAGAAGCATAATATAGTATGGTCACTATTTATTTAGAGGTGTATCCTAAAAACATTTTCATCACTATTTTTACTTTGCATAATTTTTTTTAATAGCACAACCTCTGTTTCCTCAATTGTTATTTTGTAATTGGACCACATCATGTTTTATAGCCATATTTTGCAAGAGTTAGATAATGTTACTTTAACTCTACTAATTAGTGGTGTAACAAGTCATTCATTGTATCAATGTATCGATTTGTATTCCTACGATCCAACTGGATCGATCTGTGCTTGGCAAGTTAGCCTTCTGGATGTAAATATATCGATTTAAATATTTTTAGTAGGTAATCAATCGATCGTATCGATAGTGGGAAATAATGCACTGGATTTAAGCATGGCAGGCTTTATATGGCGGTGTGTATGACTTGTATTTCTTACTTCCCTTGATTTTTCAGTTAGCACACAGCAGTTAGCACTGTCAAGGCTACTTTCTTCTTCGTCTTTGTCGTCTCTTTCGTTCTTTGTTTCCTTTTCTACGCCTCAAATCTAATGACTCCTGACTCCTGCAGATATTTATTTCACAGTCACACTGGATGAATATTTGGCTAAAAAGTTAGTCAATTTCCAGTCACTGAATCATTTTGGATCATAACATTCTAAATGAATCAATATCTTCCTTGAATTGAATCGGAAACCATGAATCGTGATACGAATCGAATCATTGCTAAAACGAATCGTTACACCCGACTACTAATAGTATTTGCGCAACACTTTTAACACCAGAATACATTTTACATCTCACCTTCATAGAATCCGTCATCATCCATGTTGCCATATACATACAAATACTTCCCAGCCACAAGCGGGAGCTCTGCTTCGGGATGTTCGTTTGGTCCATCGTAGGGATTATAACTAAAAGGCGAAATTGCATTTTTATTGATGGATTCCCAACAAACAAACAAAGAAGCTTAGGCTTCTAACCTGTATCGGGCAGTGCAAAGGCGGACCTGGCCAGTGTAGCGTGGCTTGGACCTGGATGATGATCTTGGTTCATCCTCCATCTGTAGCTTGACAACAAACCCAAAAAGAAACTGATCGGTCACATACTGTAAAAATCAATATCATATCAAAGTGTCTAGACAACATCCATCGGTTTTCTGTAGACAAACAACCATTCACACCCAAGGAAAATGTAGTCCTCAATTACCTAACATGCATGTTTTTGGAATGCGGGACGAGGTCAGAATAACCGGAGAATACCCAAGTAGGCATGGGGAGAACATGGAAACTCCACACAAGAAGGCTGGAGCCTGGATTCAAACCCACAACCTCAGAACTGTGAGGAAGACGTGCTAACTACTACTCCACCTTGTTGCCCTCTCTCAAAATTATATTAACTGTAAAGTAAAACCCGGAGCGAATCCTGCCGGGAATAGCAAAAAAACTTCTTTTGTCATAGTCTGCCATGAGAGACAGCCAGTCTGTCAGCCAATCACAGTCTACTAGACTAGTGATTCTGTCAGCTAATCATGTTCACCTAGCCACTCACCAGTCACCTGCACCTCGCTATTTATGGCCCTGTTGTTGATGCAATCAGTGTCAGAGTGTCTGAAAATCATACATGCAAGACGCTACAACACAACTCAGTGAGAGTTCAACCTTATCACTTTTGCCTGTTCCTGTCTCCGTAACTGTTCGGGATTCTGCTACTAGATCAATAAGGTGTGAGTTTCCCCCGTTTCTGCTTTCTGTGAATCGTGGATTAACACAACAGTGAAATGTGAGCATTTGAATTAACCTGTCACAGTTGAGCTCAAATTGATTATTAAAATCTTTTCTGGCGGTTCAGTGTTTCGCACTTGGGTCCTTCACTACACTCGCCTCATGTCAACGACTAATTGAGTCCACCTAAAAATTATTATAATTAACTATATTAATAATTTAAATTGTAAATATACCACAAACGATGATTCTAAAACACTTTAATATAATTTCAAACTCATCTTGCGATATTACCGTTAAAAAAAGCTGATTGATGAGTTAATAAAAAAAAATAAAATGTGAAGACTCAAGCTTACATTCTTCTTACAACCCAGACTAAACATAGCTCCTCCCCAACATACAAAGTATAGCTGCAATATATTTCCTTGACACCAATTACTACTATCCTCTTAGCCAGGGCTTTGGAGGCATCCCGTGGCATCTTTGCATGTTATAGAAAAAGAAGACGGTAGGTTCCACTGGACAAAAAAAAATGCGAGTAGGTGAATTTGTAAGAAGCAAACCACAAATAGAGGTTTACTGTATTATCTAATTTACTTCCTGTAAACAACCGGGTACCTTTTCCACATCGTGTAAGTAGTATGCGACAAGACTTGATCCAAAGATTGAGGACTCACCGCTGATGGGGTCAGCCGCTTAGTGCAGCTGGCGCGGTCCGTTTTTACGGTGCAGGACTTGACAGACGGCCAATCTGGTCGTTCCCTGTCTCCAGTCTGCTGTGGGCACTGCAAGAACTGGGAGATCAGTGGTGGCACGTTTGGCGCTTGCTCATCGCCTGGGAGAAATTGATTTCCATCACAATTAAAGAGCCACTTTCATTCCTCCTGCAAGCCATTTGCGTCTCATTGCATGCCTATTGATCTTCTGTTAGAGTGAGTGAGCAGGCCAACACCTTCCATGGCTGAGGCTGGTGTGGCCCTATCGACAAGAGTATGCAGCGCATTTGTCCTTAAATAGCATCAATGTCCTTGGGGTTAAACACATGAAAAATGCAGGGAACACAAATTGTGTAAGAGTGCAGAAAGAGTAATGGCTGGAGAAAATTAGAGCTGGTAGACAGCACTGTATCACTGAGCTCTTGTGGTCTGCGTGTGACTGATATGAGGCATTTACAAACGTACATTCTCAGGCCATTGAATGCATTCATTGCTATTATTATGATCATCATTATTATATATATATTTTTAAAACATCTCATTGGCCAGCATGGGGGGCACACAAACAATCGGCAGCGGAGGGCGCTCTCCAAGTGCCCACTTCATGGTGTGATCTCCTCACAAGCCAACTTCGCAAGCAAATCAGTTTCTTCTTCCGCCATGTCAAAGACAGTACAAGCGTACGTCATTTAAAAGGAACGACAGGAGCCGCTTTGATTGGACAGGATTGAAGTCGGCTACAATCACGCCTACAGCAGCACAGATGGCCCTCTTTAAATGTGCCGGGCTGCGCTGGACCACGAAATTACCAACACTGGGTCTAACGCGCCTCAACACATTTACACTATGTGCCACGCCGGATTCACGCCAATCAATATAGCCAAAAATAGAGCCTGTAGCTTTTAGTTTGGTTTAGAAATATATATTTTGTAACAACAGTCTTGGAACCTTTCTGACACACATTTAAAAACAATATAGAATTGCTGCGCTTAGCTTAACCTAAACTTGTGAATTGATTTTAGCGTGTTACTATAAATAAATAAAAAATGCAACCCTATGGGGGGCACAAGCCAGTGCAAACTGTAGGCCGGTCCCAAGCCCGAATAAATGCAGAGGGTTGCGTCTTGAAGGGCATCCAGCTTAAAACTTTGCCAAACAAATATGAGCGTTCATTCAAAGAATTCCATACTGGATCGGTCGTGGCCCGGGTTAACAATGTCCGCCACCGGCGCAGTCAACCTGCAGGGCGCCGGTGGAAATTCAGCTACTGTGGGTCGAAGTCGAAGAAGAAGAGGTGGAAAGTGGGTTCTTCGGCAGAAAGAGAAGAGGAAAGCATAGAGCCTATAACTGAATGTGGGGACTTTGAATGTTGGGACTACGACAGGAAAATCTCGGGAGTTGGTTGGCATGATGATTAGGAGAAAGTTTGATATATTGTGTATCCAGGAGACCAGGTGGAAAGTAGGATGTGACCTAGAGGTGAAAGAGAAATTCTGGAAGGAGCTCGACGAAGTAGTTCTGAGAATCCCAGACAGAGAGAGGGTTGTGATTGGTGCAGATTGTAATGGACATGTTGGTGAAGGAAATATGAGTGATGAAGAAGTGATGGGTAAGTACGGCATCCAGGAAAGGAACTTGGAGGGACAGATTGCGGTAGACTTTGCAAAAAGTATGGGAATGGGTGTAGTAAACACTTTTTTCCAGAAGAGCCAGGAACATAGGGTGACCTACAAGAACAGAGGTAGAAGCACGCAGGTGGATTACATTTTGTGCAGACGATGTAATCTGAAGGAGGTTACCGACTGTAAGGTTGTGGTAGGGGAGAGTGTGCCTAGACACCATAGGATAGTGGTGTGTAAGATGACTCTGGTGGTGGGGAGGAAGATTAGGAAGACAAAGGCAGAGCAGAGAACCATGTGGTGGAAGCTGAGACAGGACGAGTGTTGTGCAGCTTTTCGGGAAGAGGTGAGACATGCTCCCCGTGGACAGGAGGAGCTTCCAGAAGACTGGGCCACTGCAGCCAAGGTGATCAGAGAGGCAGGCAGGAGAGTACTTGGTGTATCTTCTGGCAGGAAAGGAGATAAGAAGACTTGGTGGTGAAACCTCACAGTACAGGAAATCATACAAGGAAAAAGGTTAGCTAAGAAGAAGTGGGACACTGAGAGGACCGAGGAGAGGCGAAAGGAATACATTGAGATGCGACATAGGGCAAAGGTAGAGGTGGCAAAGGCCAAACAAAAGGCATATGATGACATGTATGCCAGGTTGGACACTAAAGAAGGAGAAAATGATCTATACAGGTTGGCCAGACAGAGGGATAGAGATGGTAAGGATGTGCAGCAGGTTAGGTTGATTAAGGATAGAGATGGAAATATGTTGACTGGTGCCAGTAGTGTGCTAGCTAGATGGAAAGAATACTTCAAGGAGTTGATGAATGAGGAAAATGAGAGAGAAGGGAGCGTAGAAGAGGCAAGTGTGGTGGACCAGGAAGTGGCAATGATTAGTATGGGGGAAGTTAGAAAGGCATTAAATAGGATGAAAAATGGAAAGGCAGTTGTTCCTGATGACATTCAGGTATGGAAGCATCTAGGAGAAGTGGCTGTGGAGTTTTTGATCAGCTTGTTCAATAGAATTGTAGCGCGTGTGAAGATGCCTGAGGAATGGAGGAAAAGTGTGAGGGTGCCCATTTTTAAGAAAAAGGTTGATGTGCAGAGCTGTGGGAACTATAGAGGAATAAAGTTGATGAGCCAGACAATGAAGTTATGGGAAAGAGTAGTGGAGGTTAGACTCAGGACAGAAGTGAGTATTTGCGAGCAACAGTATGGTTTCATGCAGAGCTGAGAGAAAGAGTACCACCGATGCATTATTTGCCTTGAAGATGTTGATGGAAAAGTACAGAGAAGGTCAGAAGGAGCTACATTGCGTCTTTGTAGATCTCGAGAAAGCCTATGACAGAGTACCCAGAGAGGAACTGTGGTACTGCATGCGGAAGTCTGGAGTGGCAGAAGTATGTTAGAGTAATACAGGACATATACAAGGGCAGCAGAACAGCGGTGAGGTGTGCTGTAGGTGTGACAGATTAATTTAAGGTGGGACTGCATCAGGGATCAACCCTGAGCCCTTCCTGTTTGCAGTGGTGATGGATAGGCTGACAGATGAGGTTAGACTGGAATCCCTGTGGACCATGATGTTTGCAGATGACATTGTGATCTGCAGTGAAAGCAGGGAGCAGGTGGAGGAACAGTTAGAAAGATGGAGGCATGCACTGGAATGCAGAGGAATGAAGATTAGCCGCAGTAAAACAGAATATATGTGCATGAATGAGAGGGGTGGTGGGGCAAGAGTGAGGCTACAGGGAGAAGAGATAGCAAGGGTGGAGGACTTTAAATACTTGGGTCAACCGTCCAGAGCAATGGTGAGTGTGGTCAGGAAGTGAGGAAATGGGTCCAAGCAGGTTGGAACGGGTGGAGGAAGTTGTCAGATGCGTTATGTGACAGAAGAGTCTCTGCTAGAATGAAGGGTAAAGTTTATAAAACAGTGGTGAGGCCAGCCATGATGTACGGATTAGAGAGAGTGGCATTGAAGAGACAACAAGAAGCAGAGCTGGAGGTGGAGGCAATGAAGATGTTGAGGTTCGCTCAAAGTTAGACAGAGCAGACTTCGGTGGTTTGGACACGTCCAGAGGAGAAATAGTGAGTATATTGGTAGAAGGATGATGAGGATGGAGCTGCCAGGCAAGAGAGCTAGAAGAAGACCAAAGAGAAGGTTGATGGATGTCGTGAGGGAAGACATAAGGGCAGTTGGTGTTCGAGAGGAGGATGCAGGAGATAGGCTTACATGGAAAAGGATGATGCGCTGGGGCGACCCCTAAAGGGACAAGCTGAAAGGAAAAGAAGAAGAAGACTATAAATAAATTAAAGGTGCAGAATGTCAAAGTGGCCCTTTTTCTGTATGCAACCCATCAAAGGAAAGGTTTTGACACCCATGGTATACCGTAACAATATAAAATGGTAATATATAAAATTTTCAAGACGAAGGCTTTTGCAGTGCGGCATCTTGAACAGATCTTCATTGCTGATCTGCCGGCACTGCAGGTCCTGCTATATGTTTTTAGAATACTAATGTCTTCAGCCACATTCAAGTCATACATCAGGCTTGTGATCAATTAGGGTAGATATTGATCTGGCACATCATGCATATTTGCATTGATAGCATGCATATGTAGAGGGAGACAATGGTCAAGTGGGCATTACCGGTAAATGTTTTATTTTGTTCATAAACCCTCTAATCTCATTAAGTATGATGAATGTGTTCAGAAAGCAAATGGACACTGCGGGGGATTTTAATCACAGATAGTCTTAGTTCAAACATTGTCCTTATGTAATGAACTAATTATACTCCAGGTGATGAATTTGATACATTGTGTTGACAAAAATACTGGGACACCTGTACAGTAAACTGATGGGAAGCGAATATTCACTGATGTGGATGTACGAGAGCCTAATGGATTTCAAGTTTAGGTTAAGTTCCTTTATCCATCCATTTTCTACCGCTTATCCGAGGTCGTGTCGCGGGGGCAGTAGCTTTAGCTGGGACGCCCAGACTTCCCTCTCCCCAGCCACGTCATCCAGCTCTTCCGGGGGGATCCCGAGGCGTTCCCAGGCCAGCCGAAAGACGTAGTCTCTCCAGCGTGTCCTGGGTCGTCCCGGGGTCTCCTCCCGGTGGGACGTGCCCGGAACACTTCACAAGGGAGGCGTCCGGGAGGCATCCGAATCAGATGCCCCAGCCACCTCATCTGGCTCCTCTCGATGTGGAGGAGCAGGGGCTCTACTCTGAGATCCTTCTGGATGACCGAGCTTCTCACCCTATCTCTAAGGGAGAGCCCGGACACCCTGCGGAGGAAAGTCATTTCGGCCGCTTGTATCCGGGATCTTATTCTTTCGGTCATGACCCACAGCTCGTGACCATAGGTGAGGGTAGGAACGTAGATCGACCGGTAAATTGAGAGCTTCGCCTTTCGGCTTAGCTCCTTCTTCACCACAATGGACCGATACAAAGTCTGCATCACTGCAGACACTGCACCGTTCCGCCTGTCGATCTCCCGTTCCATTCTTCCCTCACTCGTGAACAAGACCCCAAGATACTTGAACTCCTCCCCTTGGGGCAGGTTCTCATCCCCAACCTGGAGAGGGCACGCCACCCTTTTCCGACTGAGGAACATGGTCTCAGATTTGGAGGTGCTGATTCTCATTCCAGCCGCTTCACACTTGGCTGCGAACCGCTCCAGTGAGAGTTGGAGATCACGGCCTGATGATGTCTTATAAGCCCGGCACTGTGGACGACTGGTTAGCACATCTGCCTCACAGTTCTACCCGTGCCTGCGTGGGTTTTCTCGGGGTACTTCGGTTTCCTCCCACAGCCCAAAAAAACATGCATGGTAGGTTAAGTGAAAACTCTGAATTGCTAATATGTTTTTTTGTTTATATGTGCCCTGCGATTGGCTGGCGACCAGTTCATGGTGTACGCCGCCTCTCGCCCAACGATAGCTGTGATAGGCTCCAGCACGCCCACGACTCTAGTGAGCATAAGCGGTATGGGAAATGGATGGATGGATGTCTTACAGGACAGAGGCAAGATAAAAATTTCAGATCAAGGGGAAACTAAATTGATTAACTGACTGATTAAGGTGCGTCCCAAGACTTTTGTCAGCATAGTAGCTAATGGGCCACTTATTTTTTCATGTGTTTTATGTGGCCTGGCTGTGATTTCCACATGTAATGACAGAAGAACATCTTAGAATGGTGACCCACTGAGTAGCACTCACCAAAGCCACAGCAGCGCTCACTCTAATCAATTTGGCCTAAACCCACCACTTATTGCAAAAACTATGTAGGAGTATAGGGTCATTACTAGAAACAAATCAAAATATTACAAGAATAATGGTGTAATACTGTATTCTGAGGGGGATACACATTTTACCAGAATAAAGTCATAATAGTGGGTGAAAAAAGTGGGAATATCATAAAAATAAAATCCTGATTATATAAAGTTATTATGAGAATAAAGTATT
Source organism: Phyllopteryx taeniolatus (assembly GCF_024500385.1). Taxonomy (NCBI): domain Eukaryota; kingdom Metazoa; phylum Chordata; class Actinopteri; order Syngnathiformes; family Syngnathidae; genus Phyllopteryx; species Phyllopteryx taeniolatus. The sequence continues at coordinate 7,951,394 of NC_084516.1, read as the reverse complement.
AATTTATTTAAGGAAAACAATGCAATTTCACCAGAATAATCTCATTTGGCGGCACGGTGGACGACTGGTTAGTACATCCGCCTCACAGTTCTGGGGACTGGGGTTAAAATCCCGGCCCCGGCTGTGTGGAGTTTGCATGTTCTCCCCGTGCCTGCGTGGGTTTTCTCCGGGTACTCCGGTTTCCTCCCACATCCCAAACACATGCAGGGTAGGTTAATTGAATACTCTAAATTGCCCGTAGTTGTGAATGTGAGTGCGAATGGTTGTTTGTTTCTGTGTGCCCTGCGATTGGCTGGCGACCAGTTCAGGGTGTACCCCGCCTCCTGCCCAATGTTAGCTGGGATAGGCTCCAGCACTACCGCGACCTTTGTGAGGATAAGCGGAACGGGTGATGAATGAATGAATAATCTCATATCATAGGGAGAATACTATGAAAACAATGTAATAATTACTAAAAAATAAAATAAATAAAAACATTTAATATTATGAGTACAAAGCACAATTTTACCAGACTAAAGGCTGAATATCAAAACAAAATGGTTTATTTTGTTATTTCATTTCACTTTTCATCTATTTGCCTATCTGAGGTTGGTCTGTACAGCTGAGATCCGACCTACCTGCTTCTGGCTGGTTTTCAAATCCGACAACGACTTTTGGGAGCTGTTCCTCCGCTGAGAGGAGATTGTGGGATTTGGAAGGGGCTTTACTCAGGAGGATCGCCACAGGATGGGATTGTAAACGGAAATTCAGCAGCTCTTTGGACATCTGATGGAAGTGTTCACTCTGTGACCTGCATGTCTGCTCCAGGTCACAAATCTGGACCTTTGACAGACAAAAGATGAGTGGAGGGCGTTAAAGAACAAGATTAAGCACTTATGCGTACAGTTGGCATGAGTATGCACACAAGTAATGCATTTGAGTCTTCTGAATAGAAGATTACTGATCTGTTAATGCCAATCCAACAGAGAAGCAATTAGAAAAATGTCCCTTCAGAGCTGAGAGGAGCATTTTGCGCTAAATCCCACTGCAGTCTAATCAACGTACGTGAATGTGTGAAGTCGTCTGCACCGCTGCTCATATGTATATTGGATAACACAACTTACATAACACTATGCACCGCTAAGAGGTAAGGGGATTTAACAAACCTATGGACTTGAAACAATTCATGTAACAAAGGTACTGTCAGAAGGTACAATGACAGTTCTCTATATATAATACGAAGTTTTGTTTTCATCAATCGCTAATTTTTAATATGTTGAAAACTACAGAAACAACTTGGAGGGGGTGATAAAACTAATCACAGAGGGAAAGAAATACCTGAAACATTCTGCCCATGTTCTGTTCAGAAAAAAAGTAAAGAAAGAAATTTTTTAAAAAACATCACACAGAATATCACTAAAAATGAATGCAGTTGTAGAGAAATAATCACCAGGAAGATGTCTCCAGAAAACGTGAAAACCAATTCAGCTGGAAGTCGCTGATATAGACCTATATTCTCTCTTTGTGTGCGCGTGCTGTGCACGTGCGTCTCTGTGTGTGTGTGTGTGTGGTTGTGTGTGCCGTGTGCGTGCTCTGTGCTACACTGGGTCAGTCCTCTAATGAGGAAAACGCTTTCACCTCCATAAAATCAAAAATATTGGGGCGATCATCTGATATTTTCAGAGGTTGAAGTGGGCATACGTAGAGATGTCCACATACATTTGGGTGAAGATAGATTGCAGTTTTGTGACATTAAGCGATGTTGGACTTTTTCTATATGTAAGCGTATAGTAAAACACTTTAACGTACACAAAATCCAAAATATTGGGGCGATCGTTCTGATGTTTTCAGAGGATGAAGTGGGCAAACGCAGGGATATGCAAATAGATTTTGGTGACAATCGATTGCAGTTTTGTGACATTAAGCTCCTTTAAGATTTAAGAAGTATTTGATATATACTGTAGTGATTTTGCAATGATAAAAGGATGACACTTTTCTTCTAATCCTATAATTTTTTTGTGTGTGTTCACTGCATGTTACTGTACGGCTTGCTCATGGTCTCGGTCAGCTTGAAGCCGGGCCTGGACGAAGAAGACACACACTGACACGTGACACAATAATCAAGATCCGTGCACTCCAAGAGAACAACACACACCTGACATGCTGTCAACACTGTACACTCAACAAGCTTCACCACAGAGACAAGCTTGCACAGTTCTGGTTTAATGAACTGTCACACATTTGTTTCCAGGCACATTACACTAAGTTAAGTCTAAGTAAGGCTGGGAGCAGCGGCATACTGTAAGAACAGCTTCAAAACTATAACAAACTGCTTAGACATGCTGTTTCCTCTTTTGGCTTGTGATGATTTTAAAGTGCAACATTTTTAACAAGTTGTGGCTTTTGGGAATGTGGAATGGATAATATTTTGGAATACTAACCCTTGTTCTGACTTGCTGTGTCACTGAAATGTATAATGAACCCATAATCGCGCTGCAGCATTCCTGAATTCGTCTTTTCACGGACTTTTGTGCTCAGGCTAAAGCCATGTCTCATATAAAAATATTACAATCTTGTGGTATCTTGGGGCCAAAGAACTATGTTGAAGTGAAATGAAGGAGCTTCATTTAGTCAGACAGTCTTGTTTAATAGGGGAAAAAAAGTGATTTGCCACCATCTTGTGGCATCTATAGACAATTACAAACCTTTTTAGGTTGTAATGTCGAAAAGGGGTAACATTTGCTATGGTGCCGTTTTCATCTATGTAGGCAGAGTGCATCATTTCCCGCTGTGGTTAGTAATTTGCAGTAACTTAGTGAATCACAGCACATAAACAGAAGACAATCCACTAAAGTTACTGTACATGATGATTATACATGCCGTAGGTGGATAAACCTATCATTGTTTACAGAATGTACAGTACGTATAAGCAGAATCATGTAATAGCATTTTAAGTACACTGAACACCTCCATATTATAGTGTGATTCACAAAGTACTCATATTTATGTCTGAGACTTTTTTTTTACATTTCAATATGCCTGTGATGAGTAAATAAACAATAGTGAACACTGTAGAGCTGTGGAAAAGATACAGCAGTCAATATGCTATTATATTGCTAAATGCTGTTCAATGATCACTCGGAGGATTTGATCCTTTGGATTGCTCCAAAAATATAAAACAGACTTCTAGAAAAAGTGTGTAGGCTACAGGGAGGGGGGGGGGGGGGGAAGCGCTTAAAAAGAGTGTAAATTTAACAACAAAAAAAGGACATTTTTAGCAACAGAAAAAAATTAATAAAGATGCACCAACAAGCCTGTATTTTCCATCCAGTAGCAATGATGACTCATCACTAACATCACAGTTATACCACTTCATGTAGTGTAGACCACCACCAAGAGCTAACAGACCTAATTAGGAGGACCAATAAGCACCATCATAGAGTAGATGCACCGCATATGCATGCATGCATTATTTCCAGAGAAAGGAAATCGTTCAATGCTAAAACAATATATAGCTTTTGTGTAATCATACAAATGAACAATCAAATGGTAATGAAAAATATCGCCCTGGTGGAGGTAATACCATATTAAATGAAACTGTTAACTGAATGACAAAAAAAGTCACAATATTGAAGAAATTAATCAAAATTTTGGCCCGTTTTAATATCTCAAGTATACAAACACACAAAATTTAGACATGATACGAAGAATAGAGCAGCAAAACAAATCTAGCACAACTACGATTCCAATATAATTTCTAATTTATTTTCCAAACCTTTTGCAATTGATTGATCTCCTTCTGCTTGGTGTGAAGGGCCGCCAAGGCCTGGTCATGCTCTGTCTGCGGCCGCTGCTTCACCTCAACAGTCTCGTGCATACGCTGCGGAGACACAGAGGGCTATGATGTGTGATGAAGTGGCTAAGATGCATAGAGATGTTATTTTCTTGAGTGGAAAGTGAAAGTCAAATTCCATCCATTCATTTTCTATACTGCTTGTCATGTTGAGGGTCACAAAATCATACATATCTCATCGACACAAACACAATCAAGGATTTAGCTTTGACTACCCTGTTGGATTTAATGCTTGAAGCTTTACTATGATTTTTATAGTATTTTTATCACTTCAAGTCCAAATTTTGTCATACAAAGCACATGTAGCGCATGCTCACGTCTATACTCTTTCAAGCTAGTGAAGACTTAACATGTTTGGGTTACTTGCTAGTCAAGACACTATAGTCTTTCTTTCTCCTTAAGAGGGGGAAAAGGCAACAGAAGCTGTATAGGTCATCTCTCTCTCTCTGTCTCTCTCTCTCTCTCTCTCCAAAAGCTTCTTTAGCTCTCAGAGCAGCTTGGAGGTGTCCTATACTAGAGAAGGGAGCTGCCGCTTTGCATAATCACGGAGAAGCTCTAAGATGCAACGCACTGGCCTGCTGAGGGCCTGTCAAGGGAGCCTTAGAGAAAAAAGTTAATTTCATTTAACCCCTGCATGATCTAGCATAAAGCATATTGCTCTTACTGTATGTTCTGGTGTATTACAACAGAACACGCAGCTTGAGAAGAAGCAGATGCTCTCTGTTCATCGATTAACGGTCCTGACACTTGTGTTTTTGTGTCTCCTGTTTGATTCAAAGCAGCAGCTTTCCTGTGACTGACTCTTCCGAGAAGGGCGGACGTAACACAAAGAGCAAAGTAAATTGCATTTGGCCTAATGTGGGAAAATCATGTTTAAAAGGTCTTTTCTGTTTCAGTAAATGGAACAACATTTGGTTATTGGACTGCCTGGAAGGCAATGCGGCCAACAAGCTGCGACAATACAGGACCGTACAATGCAAGCATTAGCATTAATGTGAGTGCTCTCTCCTTATCCACAAGTGTGCCAAAAATGTGCACGCCACCTAATTGCAAAGCAATTTCTGAACAGATTTGAACACAATCAAGAGCAAAATGTGAGGCAGACATGCTTATCACTACTCTTCACTGTGCTGTCCAAGTATTAATGCTATTATGTACTATAACGCAAACCCCTATTTTTATTTTTTTAATGCTACATCTTATCGTCCAGGACTCATTTAAGAAATGTTTTTCTCTCATGCTGTGTTTCCTGTTTCTCATTGGCCTGAGCAGTTTCCTCTAAACAGTCACTTTGTCTTTAAAATCAATACACAATGAAAACGTGACAAAGCTTTCTTTGCCGTACCAGGGAGCAGGTCAGTTTTTTGTTTTGTTTTTCCCCACTCACATTTCTCTCTATAATATCCTGGTAAACAGACAATCGATAAGTGTCGCAGGGAGGCGAGGATTTGTAATGAGCTTGCTTCTCACAGCGTGGTGAAGAAGAGTCTTCCTGATATGGGCTGGCCAGAACAGCCTGGAGAAACAAGCTCGCCTTTAAAACCGGTGTCAACTGATTTGCATAATGATAAGATTCGATCTACATAATACTTGTTAATACAGATAACCTCTATATTTTCGACCAATCAATTTTACAGTTGATTCTTTGAAATCAAACGAGCGGGTTTCACAAAGTGGTTACCTTTTGTTGTAAAGGTGGAGGAAAGTACCCTAGGATTATCGTAACTTTGACCTATATTTAGATTGAAATTCAGTCACTAATCCACAAATGTAAAGGAGATGATAATATTAATTTCATTTGGGAATTGTGGCCACCCAACCATCCATTTTCTATCATGCTTGTCATCACCCTGGAGTGTTTGTCGGCAAATCGCTAAGTGTAGTGTATTAAACAGCCCAAATTACAATATATGTTACATTATCAGAGAAACGTCTCACCTTTAGAACCTGTTCCAGGTTCTCGACTTTGCCTTGAAGTTGGCTGCGCTGCTCCTGGGCCGAGTCTCTCTCCTGGCTCACCACGGCAAGCGTCTCTTTCAGCTGATCGAAGTCGGACTGTACCTACATGGAAAAGATTCCGGGTGAGAAACACTGATGCAAATCGTAAACAATAGCAATAGAGGCACCAATTGTAAAATGTACAATTGAGATATGTGAATCAAAGACCTATACAAAAACACCATTTCATATCCCTGACAAAAATGATGGTAGCACTATAAAAATGTTTTATAAGTGATTATAAATACTTTAGTATTGATATTAACGGTACCACTTTATAATAAGGGTACCCTTATAAAGGGTCATAAATATTTAACTAATTTACATTAATAATGGGTTCACTTTACAGCAAAGGTGCCCTTATGAAGGGTTCCTAAATAGGTTACTAGTAATATTAATTAAATAAATTACCATTGCTATTAATAATGAATAATTGTACTAGTTTACAATTAGGGTGACCGTATAAAGGGTTTATAAATGGGCTACTACTTACAGTAATAACTTGTACCACTTTACAACAAGGGTACCCTTATAAAGAGTTTGTAGCATACTACAGATATTTAACCCGCTGTAAAATGAAAATAAATGTGTTCTAAATTTGGCACACCACAGAGAAGAGTGCTCCTAACAAGCCTGCCAAACTTGAATGATTAAAAAAAAGTACCATATATTTAAAACGAGGCTTCAAAATTGTAAAAACTCAAGATGTTTTCGGCACTCTCGAATACTGTGGGCGTGTCCGCTGAATGCACTGAAACCACGCCCTGCTCAACTGTCAGCTGTCAATCAAATGCCACTGCTACGACCTGGAAAATGCATGCATCATTGTCTAGCATCTTTCTTATTCCTAAACATGACTACACAGTTGAACCGCAAAAATATATCCACTTAAAGCCTCTGGTGGCTGGAATACCACGCTACAACAACAAGGCGCTCTAAAGCGACCACACCAGTGAGAAACCACTATCTACATCTTGGCTGTCACGTCAGACTTTTTTATTGTTTTTATTTTTTTAACCCTTCCTCGCTCTTCCATCTTTCTCTGCGTGACATGCAGCCACTCACAGCCAACAACGAGGTGCACTGAAGTGGCGAAGCCAGCGGACTTTCTGAAGGGAAGATGTATTTTAGGGCTATCGGCATAGCTAGTTAGCTAACTGGATGTCAAAATTGCACCACATAACCGCTGATGCGAACGAAGGCACTCAAGTTTTCATATAGTTGTGGAGGGGCTACTTCTTTTAAGCCACGCCCCAAAAAGTCGGGAAAACTGAAATGGTGCAAAAACGTGTAACGCTGTTATCTGCACAGTTGAGCACTACATAGTTCTCAGTCTTTCTAGGTTATCAGCAATTATCTTCAAACGTATAATGTATTCAGAAACAAATCCCTGAATTCACTCTACAGGGTCTTTAATAATTGTGCAACTTTACAATATAGGTACCGTTATAAATTGTTTATAAATGGGCTACTATTGACATTAATAATGGTACCAAGCTACAATAAGGGTGCCCTAGAAAGGGTCTACAAATGAATTGCTATTGAGATTAATAATGGTTCCACTTTACAATATGGGTACCCTTATAAAGGGCTTATGAATAACATACTATTGACATTAACAATGAAACTACTTTACAAAAATTTTACTTTTACAAAGGGTTTGGAGGTGACTACTGACATTAATAACAGTATCTATCACTTTAGCAAAAAAAAGGGCACCCTGATGAAGGGTGTGTAAACAGGTTACGATACGTTTTTATAAATCATTATTAAACATGGAAATGGACATAATGCAATTTAACTGTTGGCTAGCTCAAACTAATGTGTACATACAAAACTATTCTGTACAATCTGTAAACCAGCTATAACTTGCAAAAGGGTGCCTAATTAAGTGTAAGAAATTTTAATGAGGTACTAGCATTTATATTTAACAAAGAGGGGCAAAACAGTAGAGAGTAAATGCAGGCTCACTATTTGGCAAGTAAGACTCTCGCTATTTTTATCTAATGACATTTAACAGTAAACTAAGATAACTGAGAATAATAACAAATTAAAGAAATAATGAACTTGAGGTCATTGGAATTTTCTCTTTTCTGTTGCTAGTTGCGTAATTCACCTCTCTCTCGTTATACTGATTCAAAAGAGAACTAGCACGTGATTAATACGGTGTCTGTCCCCGACAAAGACCCAATTGTTACAATTATTAAGGGAGGCAGGTTTAACTTTTGACTGCAGGCTTGATTGGGGGTTCACAGTCAGAGCAGGAATTCATCAGCACATTTCCATTTAGCCTTGATGAGAGCGCACTGCTGACATGAGCATAAAGTCTGCCTGCCTTCATCAGTCAGACGCCTTGAGCCACGATTCTATATTTTCTATAAATGTGGCCTCGTAGGATCCATCCCTACAATGTATGCCAATCATCTTATTAATTAAACTGGTGCATGAGCCCACGAAAGATAACGCCGTGTACTCGAAGTGCACAAAACTTGTAGGGAGAATTTGCTCGTTGACTTTTCAAAGTTATCTCAATATAATTATGGGAAATTATTTTAAAAAGACATTAATAAAACATCCATTATTTGAGCTGTTTAACTAATTGGACACACAACACGGACAAATCTTCAATACTTCTTTGCAGAAAATAGTATTGGAAAACACCCTTGAGTGGTCGCCTGCACGTTTGGAAAAAAACAGACATTCACGTTCACACCCATGGACAATGTTTAATGTAGGAGGAGGCCAACAGAGTAGCCGGAGAAATTATAAATAGCCCTCTATAATATTGTCCTTTATAAAAACATATTGTAATAACATAATCAAATTAGAAATAAACAGTTTGTGCATCATTATTAATTCATTACAGCTTCTTCTGTTATGTCCTACTCAGTCACTGTGGGACAGTATAATTCAGTCATACAGGTATATACACGAAGAAGATTGTCACAACTACTGTAACTCAGTAAGTTGTGGTAATATTCATTTTTTGCAGAGGATAAGGAATATATGCATGTAAACAATGTGTAATTCCCTTTGTTTGATGATTAGTTTGACAATAAACCTCAACTGGTAGTGACAAACAGCTTAAAGCCTCGTTTTTTAAAGAATTGTTCACTACTTTGTTGAAATGGGCTATCCATGTGTGAACTGTGGTAACTGCATTTACTAAAATTTTTTTCCTCTGGTGGGAAAGGGGTTTAGCATGTCTGCCTCACAGGTTTGGGATTCGAGGTTCAAATCTCTGCTCTGACCATCCTGTGTGGAGTTTGTTTGCATGTTCTCCCCATGCTTGCCTAGGTTTTCTCTGGATATTTTGGTTTCCTACTACATTCCGAAAACATATTTCTTAGGTTAATTGAAAACAAAATTATGCAAAGTGAGTGTGAAGTGTTGTGTGTCTGTGTGCCCTGCAATTGGCTGGCGACTAAGTTCCATAGGTGGTCACCATACCAATATGGAGTAATGGCGTAGATTTGACACCTAACCAAAATATACTGTGGAATAAGTTAGTGGAACCAAGAATGGGATGCAAAACTTCCATTTACTCCTAATGTAGTTCATAGTTGGAGAGAAATGAAAACGGTTTCTTCGAATTGCTATGTTAAATATGCCAAATCAGTTTATTACCAAGGGTCAGAGGGATTGTCCACACTCTCCATTTATGCAATCTGTCAGTTTGGCAGGATGTTGGCCCTGGTTTCTTTTTCATCCATCTTGTTCTTGCACAGATGGAACCTTTTTTGTGGAACTAGTGTACAAGCGCAAGCTCTTGGATGGATGTAGCTTAGCACAGACCATCACAGGTGGTCACTGTCTCTCCATGCGTGTGCATGCATGTGTGTGTGTGTATGTCTGTGAGTTTAGTTTGGAAGAAACCCATCAAACACTTTTGGAATGACCTAGAACCAGGAAGACCATTGTTCAGCTCTAACATTTGCATCCCTTTTCACTTCCTGTAGTTGCAATGACATCTCCCAATTCCTTTGACTAAACTGTGTACATTAGGGGGTCACCAACATTGTGCCCGCCGGCTCACCAATGATGGAACTGGGGATGTGGAATCGAAAACCAGTTCTTTTTGTCAAGCTGTGCCCAGTAATTAGATTTCTAGGAATCGTTTGTTTGCTTGCCTGACAATTTCGCTTATCGAGTCCTCTTACGTCCCAAATGAGAGAAGGAAGAAGTGCGTTTTGGTTCCAAACTTTTCCAATGTGGCGTCAAGGCTGAAGCACTCTAAGGTTTGCTTATATTTCACATGAAAACATGATACGCGGACTGCTTGAAAAGCTTGTAAAGCTTTAATTTCGGCAAATGGGGGAAAACAGTGATGCCTTGAGATACAAGCAACCCTACTATTTTTTTGTTTCGCGATATGAGCTGTCATTCGGCCGATTTTTTGCTTTGACTTGCGAGCGCACACTTGAGATACGAGTGCTATATGGTGGCAGGTGACTCAACTCACTTTACAAGCAGCAGTTTGGCCGATAAATATTCAGCAAAATGGAGGCTCCAAGCGGTTTATTGCCACTCTCAGGTGAATGTTACTGTCAAACTAAACATCAAACAAAGAGAATTACATGTTGTGTATTTAAAACAATTACATAGCCTCTGCGACCTCAATGCTAACATACAATGGGAAACTCCATAGGCATACGAGCTAACAATTAGCATCTATGTGAAAGTATTGTTACCTTTCAAACAATGGATATCTGAACACAAACGGTACAACAACATTTGTAGACAGACACTATAACAGTACTCACAGGCATATATTCTTTATTCTCTGCTCTCCCTTTTCGTTTATTTGTTTTAAGCGAGGCCCAGTACCAAATGCCCCCGCGGCCCAGTGACCACTGCATTACACTATATTACATTACTTTAAAACGTAAAAAACAATAGTCTACATTCATTGAAAAGTGGTTGTACATTATTACCAGATATTATGGTTAATTTCATGGAATTATAAGGAAAGAAATTGTATTGAGGTGTCCAGTATATTGTTATAGGGGTGTAAAATTAACTATATAGGCATATACAATTGTGTTCATATCGCACAGCACTATGCAGAAACATCTTTTGTATTATCATATTATATAATGATAATAACATCAATTACAGTATATCATACATCCTTCATATTATTTCATTTCCTCACCCATGAGAGTCAATAAGAGAATTTGATCAGGAATGGGATCGAATACCAGTCTTGATAACAGAATTGGAATTGCTAAATTCTTATCCATTCCCATCCCTTGATGGACATTGTGATTTCCTAGGGATGTTGTATATAAGTGATCATTTGAAAATGTGAACACTTGCAGAAATTTAAAGAATAAACTGTTGCATATTCATAATTATCTCTTTTCTACCTTGTTAAATCATTGTTGATCATTATTGTGAGCAATCATTAACATGATCATGATGGGTTTTATTTCCTTAAATTTGCATCAAACCCTTGGCATTTATCAGTACTCAATCAGTAGCTCTCAGTTTCAAAAGGTTGGTGATCCCTGGTTTAAATATTACATGTGTGTTTGTATTTTCTTTCAGTTTGCATGGGTGGAAACGTCACCTGGTCATATTTGGATGCCTTCAGGTGACGGCCGATCAGCTCGATGTTGAGACGATTTTTCTCCTGCAAGGCAGCATGGAGCTTCGCTCTCTACACAGGAAAAAGGGGGGGGGGGGGAAAGTGCACTGTCGGCATTATCATCCGATGACATGCTGCATGTTCCTCATAATGAAGAGTTGATTAAATCACAAACGCTCGCCACGCTCTGTGACGACGTCTTGAAATGTTATATAAGCGACAGATGAGACTCAGGTTCCTCCTGCAGGATAGTGCGCCTAAGCTTTTCTTTAAAATGAGGCCTTGACGACAAAACCCATAACAGTAATGGAAATAGGGAGCGAGAGCGCGGGGGAAGATGGGGAGAGTGGTGAGGAACGAGAGGGATGGTGGGTTAAGAGATTTAGTTGCTTGAATGTTTTTAAGAGAAATTGGAAAACTTTGAAAGGATTATAAAGCAAGAACAGCTCAGGAGATAAATGACATACAGTACTAAGGAAGGAGTATTAGGGCAAAAACTGTAAAGTCAACAGGAAAGAGGAAGAAGTCATCAAGTGACAAGAATAAAATCGAAATGTTACATAAAGTAATATTCTGAGGTGCAAAAAGTCACTGAGATAATACATTTTTAAAGATGTAAGTCATTCATTTTGAGATTTTAAAAAGTATTTAAAATCTTTGGTGGTAATATTGACTTGATTTTGTTTTATAATATTAGGATTTTATTCTCTTAAAATGCTCAAATATTAAAGATTAAAGATATTTATTGTAATGTACAAAGTAAAAAAAAAAAAAACAACTTAAGGAAAACAAAACAATGAAATTCTTGTTTGCATGCTTCCCTTCATAAGACTAGAAATGATTAATATAAGGGTTAAAAATGAATTATTCTCTTATAAAATGACCATTTGTTTCTTGTATTATAACATTTACGGGTTTTTCTTGTAACTCTTGACTCTCTTGATTATTACATTAATAGTACAAACTAGTATTTTAATATCTGATGAGAATTTTCTCAGAAAGTTTCATCTTTTAATTATGACAATTTTTGTAAATACATTTTCTTTCACAATTCTGACTTTTTTTAGTTGTGATAAACTATTCTGATCAAATATTACTATTCAGTATTTTGATTACATGATTTTTTTTTCTCGTAATATTAGGACATAATTCACATTAAATCACAAGGTTTTTCTCACAGTGCTACTTTTTTTCTTGAATTATATTTTTTTCCTCATAGTAGTACTTGTAGTAGTAGTAGTTTAATTGAAACATAGAGCGAGAGAGAGCGAGATTTATATTGATTGATTGATTGGTGTGGCCCTAATATGCCTTTGTACAAACCATAACACGAAATGGGGGCAAGGATATGAAGTAGTGTATCACAGGAAAGAGAAGAGCTACTTTCTGTCTGCACTCTGCACTGCTCACATTCATAGCCCCAAGTTGTCATGCCGCTGGTGCTGCAGGTACTCAAGCATTACATAATTACGCCAGAGTCAAACTAGGGCAATGCTCTCCTCCTGTCACAGCTGGAAGCACTGCAGAGTGATTTCAATGTGACTGCCCGGTCATATCCTGGCGCGGCAATACGACTTCATGCAGGTTAAAGAGGCAACAAAAACAATGACACACCACGCAATAGGAAACATAATCCTTGGCTAACACAATGACTCCTGACAATAATTAGAACTGCAAAATAATGCATGAGGTTGCAGATACGATAGTGAATCAAAATGGCAAAACAATAATGATGTGTCCATGAGCCACATACATGCAGTGTAGTGTATGAACCGGTGCTTTTATGGGTGAAAATGTTTTTGTCTAACACTTGACTGTTTGCTCCTGCAAATAGAAGCCATTGCTTGCCTATTCACTCAGCCTAACTCCCCAGACATCATGGTAACAAAATTGTTACTTGCCATTGGCAACGGGCTAATTTCAGCAAGACACAGGGTGCATCATTTTGATCCATGGTAGGTTTGTTGAAAGCATGCCACAGATATGATATCAAGACACCTCGGAACTGATTTAAAGTGTTAAAAAATGCATGTCTCATTTAAGTTATCAAATCAAATTGCCCTCTAATATAGCTAAAATGCTGTGTGCTTCATATGATATTTTCCCTAAAATAGACAAGCTTTTTCATCTAAAGATGAATCCGTTAGTTACTCCAGCAAAACAAAGTGTTAAACTTCATGGGTTTATGTCACCTTCTGTACAAAAAAGGAAAAGGAAAAGAAAAAAAAAAAAAAAAAACGAGGAACTATCAGTATCAATACGATTAAGCCTTTTAAAATAAGAAAAGAGCGATAGGAATAGACAAAATGGATCTTATCCATCTCTGTGTGCAGGGCAGAGACACAACCGGAGAGCAGACAAGGATAGCAAGACAGAGAGGCTGCTGTGCGACTTCACTTCTCTTTTTGTGTAACGCCCCCCCGACACGACACATCTTTGCGGAGTAGAGCAATGTGCGCCGAAACCACACTTCACTATAGCGCCAGCCAATGTTGGTCTTGTTCATTTAACCGCGATGTAAAGATAATAGGAAGGAAGGAAAGACGGCGTATTTTTACAGGCCTCGGGAATAGCGTATGTCTGTCCTCTCTTTCACAGTTCCAGTGACTCACACATTCACAGCTCGGCTTAACACCCCTGAACATCTTAACACGTCACTCCGCTGCAAAGCTGAAGGACACACACTGGATTAATACACAGATGCACAAATAAACATAATGATGTGGTTTGCATATATAACAGAGCTGGTAATGGCATCCTGCACTTAGTACTTAATTCTTTTTTTTTTTTTTCTTTCTTTCTTTCTACCTCTGATGTCTCTGTCACCTCTATGACACACATTTTCTCAACACACGCCGAGTACCATTCTCTTGCTTAACAAATTAATTTCGCCTCTGGCCCTGAATCGGTTTACAGTGGCCAGCATCTCAGCAGGTGTGTGAAGTTTACTGTGGATCCATATGGTTTAATTTGGGTTTATATAATACATGTATACAGGATGGGTCCCCAATCACGACTGAACAAACAACATTGTATTGCTCCTCTCTGAAAAAAGTTTTATTTTGAAAATCAGGTGGATCCTCTGTGTATATGTCAAAACTTCAACAACTTTAAATAACTTAAACTACTTAAGGTACAAGTTTATTGCTAGTTGACTCGTACACACCAAAGCCGCTATGCCTAATATGCCGCCACAGACTGGCAAATAAGCCGAGAGACCATCAAAACTGATTCTGCATATGGAGCCCAAGCACACAGCATTAAAAGACAGACCTTTGGAGTTTTTTGAGAGGGGAGAAAAAAGAAAAGAAAAAAGATTACCCAAAGATGGGACCAACTGATAAAGAGAAACTACAGAATCGAATAACTACGGACAGACGGTTAGATAGCTAGGTGTTTACGAAGTGCTTTGACAGACAGAATAGTGTACGTAAAACACAATAGGATACCAATCGTCACTTGTATATCGTTTAAAAACAAAAGAAAACATTGAGAACCCCAGGCAGATAACTGACTTTGAAGGATTAAGTTTAAGGGTTTATTTAAATTAAGGTTAATGGCTCATTTGTTATATATTTCTTCATTCATAAAGCGTAACACTTACTGTTTCAGAGTAATTATAGAGTTATGTTATGAGATGTTAGCTTTTGCAATCAACTTGGGTTAGAATGACCAACAACCTGTGTTTGAGGAGGGGAATGTCAATCCACAGCAGATGTGACCATGGATACGGTGGTTGTACATGGCTCTTCTACTACATGGTAAAATTGCCAACATGTCTTGTTGCTGATGAATCTTCAATCATCCAATCTACCAAAAAACCACAAACAAGAGCAAATAGCAAGAGCAGAACAAGCTGTCATCCCACAAATACAAAGAGTATTCCTTACAAATGTGGCATCATTTAAAATGAAAATAAATATACTGTACTTTCCAATGATATAAAATGTATTGGCAAGACACATTGTTACAACTGAGAAATAATTTACAACACAAATTTTCAAACGTTACATTTAATACAGTATTTATTGATCTGCATCAAGTTCAATGATACACAACATTTTCAAAAACATCAGTTTGCTGCTTTTCTCAAATAATATATATATTGAAAAACACTGCATATGTCAAATTAAATTATGCTGTTATAGTTGTAGAACATTAATGCAGCCCTATGGGGGCACAAGCCAGTGCAAACTGTAGGGCGGTCCCAAGCCCGGATAAATGGAGAGGGTTGCGTCAGGAAGGGCATCCGGCTTAAAACTTTGCCAAACAAATATGAGCGTTCATCCAAAGAATTCATCCGGTCGTGGCCCAGGTTAACAACGTCCGCAGTAGCTGAATTTCCACCAGAGCTGTGGGAACTATAGAGCTGTGGGAACTATAGAGGAATAAAGTTGATGAGCCACACAATGAAGTTATGGGAAAGAGTAGTGGAGGCTAAGCTCAGGACAGAAGTGTGTATTTGCGAGCAACAGTATGGTTTCATGCCTAGAAAGACTACCACAGATGCATTATTTGCCTTGTGGATGTTGATGGAAAAGTACAGAGGAGGTCATAAGGAGCTACATTGTGTCTTTGTAGATCTAGAGAAAGCCTATGACAGAGCACAAAGAGAGGAACTGTGGTACTGCATGCGGAAGTCTGGAGTGGCAGAGAAGTATGTAAGAATAATACAGGACATGTACGAGGGCAGCAGAGCAGCGGTGAGCTGTGTTGTAGGTGTGACAGACGAATTGTGTGTGTCAGGTGTTATGTGACAGAAGAGTCTCTGCTCGGATGAAGGGCAAAGTTTATAAAACAGTGGTGAGGCCAGCGATGATGTACGGATTAGAGAAAGTGGCACTGAAGAGACAACAGGAAGCAGAGCTGGAGGTGGCAGAAATGAAGATGTTGAGGTTTGCTCTCTGCGTGACCAGGTTGGATAAAATTAGAAATGAACTCATCAGAGGGACAGCCAAGGTTCGATGTTTTGGAAACAAAGTTAGAGAGAGCAGACTTCGATGGTTTGGACACGTCCAGAAGAGAAATAGTGAGTATATTGGTAGAAGGATGATGAGGATGGAGCTGCCAGGCAAGAGAGCTAGAGGAAGACCAAAGAGAAGGTTGATGGATGACGTGAGGGAAGACATGAGGGCAGTTGGTGTTCGAGAGGAGGATGCGGGAGATAGGCTTACATGGAAAAGGATGACGTGCTGTGGCGACCTCTTCAGGGACAAGCCGAAAGGAAAAGAAGAATAGTTGTAGAACATTAGATCAGAAGATTGAGACCAAGCTCCATACTACTAAATATGAAACCCCTGCCAGGAGACTCTCAGGGTACCTCAGCATAAAGACATCTTTATCTACCATCCTCCAACCAGTAATTACACTGACACTTGCATACTACATGTAGCTTTGTATCTGCACACAATTCTGCGTTCTGTGTATGACTTGATTTATTTAAAGAGTAATTGAAGTTTTCACACTGTGGCAGTGAAACATTGACTAAAAGGATTTAACTGCAACATCTAATTGAGTATTATTTAAATCTTGGATTAGTGTAAATTGGAAACCTGTGAGTGTAATTACAACATAGCCAAAACAATAACCGAGTACAAATACGCTAGCAGCTATTTGGGATAACGTGATATACAGTATAAACCACAACCACCACATGGAGAAATCTCATTTTGTATCCATCCCACGAGGCAAAATAGGTTGGGATGTCAATTAAGGCATAAATAGACATACATAAACTGAGGCCATATTGCTTCTAATTGCTTCCACCAATATACCTGTGTGTGTGGTTGCACTTATGTGGCTGCAGATGGAGCTCAAAGAAGCCCATAACTTACAACTAATCACTGCCGCAGCATCGTCTTCGGTCGTTTCTAAAGACACTTTCGCACGTGACAACGGAACTGCTATACTCTGAAAGCCATTATTTCCAATGCGCCAGACAGACACTTAAGACACATCCGCACAAAGTGGGACGGTATAGTCGGGAAAAGTAAACCTTGATCTGGCTTGTGTCTCCATCACAGCTGACAGCAGTGTTAGTTATGTAGAAATAGTGTGACATCATCATAGCAATTCCACTTAATTCAATAAAAAAGCAGAACAGAACACAATAAACAAATGAACAGAACACAATAAACCTCCTTTAAGGTAAAATAATATGTACTTGTGGTTGAACCAATTAGTCAACTAGACTACTCTGCATCAATGTTTAACGCTTAAAGTCGACCGTCGCCCGTTTGCTGCCATCGTCGGACTATATAATACTCTGTGGAGCAGCAAAATGTCCGAACAACAAGGCGACAAAGTCTTCATACATTTGCGTGGGTCAGAGAGTACAAACATTTGCTGAAAATAGTGTTGGCTATTCTGATCACCGCTAGTTTTAAAAAGATTCATACCAGTGGCAGCGGTACAAGGGCAACGGTGCAAAGTCAAGCTCCATCTTTGTCGCCAGATTCTTATGTCCAATATTCAACAACTGTGTGCTAACAAGAATTTTATTGACCATAGAAGGTCTAGTTACAACACTTGACAACGAAACGAAGACAAAGTAAAATCATGGCCCACGGAAGGCTGAGAATGAATATGAAATACCTCTACTGTGTGGAAATGTTTGGTCTTTTGGTGAGGACTACAACATGTGGAAAACAAGATTGTCTATGGCTTTTCTTGCTGTCATTCATCAATCAGTCATGGCTTTTGATCAATACCTCACACTGAACTTCAGCTCTGGAGTTAACGCTAATTTATACATAAGGTGCGTATTTATTTATAACCTTGTGTACTGAACTTACATTGCTCGTCACAAGATTGATTGATTGCTTCAAGGCGATAGTAGGCACCCATTTCAGCATGAGGAAATAAGAGATGTTCACGATTTCAGTATGTGAAATTACAAAGTGATAAAATAAATAAATAATTAAATAGCTATCTCAATGGCTTAATGTGATCTGCATTGTGAAATCAATTCATCTTAATAGTTTGCACACAGTCAAATGCCAGCAAGGCACAGTTAACGGAGATGTTGACTGCAACCTCTCATGTTAGACATCATTCCCGTCTGCAAAATAACTCACCGCTATGTGATAACACATGCACACAATTAATGCATTGCGCCACATGGTGGATTTTTAAACCGGATCAAATCAGTGCACCAACACCATAATGTCACGGATAGATAATTCATCAATAGTGATTTTACTTGAGCCTATATCACTAATGTGTCTCTACAGGTGCTCATCCATAAAACATTTATGAGGGGCTTATCCGATTTGGAATACAGCATATCCAAAGGTGTGTATGTATGTTGTATGGGTCCTTCTGTGTATAAACATACATATATTTTATGTATATACTGGATGTAGTGCGTATATACAGGCACAAGACGTACACTACATTGCAAAGACGCAGATGGGATTGAGTAATGTCATTACAGTAAGGCGTGGGTTGTGCGTTTGTGTGTGTGTGTGTGTGTGTGTGTGTACACGGATGCACACAAGCATGAATGAGTTGCATAACAATCATCTGCTGGCATAAATTTGCCTTGAGCTCTTTTGTGTAGAATTGCAGAAGTGAAATACAACAAACACTCAGACAAGTTATTAACACAGTACATACTGTCGACCGCCGCTTATAGATGCAAAGGAAGCCCTCATTTTTTTTGCAGAGATAAAAGGAGGGCGAATGCAGGGGTGCAGCCATTATTTCAGATTAAATGTCCAATGGCAACACTGAATACAAAAATTTATTAAAACATTAGTCTTGCCAGCTATCTTATCGCATACAAAATGGAAAGGAAATAAAAAGGTTTTGAACCATGTTTTGAATATTTAATCGGCCTCTCAAATGTG
This sequence comes from Phyllopteryx taeniolatus, assembly GCF_024500385.1. Taxonomy (NCBI): domain Eukaryota; kingdom Metazoa; phylum Chordata; class Actinopteri; order Syngnathiformes; family Syngnathidae; genus Phyllopteryx; species Phyllopteryx taeniolatus. Next base: position 7,932,124 of record NC_084516.1, on the reverse strand, counting down.
AGTACTTAGTCTTCCATGAAAGCTCGTTTTAAGCAAAAAAAGACATTCATGGACATTAGCTTGGATTTAGGAAACCTGATCAACTACGCCCCTGGGAGGCTTCTAGAAATGTTGATCAATAGAGGACTTTATGGAAGCTCAAATATTGCATTTTATTGACAATATTGATGAGACACCTACAGAAAATGAAAATGAAAAAAATGGGGCAAGTTAGCTTTTTTTGGAGAGTGCCTATGGGTTGATGTGTTTGATGGGGTTGAGGGAAGTCAAATTCCATCCAACCATTGGAACCATAGAATAATAAAAATGATAAAGAATGAATCAGTGTTAATTTTGTTAATGAGAAAATTTCATCATGGGTACACTCAGTGACCTTTTTTTCCTGACAAAAATGAGCTGATGACTACATAAAAATGCATTTCCAGGGACGAAGACGATGACGAAACTTGACATTTTTAAATTAAAAAATGAGACAGAAATGCCTGTCAGAGACAAGATCCAATCAGAACAAATTTTGTTTGAAGAGAGAGAGAGACATGATAAGGAAGATTGCGTAGCTAGTTGGAGATTGAATGCAGCAGCCACTATAAGCAATAAAACGTGTTTTGAAACTATTATACTATAGTAGTAGTAATACTAGCCTACTAGCACAATACTATCAAATGGAGTTTTCGTCAACTCTAATCTTATGGCATTTCTTCTACTGAAACGATTTAGATAAATGTATGACTAAAACCAAATGACATTTTTGTCAATAGACTAAGACTAAATAAAAATGTGCTGTCAAAATTGACACTGGAATGAAGGTTCAGAGGGACGAACAACTTGCCCAACCCCTTATTGAGAAATTAGTTGTCTAGTAAAGTGGAATGCCCCAAAGGTGGTACAACTTGGAGTTCAACCCAAATATTCTGGAAGAACATGTCTTACAAGTCTTCAAACAATCATCATGCGTGACGTCAGCAAATCTCATCATACACGGTACAATAACAATAAAGTAATTATTTTCTACTCAATTCTATTCTATTATGTTTGACTTTGGTCTTTCCATTCTATAGCGCAATAATGTTCATATAGAGTTGGTATTTTCATTAGTTTTTTGTGAAAAATCCCCCAATTGCACTCCCAGTGAGATAAAAGCAGGAGTGAAAGCCATGCGGAAACCAAGACGCCTCTGGGATATTTATTTTTACAGCCACACTTGCTTTGAATGCTCTTGTTTCGTACACGTCCAGTGAGTGTGCGAGACGAATCAGTTTTATGGGTTAAAAGGTGACAGAGAAGTGGCAGGAAGAGGACGGGCGCTGGCGTCAAGAGAGATTAACTTCTCCACCACGTATAGTGCGCACATCGTCATTCGCCCCACTCTTCTTCAGCATCCCCAGTGAGTCATCCCCGGCTCACTTCCTGGAACGTTTGTCAGTGTGCTATTCATTTTTCCGTTTAATCCTCCACTGCCATGCCCACATTATTTGATTTTCTCCTGTTTGTCATTTAATTCCCTTGATTCTCTTTTACGCTTATTGTTTCATCTAATTAAAAAAAATCCAATAATTCCTCTTCAGAAGAATCTTGGTGATCCAGGGAATGCTAAACATTTCGGGACATAGTGAGACAAGAATCACAGGTTAATGGCTTAACAGAAGCAGGTGTTCAAACCATCAAGGAGACACACAGTGATGCCTCAAGGTACGAGTTCAATTTGTTCTGTGACCACACTAGGAACTCAAAACACTCAAATCATATTTTCACGTTGAAATGAATGGAAATGCAATTAATCTGTTCCAGCCTTCAACCCCTTCAAGAATTAAATACAATGTAAAGAATTAAACTGTTTAATCATCGTGATTCATTCCTGGCGCCTCATTCTGGTGTGTAAAACTTGGCAACCAGGGGCAGTCAAGCCGGTTATAATATAGTCCTGCAGACACAAAAGAAGAAGAGTTTCACAATACTGTGACTCAGTATGCGTCAGTAATATTGTTCCTTTTTACAGAGGATGAAGAATTTATTTCTGTGAATATTGTTGTATGAAAAAAAACAGCAAAATGTTATTTCAAGCATAAATGAGTTGCAAATTAGATCCAGATCAAGAGACCGTGCATGAGAGACAAATGTGTGCATGTCTGAGCATACATGTGACGTGGATGTGCCGCAACCTCAGGCTAAAATATTGACCTCTCGAGAATACAAATGCCTCCTAGGAATATGAGGGCGCAGGAGTATATATTGTGACGCGTGTGTGCTGTATGTATGTAATGGATGAAGACTGTGGAAGCAGTCAATGTATGTAAAAGACAGATACAAAGCCTCCAGTCTCATTGATGACAAAACATTTTTGATGTGAACAGGACCTTGCGTTCCCCTGAGCCACACAAAGCACATCACAAGGCGGGGAAATAAGTTCGGAGGAAGATCAGTGTCGTGCTAATGAGGAGCCCAAAAGCTGGTTTGGGATTACACGTGCTTGGATGGACCTGCATGCATGGTCACAAAATGCTTGGATGTGCTCTCGATCGTGCGCAGAAGGCACACACGAACAGACGCGCGCAATCCGGCATCTCAATGATCAAGCTCGCACAAAGCCAGGAAATCATCTTGTGCACAAAAATCTGCAGGCCACTTAACACAAGACTCTGTGGGTTCACATAGAGAGCCACAATCTACAAACACACTCGGATGACCCCAATTTTCTGTGAAACATACAACAACTATTCACAGGAGCTAAATAATTTACACCTGACCCCATTGCACAGTTGCTAAAATGCACAGCCTGCTAGAAATACACACACAGAATCCAAGCACTGCTTCCTCCCCCCCCAATGGTTTTCAGCAATCTGGATCCTTTCACAAAGATTCGTCTATATATCTTAGACAGCAGCCATTTGTATATCAGCATACAAGAGCAAAGAAGGAAACAAATTTGCAGTATTAAGCAGAGGAAAGTGTGCATTTCATTGTTGCTTCTTTCTATTGGCTTCAATGGGTCACTATCGATACACAAAGAACAAGAGTTTTTCTTCTGCTGGTACTGGGGATTCAATCGAGGTGGTGGAAATTAGGAAGATTTACAAATCTGCCTTGAGGGTTTAACTTAATTTCATGACTACACTCATGAAAAAAAAACACTCGTCTTTGAAATCATCTTTTCCAATTGAAATTCACGGAAATGCAATTAATCCGGTCCAGTCTCCCAAAACAAAAGGTTTATAATGTTTTTACAAGATAGCTCTCTGTAATATTATTTTTTTGAAAAACATACAGCAATGACATAATTAGTTAGAATGTAAAAGAAATGTATGTGTTTTGCCATGTTTTTTGCTTCACTTCAATGGACATTGTGCTGCTTCTTCTGGTGTGCGCACCTTGGCCACTTGGGGCCAGTATAATATAAACATAGAGAGACACGCAAAGAGTTTCACAACTGACTCACTCATCTGCAGTAAAATTTGTAATTTTTCTCAAAGGATAAAGAATACATGCCTGCAAGCATTGTTATACACCGTCTACCTACATGGGTGTCGCCACCATTTGTGTTCAAATATCCATTGCTTAAAGCAGGGGTGTCGAACATATGGCCTGCGGGCCAGAAGAATAAATGTGGATAATATATCGTAGGGGTTCTGAAATACTTGTCTGAATGCACTGTATAGGAAGGCTCAGGTTTTCAAGCCCCAGTAGCTCAGAGAAAATAGGTGAGAGTTACAGCAGAACAGGAGCTGTCATGTCACCTGGAACCGTCTGCTCTTTGTGACATTGTGAGTGCCTATCTGCTTCCTTCCCTCAATAGATGCCCTTTCAGCACTGTTCACTCCACTAAAGCCTCCCACTACAGAGGCTATCAAGAAAGACTGAGCACGAAGACAAGCAATAGTGAAACAAAAGTGCCTGTGAAGAAACACTAAAGGGGGAGAAAAATTTAATTACCAGGGGACACCAGATTAGTGATGTGGAATTAACAGATCTTCTATCAGCATGTGTCTTCCCTCAAGGGCTCCTCTCGCCTGGCGTGGGGAGATTATGTAGCAAAACAAAAACAAGAAAAGTTATACGAGGGCACTTTGAGTTGTGGAACTATGCTGAGCCAAAAACTATAAAAGAGATCGTATAACTTCAGGGTCACTGAGGGTTTGAGTGAACCACAGGAGTCTCCTCAATTTGAATTGATTCTCAGTAAGACAATGAGGCTGTACATCCAGAGAATCAGTTACATTTGTATCCATCCATGTTATAGAGCACCTGTCCTAATTAGGGTCACCGGTGAACTGGAGCCTATCCCAGCTGAATTTGGACAAGAGGCGAGGAACACCCAGGAGTGGTCACCAGCTAGTCGCAGGGAATATAAACATAATTACAACATAGCGCAGTGATTTTCAAAGTTGACTACCTCTAGTGGTAGAGCAAAAGAATCATACAAATAAAATTGACATTTAAAACATGACATAAAATCAAACCTTAGAAAGAAGTTTGCAGCTATGCGTACAGCCTTTTTTAAACCCATCGGGTCGTCGTGGGGCTTTGTCACGGCGCGCTCTAAAGCGGCCACACTAGCACAGTCCCAGTCCACGTCAGACCTTTTTTTCACCCTCCCTGCTCTTGCGCCTTTCTCTCTGTGACGGGAGTCTTCAAATCAACTGAATATGAACCTCAGAACTGTGAGACGGACATGCTAACAACTCGTCTACCATGCTGCCCAATTACATTTGTTTCGGATAGTCTGTGACCTGAGGTAGATCAAGTAGATCACCGGCATACCAAGCACTGCCCTATTTTTATTACTGACTTTCATCCGACATCTACTCTCTTTCTACCCCTCCCGCTTCCATTTTCCTCCTACAGTGATCCGTCTCCCCTTTAAATATGTCTTGTGTGCATATTGAAAGGCAGCCAGGAAACCTGAGGAGGAAAAGTTGCTTTAATCTCATTCCCTTCCATGCTCTTCCCGCCGGTTAAATGGCGTCGACACTTACGGCGCATACACTAGCTCATCTTCAGGATCAACTATGGGAGCTTCACATTGTATGAACACACATGCAAAGAGGTGTTCGGTAAGGCGAGGGGCGTGAATGGGTTGCCATAGAGACTTTTCTTGCAGGTATCTGGATGACAAAAATAAACATTTAACATATCTGATGCTCTTTTATAGGGTCTAAATTCAAGCATTCCAAACAACAAACAACACTTGGAGGCTGCTGAATGAGTCAATGAATGTTTAGAGTTTCAACTCAAAACAGGAGACCTTCTTTGCATGTGTATTTTTAAAAATATATATTAGGGCTGGGCGATTAATCAAAATGTAATTGTAATTTCGATTTTGGCTTCTAACGATCATAAACATGTTATAATCAAAGAAAAACGATTAATGTGCAGCAGGGCGGGTTGATTATGCAGGAGCATTGTAAACGCACCCTGAACGCACCCTGTTCCTTGTAGCAAGCTGTGTCGCATATTCTTCTGCCTTCCCTAACCGTGCTTTATGCTGCTTATTGACGCCCCAGTTGGAATTTAATGTAGAACTAAACGCTCAACAAAAACAATTACTCACATTGAATATTTAAATACAAGACACACATTGTTTTAGAAATCGACAGTTTATGCTATCAGTCAATGGAAAACCCTATTGATGGGCTAGCTAACATTAGCATTAGATTACAGGAGAGATTTACCTTCAAATAACGATTATTTACGCACAATCACCGTAGTAACACACACAGACAGACAATATTTAACAATACTCACGGGTATATATTCTTCCTAATCTGTGAAATAGGAGTTTAATAAAGTTCAATTGCGAATTCTACTCCTTTCTTTTTTTTTTTACCTTACTGTAATGTACAGCTCCATGTGTGCATCGCACCACACTGCCCCCAAGGGGCCAAGGCAGAAAAAGCAGTTACAGACATGGCTTTGTAGAAAAAGACACAAGCGCTTTTTTCCCCCTTGACTGTCTGACATGAACTCAGACTAAAATGTTGCTGCTTTAGGTCAATTAGGATTACCAACATTATTTCTATTTGCTAAATGCCAGTATATTGAAAGACTTCTTTTTACAAATATACTGGATAATAGACAATACAGACACCCCAGGCATGCTAATGTTTTTAGTCATTGCTGTTTTTAATTTTATTTATTGTTTTTTATTTCAATTTTTTTAATCAATTATTGTTTTACTTGTTAATCATTTATTTTATGGTTGTTCTAATAAGTTATATTTAAAGTTGAATTATGGTAGTTAAATTAATACTAAGTTTCAAAATCAATGAACAATCGTGTTGTGTTAGTCGTGATTTCAATATCAATCAAAATAATCTTGATCATTACTTTTTCCATAATCGCCCAGCCCTAATATATATGTAAATATGTCCTCACTTCTAGGGCAAGGATACAGAATCTGTGTTAACAATTTGCAGCATCACGCCTACAACAAATGAAAGGACGATGCAATTACCGCTAGCTTAGGCTATTTTTTAAATAACAATTACAGTAGTAGTAATTAAAGCTGCAAGCAGCAATGAACTTCCATTGCACCCCCTTTTTCATAGCGGCGACTGTAAATGATCATCAACGCTATGCTTCAACTAGATGCTGTAGAAAAAATAGCTTTGCAATTTCAAGTCGCCCATATGTCTAGCATACATGGTTTAGATTGGGGTTTGAAATAACGCTCTCAACTCAGCTCAGTGTTATTTATGGAGCATTTTAAAAACACCTGTAGCTGAAAGAAAGTGCTGTACATAACTACAAATACAAAACATAAGACAAGTGAACATAAGATAAATCAATAACAATACAAACAGTACCAAAGTAAAAAAAAAAAAAAAAAAAAAAAGACCAGGCAGGAGTGTGAGGATGTGCTCCATCATACGTGTTCCAGTTAAGACGACCGAAAATGGACAATTTCCTGTTTAATTTCATGGATGGGTCCTTGAAACGTTTTTGTGCATCCTGTTATGATAGACATGATAGGTGAAATTGGTGTAGGGGACAAACTTTTTTTTTTTCAACTTTCCAAGGGGAGGTACTGAGTGAATTTTAGGGGGTTGTTTTGGGGATTCCTACAATATCTAAATTTTTACCAGTACTATATACGCACTTGACAAAATTGATGAGTTTTCAGAAATGTTGACTCCCAAAAAAGTCAATTTATTTGTTGAAAGAATAACACACAGCAATTTCAATAATAATAATGTTGTAGATGTAATGCACTTGACATTAGAAAACAAATGACAATGCAATACAATGTAAAATATGAGGATTGACAAAAAATAAAGAAGACAACAAATAATGCCAGCAAGTTTAAACCACAACTCAACTACTTGACCACTCAACTGAGGGCTGATTTCTACATAATCCCGCTAACAAACTACGTAATTAAACGCTATCTGCACCCTTGGTAGAACAAGTCAAATCAAGAAGAATACAATTAAGTCAAAGGAATTATAACAGTGACCAAAGTTCCTACAGACACAAAAGAAATATACAAATATAAATATAGAAAGTCCTCACAGATTAGTTAGTGTATGTTACTCCTTTGATACTCTGGGCTTCACTTCTTCATCAGCAAAAAGAGACACTGAATTGTCTTTTCTATACATCAACTATGGTAGAAAAGCCACGAGCGAAGTCTTTGTGATTCCCACTGTGATGACAAATGACATGAATGTGCACTGAGAGCCTACGGTGTGCATGCGTGTAAATAAAAGAGTGAAAGTGTGTGGGTGCGTGTATGAAGATGAGGATGTGAAACGTTACAGCTGTGTTGGCCGTCACAAGCAGGCCTCATATGTGCACTGCCACAACCCCAACTGGACTGCAGTGTGAAGGTAACTGCTTCTCTCGTTCTAGCCCTCTGGCCAACCACATTTAGATGACAAACCACAAGACGAAGAAGAATGAAGCAGGAGGAACCTCGGGGAGTATATAATATATACAGTATATAAAGAAGTGTAATGGATAAAAGCAGAAAGAGTTGGCATTACTCACGCAAAGTAAAATATATATACGGCAATTTTCAATGAACCGAACAACTGAGATTCAAGCTCAGAACTGTGAGGCAGATGTGCTAACCACTACCCCACCTAGCTGCCTGCTGCTAACATACGGAAGGATAAGCAAACGAAATGCTCCTTGACTTGTTTTCCACCTTTGTAAAGGGACTTTTTTTTTTTCTTGTTAAGTAAATTGGATCAGTACAGAGAATACTCATTTGCCACACAATCCAGAGCTTCCAAAATCTATATTTCTTATACTCATTAGGGTGACAAGTAAGCAAGAACCTAAATTGCAGGGCACATACAGTATGGACTGAGAAGCATTCACACACTGACATTTACACAAGGACAATTTAACTTCAACATGGCAAACTCCGCACAGAAAGCCCCGACCCAAGATTCAAACCCAGAATCTCAGAACTGTGAGGCAGCCAACCACTAGTACACCATGCTGCCAACTTCCACAACAACAATGATAAATGACTGTACAGTCACTTCCAAAAATTCTTCATGAGAGCCCTAAAATGCTGACGTGCAGTGAAGCGGTTCCTAATAAACTGACAATGGTGCAGTTGAGAGAGTGGTGAGTGAGGGAAACATGAGTGGGTTAAAACTCAACACCTGGCAACCTTGCAGCATGCAGAAACCAGGAAAAGCTCAGGTTACCAAAAACAGATCATATCAAAGCACACACTCCCTCCACACACACGGGATCAATTTGTTTGACAAAGCGGCCGCACATTTGTCTTTCACCGTACATGCATGTGAAGATGTGTCTGCATGTTTCCAAACCGATGTCACTTGCTGTGCATGCACAATATAGAAAAAAATATTACAGTAAAAAGACAAACCCCAACCCCTCGCCTTTAACTCACTCACTCACTCACACACGTACACACACACACACCTCCAAACAGGTGGCTCAGCTTAAGTCAAGAAACACAGACGCTGGATGTTTTTCCTCATCAAATAACCATAAATGTAGAATTGGACATCCCTTTCTTGCTCCTGCAGCCGTCGCGCATGCAGTCAGGTTGTTCCCATTCAGCTGCCCGACCAGCTATGCTAACCCTTCAGCACTGTATATAGGAGGCAGCTAGATGAAACACTTGAGAAAAATGATGCAGAGCAGCAGTGAAAAGACAAGCAGAGAGAGCTAGATGTGCTATTTACCGCGTGAGGCTAACAGCGGCACATCTTGACGGAGGTGTCGCTTCCTTCCCCTTCCCTTTCCTCTCCTTCCCTTCTCTGGGCGGGGGGGGGATTGTCAAACGTCTGCAGCATCAGCAGCAGCATCAGTGGCAGCTCTAGGGCCTGCGTCTCTCTCTCTCTCTCTCTCTCTCTCATCTCCGCCCCCTTGTCCAAACACACACTCCCCACACCCACCACACCCCCACCCCAAGACCCAGCTCCTAAACACCCTTCGTCCATCGTTTCTTCTCCCTCACTCTTCCTCTGGACTCAATTTCCTCTCCTCTGCACAAATTTACGCTGTTGAATGATAATCAGCCAGCCCCACCGGTGGGCTTCTCTTTGGATGTATTGGCAATATGCAGCAAATAAGGAGGACCCGACTCTCCCTGCGCTCTCATTAGCTTCGAGCCTTTCGCCGTGACACTAACTGAGCATCATCTAGATTGATGCTGCGTTCACTTTATTACTTACACAAAAGCCGTCCTACACTGATGACTCTCTGTGGTGTTATTAATAGAAAGAAGATCCAAGCCAGTCTCCAGAATTTAGAGAGGCTGCAGATTTGTGATGTTGTATATTTACACCGCCGGAGCACTCTTAATTTACTGTGAAGTCTGAACACACCCCCTCAAGATAATCACATACAGGTTTAAATATAAAACTTCTTTCAAACAGATTCAATGAGACAAAACATTATAACCTTGAAAATACGGAATTATTGAGCAATAATAAGGCACTGAAATTAGACATTTAACCTCTGCCAAGGAGTTTTAATCCAAATGGCTTTTTTATTGTGAACAGAATCAGATTTAAATGAACCAATTGAACCACTCTAACCCATTCAGTTTTGAGGTGAATCCAGACTAAGGTGAGATTTTGCATGTTTGCTAGTACAGTATTGTGTAATTGTTTAATTCTCTGTGTATTTGAATCTTTAAGTTGCTGTAAATTCATAGATTTGTTAGTGAAAAGACTGACGACTATGTAGTCCTGAATTGTAGAGACCAGTGGTGTAGACTCATCTTACTAAATTGACAAAACTAATACACTAATACTACATATTGCTAACTTATAGATGGGTGGAAAATAATACTATTCAGCTACAGACTGAGAGAATTCTCAGGTAGTGTCTTCTGGGTCAGAATTTGATTCCGACTGTGTTGGCTCAAACGTGTAGTGATGTGTAGGCAGAGGAGAAAGAAAGTTGCTACACGAAGTACCATCCTTTTGTTTTTTTAAATTTGATTGACAGTTGACCATTGTGTGGTTTCAGCACACGCCCACAGCATTTGAGAGTCTTTGAAACAACCATTCGCACTCACATCCACACCCATGGGCAGTTTGGAGTCTTCAATTAACATAACATGCATGTTTTGGGAATGTGGGAAGAGAAATCCAACGAAAGCATGGGGAGAACATGCAAATTTCACACTGAAAGGTCAGGCAACAGATTCACCCCACTGTGAACTGTGAGGCAGATGTGTTAAAAATTAGCAACCATGCTGGCCGGATGCATATGCATAATTGTTAAATATAGTTGGAGAGAATGCTCTAGAATTGATTATGATGTAATGTCTCGGGTCTTTTTCATATTTACAGTGCGTCTACTTTGTAAAAAGCATAAGTGGCCTAAATTTAGGCTCAATTTAAACCCATTGTGATGACATTCTCTTTGTTCTAATGTTAATCCTCACAGTTTAACAGTTTGTAGCCCTCAATGACAACACAGAGCACACTTGCCATCACACTGCCTACGCCGCCCTGTCATAATGACTAATTACATCATATTGACATCAGTTTGTGTGTGGGGGGCTTGTGGAAGTGTGGATAGCGCATGCTTGGGCCCTAAAATGATTTAATCCCGTTAATAGGATTTCACATTAATCCAAGAGGGCCTTATTTATAATTTACTTGATTTAAATTTCTAGAATATTTCCTTCAGAATCAGTATTATTGTTGTGTCATTTAGCTCAAATCTATTATACCTGCCAATTTGTTTGCACATTTTTGACAGTGTAAGTTTATACAGTACGCTCCATTATTAGGCAGAGCACAATACAAAATACCTTATTAGATTTAAATCATTTTGCTGTTTGTATTCTTAACTATGCTACATGCAGCACGGTGGACCTGGCTGAATGGTTAGAAAGTCTGCCTTACAGTCAAAAGGTGCTAGGTGTGAGTTTTCATGTTCTCCCCGTGCTCTGGGTTTCCTCCCTCATTACAAAAACATGCATGTTAGGTGCATTGAAGACTAAATTGCCTTTGGATGGATGTAGGTATATGCCACAGAGGTTTTTGATGGGGATTGAGGTCATGTCTCAAGTTTTATCACAAACTCCCCAGCAAGCACACTTCTGTGCACTGGAACCCGAGCCACAGTCATGCTGCAGTAGAAAAGTGCCCTCCTGGTTCATTCATTAACCAAAGTGTGTCTATTTAGCGTGTTTCCTGAGTAATTACAACAACAGTGGAAGTTTATATAATATTGACATTTAAAGAAAATCCTTTTATTACAGCAGAATGACAATTGCAAAACCAATATCTAGATTGACCGACCAGAAGATGCCCAAGCTATAATTTCAGACTGCCAGGACTCTCTCTGATTTACATCACATCAAGTTAGGTTCGAGCAGGCAGGAAGCTGCACAGGCCTCACCAGTGACCTCAGACCACCCCACTGTCTGCAGAGAACAGGAAGCCAGAGGAGGGAGGGCAGTCCAAATAGGCACGAAAAGTGCTGTAAATATACTGTACGGGAGCAAGGGGGTAGGAAGGGAAGGAGAGTGAACCATTTATTGGGCAAAAAGCTATTTTTATAAGCTAATTGGGTGTTGAAAACAGAGCCAGCATGCCTCACTGTGTGGTTCACATACAACCACATGATTTGCCCCAGCCAATCAGTAAAAAAAAATCTGATAGCATCCCTATTCTATTATAATGATATATCATTAAAGAATAGTGATAATAATACAAAAACAAAATTCATGTATGTAAATTAGGTAGTCCCGCAAAAAAAAGCTGACATTTAAAAATGATTTTTTTTGTTATATTATTTGTGTGTGTGTATTTATTTAGATTTAAAGTTCTGCATCTGCACAGCATGACACATTTTTGTTGGATAGCTTTGCTCACAGTATCAGATAAAACTAGTTCAATACACTATAGCAGTGGTCCTCAAACTTTTTACACCAAGTACCACTTACCTTAAATACTTAGCTCTCCAAATACCATCATCATGACCAACATTACAATACAGTAGCTTTGTGGGCCTAAACATTCATCAAAAACTCAGGTGGAGGCTTTATTCTTCGTAAGTATATGTAATAATATTGTTAGCCACTGTAACAGTTTGAGAAGCCACACTACGCTTATATAAAGGAAAGATAAAACTGTACTTACTAATTAATCGTTTAAAATGTATTGTACATACAGTACGTTGAATAAAATTTTTAACTAAATTAATGTTTGAAAAGAACCCGTTCTAAAAGATTAAATGCAACTGTATTGTACTTGAAAGTTAAATATTTAATACATGTACTGTACTGGATTAGAAAAAAAAGTGAAAGCCACTGTAACAATCTATGCGCAATAGCTTTTTCACTTATTTATTTGTGGATTTATTAAATATAACTTTGCTCACGGTATTAGCTAAAACTGGTTTAATATGGCTTTTCATTTTATTTCAGATTTGCTTTATTTCTTTATTTCTGTTCAATATTTTACATCTGCAGTACATGAAGCACTAGGGCTTATTAATTTATTTATGCATTTATATATTTATTTACTTATTTATTAAATAAGTTGCTTATTTGTTTATTTATTTATTGAAATGTATTTAATCATGTTTAGTATTTTGCATCAGCATAGCACGATGTATTTTTGTTACATAGATTTGCTTTCAATATTAGGCTATAATAGTTCAACACCTTTATTTTATTCATGTGTATTTGTTTTTCATTATTTATTCAATTTATTTAGTTTTTGCTATTTTACACTTGAACAGCATGACTCACTTTTTGTAATGTAGCTTTGCTTGCAATATTATTAATATTATTGCCCTTAGGAGTGAATGTGTGCGCGAATGGTTGTTTGTTTCTATGTGCCCTGCGATTGGCTGGCGACCGGTTCAGGGTGTACCCCAGTTCAATAGCTGCTAAAGAATGTCGCTTTTATGTTTAGTGGAAGAACACTGAAATAAATTCAATTTAGAAAAGAATTTAGAAAAGTCTAATATCAGCCTTGCCTCAAAGCAACATTTAATTTTCCGAATATCCTGTGGGCTGTGACGATGGCGGTGGTGGCAGTCATGTGATGTGTAATGCAATTGGAAGCTAAGGACTATTATAGTATTAAACCTGGTTCTGTGAAAATATGTTATCAGCGGGAGTTGAAGCATACATTACAGCTATTTGGTATTATTGATTAGAGCGTTATTCCTCTTCTCTTTGTACAAACTATGTAATCGCAAGGTCTACCGTCAGGTGTATACAATCCCATGGAAACATCATCCCAGGAGACAGCTGTGGCCTTTTGAGCAGTGGCCACACAAAACACAGGTCACCCGATACAACGAGGGTACCTTTCTCCAACTGTCCATCACTGATAGTTTCCAGGCATCCAGTGTGCAGATTGTGTTTTCTTTCTGGGAAACTGTCCCTTTTTTATGGTTCTTTGACATTTACAACCAGATAGTACACTGATTTGACCAAGCGCAGATACAAAAATCTAATTGCTGTGCCAAGCCATTTTTAGTGGTGCATCTTTTCTCTGGAGAGTGTTTATTTGTTGGACTGACGAGAAAAAGCTGAATTCATTGGATGTACAGTACACAAATGGTTCTCAAACTTTATTTTTTTAACGTTTTAACCTAAAGATTGATGACCTGTTTAATAGAAAGGAACTTAACCAAATTAAATTCAATATTTATCAGTTGTCACTCGCTGTCACGCACTGCATGGCTGTGAACAGAGAGGAGGTTTTTTTCCCTCATGTTTTTTGTTTTTGTTTTCATAATTGTAGGGTGAAAGCTGCAGCTAGCTACTAGTGTGGACTGGATGGGTGGCAACAATGGGGAAATGAAATGCCAGTATTTTGAGGGCAACAGCCCATCAGCAACATAATGGAGGGGTGGGGGGGGGGGGGGGGGGAAGAACTATGAACTGGTTTGTTTTTGGACCAGTGAACTTCGTTCTAAATTTTGAATAACTAGTTTGCTGAGAAAATAAACTTTTCCAACACTCATCCTGTATTATTTCACATCGCAATATATATTCCAGGTTTAATTTTTAAAAATATATCGCAATGTAATTTTAAATATCGTGCAGCCCTACCAAATATGGTTCCTACCCATGTCAAGGTAATATAAAAAGCTACAGTAATTATTGTAGTTACTGTGAAGGGATGTGAAAAGTTATATTAGCGCCACCCATTGGCAATTAAAAGGATGACATTAATATTCAACATTTACGTACTATGTTCTGTACTTCATATCCCCGACCACTCCAAAAATACATGTTTTAAAACAGCCTGATTTGGATCATTTATTTTAATGTTAACAAATATAAGTGATTCCACAAAAGGGTTTTAGGGACACTGTCTGCAATATATCGCCTATGATTGATATAGAAACACGGATATAACTGGGTCAGCTTTTGCACAAGTGTCAGCTGTCACGTCCCCTCCACCATCCTGTGTGCACTCAAATGGGCGTGTTGCCACAGCAACCGTTCACACGCCTTGCCATCCGAGACCACCTGGGAGAGGCCTCAACATGCACCAGTGCGTGCACGAACATACAGTACAAACAATGATAACGCGCCCACACACAACTGTGTACAATAGTCACTCAACCACATGTAGATCCATATCTATATATAGACATGAGCAAGCAGAAAGTAACACATACAGTTGATTTGGTGACAATGTTAAAAATGCTAAAACACACACTTTAAAAACGTTGTACACCAACGCACACATATGAACGGTTAACAGTAAGAAGGACTTTTACCAGTTTGTGGTACTGCTGCTTCTCTTGGCGGAGAGCAGCCATTTCTTGTCTCAAAACTCGATTTCTCTCCTCCAGGAGGCGAAAGCGACTAACGTTTTGGCCGAGCTGGGATGAAACCTCCAACTTTGACTGAAAGACAAGAAATAATATGAGGTTAAAATTTTCTTTAAATCGTCATAATTTTATGATAAATGCTATTAATTTAAATGTTACACTTTATGATACAAGTACCATCTTAAAAAATATTTAGCTCTCAAGTACAACTACCATAATCAACATTAAAATACTTTAGCGTATTAAGCCTAAGTGTTCATCAAAAATTTTACATATTTAATATTATTGTAAGCCACTGCATTATGCACAGTTTGAACATTAACACCACTTAAACATAGGGGGAAAAAACAAAGCTATACTTGAATAATTCAATTAAAAGGTATTACACATAAATGTTAAATTAAATAAAAATACCTAAATAAAAACAAACAGTTCTTAAAGACTAAATGCAAATGTATTGAGTATAAAAGTTCAATACAACTGAATTGTAATTGGGCTGTGATTCTTACAAGTACCACTAGAAGGAGCCCACATACAACATTCATGTTAGGTTAACAGAAGACACCCATAGGTGCGAATGTGAGTGTAAATGGTTGTGTGTCAACATGTGCCCTGTGATCGGCTGGGAACGAGTCCAGGGTGTACCCCCGCCTCAATGTCAGTTTGGATAGACTCCAGTTCACTCGTGACCTGAAGGGGGGAAAGTGCTATAGAAAATGGATGTATTTAAACTTATTCATCCCTTTTCAAAGTCCGAGAGGTGAACCTAACAAGCATGTATTTGGAATACGGGAGGAATCCAGAGTACCCAGAAAAACTTCACACACCAAGTCAAGTCCAGAGATTCGAACCCAAGACCTCTCAGTTGTGGGGCAGACCTGATTACCACTAGACTACTGTGCTGCCCACATTTATATTATTGTGTAAATATTAGTTTTATTAATACAGCAGCAGAAAATGAACAAGACAAATCCAAATATTACTAGATATCTAACATGAAGGGGGGCAAAATATCCCAAAAGCCACATTGCCAAGTTGACTAAATCTAAGCAAAGAGAAAAGAAATCAGACACTGAAAAAAAGTAGATAAGAACTGCCCTATAATGTGGTGGATAGAGAACTGATACACCTGACACCTGTTACAGTTTGGATACAAATGCGCTCAAGCATGACTGAACTTTTTCAACGGCATTGCTTCTAAATCACTTCTAATTAGTAGCTCAGGCGTTCTAATTAACCAGGAGGGGTAACAACAAAGATTATGGCTGCAGACAACAAAGAGGACGAGTGTGCCCGGCCCCATGTCAGACTGGGTCCCAATTGTGTCATCCGCGTTGGAGACCTCATCCCTGTACCGAAGGAAACAAGCAAAGCTCCTCTGACAGGAGCTGCGTTAGAGTTGGCCAACAATGATGTGCTCATTCTCTTTGGGGTCATCACAAGCACTGACAAAGCTAGAAAACTGATTAGGGGGGATTAAAAAAAAAAAACGAGCATTGCAGGCCTTGCTTCCACTTCATCATTCACTTTGCATCCAAATGTGTATGTGATGAGATGCTAAGTATTGTACCATACTACTTTCATAAAGTGAGCTATGTGAACCAGGGGGGGGGGGGGGGGGGGGTTGCAGCAGCTCAAGATAAATTAAGAAAAAATATAGTTTTGGTTTGTTTTAAATTTTTATTTGTGTTGTAACTTGAGCGCTAGACCTAAGAAGAACAAAAAAATTTACAAAGACATAAGGATTTATATACAGACACGAAAGTGTTTTCATAAAATTTCACAAAGGCTTTGCAGTTTTTTTCTTTTTAAATCGGGTATTAAAATTAGATTTTAATTAATTAGTGTAATGATTTCAATTTAAGTGTACCCTTTTTTAATTAGTTTAAAAGTAGATTAAACAAAGAATAAAATTACATTTAGAAAAAGATTACACCCCTGGAAAATTATATAAATCACATGGAAATTCTGATGAGGTCAAGCAATAAGAATAAAGTCGGAATGTTACGAGAAAAGGGCTGTAATATTACAAGAAAAAAATGAATATTAGAGAAATAAAGTATTTATAATGCAAACAAAATTAATAGTATGGGAAATAAATGAGGAAAGCGTTTTTGTGAAATGTTACAAAAAGTGAAATTGTAATACTGTGAGGAAAAGGTTCAGTCATGATATCATGTAGGGGGAAAAAGTCACAATGGTACTTTGATAAATTTGTGTGCGCGTAGCCAAGCCTGCCACAGGCATCCCCTGAGGTAATCTTATTTCTGACTAGGAGTTATTTCAATAAATTGTCATACTGCCATCCGGTGAGTGAGAGATACACTTACTTGCATCACTGCTGCACCAATGCCAAGCACATTCAGGCAAAGGCGAGAGCATTAAATGAATCAAACCCATAGAGCCTTGAGAATCTAAGAACATCCTCGCTCTGAAATCATCCCTCTTGTTGTTCCCTCCCTCTCGTGGGTGCTGCTCCTTTTTTAACCACAGACACAAAGGCATGAAGACAATCCACGTTGCATCCTGACTGAGGTTGTGGTGTATAATGTGATGCCTTTGCTGATGCAATGCCTACCTTAAAGGCCATGCTTCCGCCCTCTGCCCCAAAATGACTTTCCTCACTTTCCCGTCAACATCTGGCACATGGTGTGTGTGTGTGTGTACGTGTGGTTACAAGCCTCTCTAATCTGAAGCTTTAATAGCGTGCCGAGTGTGTGCAAAGCTGTAGCTGGCTGAGAGTCAGTGTGAGCCAAGACACTTGCAGTGACTTCATGTCACCGTCACACACAGAGACATTCCCTCAGCTCCGTCGTTGCATGAGTAGTTCACTCACACTCGCTGCTCCTTTATCCAGTTGCGCTTGAATACCCACACATCAATATATCGCAGGCCTGTCGAGCTCTTGCATGCTGTAGACGTGCATGCCTTTCTCTACGGACCACGTTGAAAAACAAAACAAAAAAAAGTGCTCTTTTAAATGTTGCATTATAGCAATGTTTTGCAACCTTACATTTGAAAAATCTCAAAGCACACCACCAAATGTAATGTCAAGATGATAACTGCGTGTTCATGATTGTATATATTTTCCCTTGTCAGTCATAAAAGTCAACTTCGATTTAATATTTACCGCAAGACAGGTTAATAGTAAATAATCATAACTTTTTGTTTGACAAATACCACAAGCTTAGCACATCTGCCTCACAGTTCTGTGGACCGGGGTTCAAATCCCGGCCCCGCCTGTGTGGAGTTTGCATGTTCTCCTCGTGCCTGAGTGGGTTTTCTCCGAGCCCTCCGGTTTCCTCCCACATCCCAAAAACATGCTGGTAGGTTGATTGAAGACTCTAAATTGCACCGTAGGAGTGAATGTGTGTGTGAATGGTTGTTTGTTTCTATGTGCCCTGCGATTGGCTGCCGACCGGTTCAGGGTGTACCCCGCCTCCCGCCCGAAGATAGCTGGGATAGGCTCCAGCAGCCCGCGACCCTAGTGAGGATAAGCGGTAAAAGAAAATGGATGGATGGATGGAAATACCACAAGCAGAGCATTTGTATCCTGAAATAGTTACATAGCCCAGTGTTCACTGGATGGCAGAGTCAATGAGGCAATGTATCTACCCAAAATTCACCTCATGCTCCTGTCTCCCACCAATATTTGAATTTTGTTCCTCTCTTAATCACCTTCTAAATCCAAGTCCACATTCAACTTCAGTGAAATGTTTTGCGCTTACAGCCTGAGTTGCAGTTGGTGTCAGTAGTCCTTCATTGGACCAAGGACAGTACAGAGGGAAGGAGAGACTACAGTGTGCGTGAGTGAGAAGAGAAAGCAGAAACATACGCTCTGTTCCACTCTGTTACCTAGCAACGCTCGCCAGCCGCCTGTTCTCTTCCTTGCTCCAGACACATTCTCTTCAGGCATGACACGGAGCCATGAGAGTCAGGATTTAGGAGCAGATGGAGAGTTGGATTGGAGGGGAAATACACTGTGAACTACTTCTAAGTCGGGGAAAATGCCAAGGGCCAGGAGTCATTTAACCATGTCAGACTGGTACAATAGCCTCAAGTGTTGACCTGCACCCACCCTCAACTCTGATTTTAACACTTGTCAACTGCATTTGACCCCTCTGAGTCATTCAACAGGAGTTTTAAATAAAGCCTCCCTCTCGACAAAAAAATAAATAAATCAATAGGCGATTATAATCCTCGTCAAAAGAGGATTTCCTTGGGGGGGAGGTTAAGATGTTAAATATGTCCATTTTGGATTAAGTAAATAGTGAAAAACTTGGCTTGAGTGTTTAAGTTGATCAATTTTAGCGTGTATTTTATTGCTATTACTAGATTAACAAGCAATGCCATGCATGTGGCCTATTTACAATCTGATTAATAGAGCAGTTATTTTAGATATCAGCTATTTTTGGATGGCCGACCAGAAGCTGGTTATAATATATGTTTTAAGTTGCCATCAAAGCAAATACTAATGTTGTACAATATGGTGCAATTAGAGGATGTGGAGGTCCACAGCAAAGCTCAGATAACCCCTTGACGCATTACATAATGTATCAGAAAAAAAATAACAATAGCACAATAAGTGAATTTAAACATCCTCTTAGCAGCATTATGAAACGGAAAAATATGGTAGTCACCAGCTGGAAATAACAAATGCTTAACCAGCAGTAAAGGAACTTTCACTTTTAAGTCAGTATATAAAAAAAGTGATAGATGTTTGCAGTTGAGATGCTTAACTGCAACATTTGTTTGGTTTAAAAGATGCATTCCACTATTACAGGTGCATCTCAATAAATTAAAACAGTGGTTCTCAAACATTTCATACCAAGTACCACCTAAAAAAAATACTTAACTCTCCAACTACCACCATAATGACAAACATTAAAATACAGTACCTTAGTCATCCTAAGTGTTAATCAAAAACAAGGTAGTGGTTTTCACTGTAACATATAGAGACAGACAACCATTTACACTCAAATTCAGACTATCATAAGTGGGAACTGAACCCACAACATCTGCACTGAAGTCAGGCGAGTGAATCACTCGACCAGTCAGTGACTGTTGTTATAAAGTTAATGCAAAGATTTTAGCTTTTACGGAAGTGGCAGCATTAAAGGTCTCGTATTTTGCCAAGCCAACTTTTTCTTTGGGATTCTTTATTTGGGATTTAACATTGTCTATATATAAACATGTGAAATATGAATTAAAATCCTTCACGCATTTCTGAGTTCCAGACGTTTTTCAGCCGAGAGGGCTGAAATCAGATCATTTGAATTTCTCGAGCTTATCTACGTCACCGCTTTCGAGCCAGCACTGTCAACATGACAAACACGTAGGCTCTCACAATTGGGTCTTCTACACGGAGGCAACCAATCAGAGAAAAGGGTGCGGTCTTGGCCAAATATGGACAGAGCGGATATAAAATTGAGTCAAACAGAAGTAGCTGTCAGAGGGTCCTTTTCTGGACACTTGAATTGTATGTTTTTTTTTGCTTTTTTACGAAATTGAGACTTTTATACTTAGTCCATGTTAGAGAGTCACTCTATGGAGGTCTAAATAGCCAAAATACAGGACCTTTAAGTTGCAATATTGGTCCACACGACAGCAGCTCAGTACCTTTTCCTTGGCTTGTCCGTGGTCGTGGTGTGTCTTCCTGGCAGCAATCAAAGCCAGCTGTCTCTGCATCCACTGTAACTCCATCTGAGAGTGCCTCAGCAGCTCCTCCACATTAACACCGGATGTGTGATCCCGCATTGTCACCTGCACACCACCATCAAATATATACACACACGTGAGTCACCATGCAAAAGCCGTCATCACACACCCACATAAGCACATGGTCGTTGATTATGCAAAGAATGCATATGCACATTGAGCGTGTTTCTTTAATGTGCCAAGCAACTGGATAGCGACCAGTCGAGAGTGTGCCTCTCCTCTTGGCCAAAGTCTCCTGGCATAGGCTCCAGCTCACATTAAAACCTAATGATCACAAGCACAATAGAAAATGAATGAATGGATGTTGTTTCCTTTAGCAGTGGCAATTTTGCATTAGGGACAGACAGCACAATGCAGATCCAGCAGGGGGTGAAAAGAGCATGTTAACTTTTCTTAAAGAATACTAATTTAATATCAGAATTGTACATAAGCAATTTGTGTCATAATCCCTATGGATGAAAAATAAATGTTATTATTTGATCTTACTATGTCATTGTGTATGCTACTATGCTATAAAAAAAAAAGTGTTCAGTTGTGTATTGAAAGTTTAAGAAATAATACCTGAGAGACTATTGTACTTCACCTGGTAGGTAGCCACACATCCATTTTCTGTACTGCTCGTCATTATTAAGGTCACAGTGGGCTGGCGCCTCTCCAAGCTGACTTTGGGTGAGAGGCGGGGCAAACACAAATCACAAGGCACATGTAGCCAAACAACCATTAATACTACTACTCACCTATGTACAATTTAGAGTCTTTAATAACCAAACATACCTTTTCGGGAATGTGTGAGGCAGTCCGAAGAAAACCCATGCACGCCAAACAGTAGGGCATGAGTCGGGATCTCAAACCAGAACCTTTTGACTGTGAGGCAGATGTGCTAACCACTACTTATTGCGCTGCCCTGTTAGGTAGCCAGGTGAATACAAAAATGCCTGCTCAGTAGTCACTCTTTTTGGGGAGGTACAATAATATTAAAAACTAACATGTACAGGTGAATTCCAAGTTTTGATTAGTTTTTTAAATATAGTTTGACCTGAAACAAAGAAACTACCCAATGTAATTAGTAATTTGTATCAATCACAAACAAAAAAATAGCCAAAAAAATGTAATTTGGTATTGAGTAAGCAGAAGCTCCTTGTCACTTACTGTAGGATTCCTGCATCTTCTTTCATTAAAAACTCATAACTTGCTCTCTTTCAGGCACATAAGAATCCGTGACAGGTATGATCACTTCTCCATTAGATGTCTCCGTCATTTCACCAGTGTGCATTTGTAGAAGCTGACTGTAGTGATTGATATGATGCACCAACATGCATGTGTTCAGTGAGAGGCCGAGCTCCACTGCGGTTATATAAGAGAGGATTACAGAAACTCTCTCAACACAATTACAATAACATTTTTCTGCCACTGCTAAATCCCAGTGTATGTCATCCTTCTTTTTACGTCTGTACGTAGACTTGCTTATACTTAAGAGACCAGCAGCCGTTTCCAAAGCAGTGTATTTTTTTATTCATGTGGGTAGCATTCCATCCATCCATTTTCTATAACGAATCCCAAGCCGGGTGCCATAGCACACTATGGTGCAGTGACAGATCATCCAGGGTGCTGTGGTAAATTACCCAATTTCATTTAATTTGTCCAAAAAACATTTAATTACAACAACTATATTTTTGGTCATCCATCTATGACTTTTCTTGAGTTTTAGAATTAAACTACTGAAATGAATTAAGTTTTCACAATATTCTAATTGAGATGTACCTGTATCTTCGTTTATTTTTCAATTGACACTTCAGCACAGCATCAACAGATACAGTATAAACGATGTAAAGCTATCGTCACGAGGAAGCGGTAAATACAAGCGTAAACTTGCACACAAAATGTTACATCACTGATGCTATTGTATACTTACCCCTTTAAATGATCTTCTGTGGTTACCTGCATCATCTTGACAGCAATGTTACATGCTTCTGGCACCTCACCCTCTTGATCTTCGCACATGACCATCTTCTATTCCTCATTGTGCAGAACATATTTTAAAAAGCAATATAAACACAACTCACGACGACGCCTCGTGCTGCCAAAGCATGACTAGAAATGTGTGCAGCCTGCGAGCAGATTTTTTTGGACGGCGTCTCCCTGATGACTTGCTCTTTTGAGACCCAAGTCCCGTATTGCTTCCCAGTGTTCTTCGGCCCAAAGACTCCCTGCTGCGTGGCCATATGGCACACTTAACAAAAGAGGAAGAAACAAGAGGGAGAGGGGCATTTGAGGCTGAGCTCATCTGCAACAGACAGTGAAGTTATGCTTGTTAACATGACCAAAAAGGCCTTTAAACATGTTACGCTTCATTACTTTCATTTTATTTTGGGGCACGTTTTCACACCGTTTGCTTTACGATTGCAGTTTAAACAACAAACATGCACTACAATAGCAACATTAGCATATGCTGTGACATGTGTTTATGTGGAAGGAAGGATATGGCGTATATCTAACAATATATATTGGGTTTAAGATTTTCAGTGTTTCCACCCATTCATTCACTCCTTGTGAAGTCATTTCATGGTGTTTCATAGAGTTGGGGGTCAGTCAGAGATCATGACAGAAACATCTGGAGACTGTGGGGAGTTGTGTAAAAAATGTTTTACTGATATAAGATACATCAGCATGTTAGGATGCTGGTGTTTACACTTTTACCAATGAGAAGTCATGTTCATGCTAGGTTGCAATAAACCTAAACATATTAAAGGTCCCCAGTATTGATCCCACACTCTTTCACTCCAGACAGAAGTGCTGTCCCATCACATCTTTTCCCACTTTCAGCAGCTGTGTGGCAGTTTCAAACTCCAGTGGGATGCTCTTGCTCGAAGTCTGCTTCAAGTCTCTCTCCATCACCTGAGTGGACAGAGAACATTTATTGTGCTGCTTACATGGTTACAGGGATTAAGGTGTTATGGTTAGTGAAATATCCTATCGCCTCAAACAGCGGCCTCTGTTCTCAAACTGGGTTTACATTGCATGGTCCAAATAACACAATTCCGATTTTTAGCTGTAATCTGCTCTCTTCAAATCAGAATTCTGCCTCTTCCATATCTGTTTAAAAGTATGATATGTATCAGGTATTGTGCCAACGCAAGTGCAGCATAAACACGCAGATTGGTTATACCACATCAATGCGAGCTTTACGTCATCGAATACAGTACACCAATTGATGATGCATACATACCCACATGAGCCCAAGCAACACGGATAAACACATTTAAAAAAAACACTCACTGTAAATCTGAACTACAGCAAAAGCATAAACAATTAAATGTGGTCCAACTATGCTACATTAGAGCTGTGTCCAATTAATAAGTGACAGCACTTATCAAATAATAAGTTCCCACATTGGCGAGTGGAATAATTGGAATAATATGGAGGTTACCCTTATGCAAATCGGTGGAAGGGAAGAGTCAGCCCAGGCCAAGTAAACACTATGTAACGTTTAAGATTTGTATCGTTTACTTCCAGCGGACGTCTGGTTAGCACAACTGCCTCACAGTTCTGAGTACCGGGGTTCAAATTCCGGCCTCGCCTGTGTGGAGTTTGCATGTTCTCCCCGTGGCTGAGTTGGTTTTCTCCGGGCACTCCGGTTTCCTCCCACATCCCAAACACCTGCGTGGTAGGTTGATTGAAGACTCTAAATTGTCCATAGGTGTGAATGTGAGTGTGAATGGTTGTTTGTTTCTGTGTGCCCTGCGAGTGACTGGCGACCAGTTCAGGGTGTACCCCGCCTCTCGCCCGAAGATACCTGGGATAGGCTCCAGCACCCCTGCAACCCTAGTGAGGAGAACCGGTACAGAAAATGGATTGATGGATTGTTTACTTCCATGTTGTCATTGCCCAAAGTTGGCGCTTTTGGAGTTATTTAATTGCAATTTGAGATTCTGCATATGCAGCATGTTTCATGTGTTCTGCCAGTGTCAACAGCCACATCGGATATGTGTCACTTGAAATGTACATGGAATTAGATGATTAAAAAAATGCGGGGAACACTATAATACTAATACCACCATGTATGGTGGTAGATGTCGTTACCACAGCACACACACCCTACAGAGCAGACAAGCCATCTGTAAAGCTAAAGTTTCGAAAAAAATTAAAGCCAATACATATAATATGCATTAGGCCTTTGCCAGAATTTATGCTTTGCCATCCCTGAACAATGCTTTGTACTCTGCAGTTGAGTAAATTAACACCCTTGCCAGAAAATACTGTTTTGAAATCTATATTACAATGAATGAAAAGATTCTAAGTCCCATATCACCTCAAATGTTGTTATCTCGAGCACCTCACTGATGTCATCCTCCTTTTGTGACAATGGTGTGTTGATCAACATGGCAATTTTGGCCACATCTGGATGGTAATGCCTCTGCAGTGTCTGCAGAAATACAGGATGAACATGACAGACACTTACATTCAGAGTAAAAAGCGTAGGTGTGAATGTGAGTGCGAATTGTTGTTTGTTTCTATGTGCCCTGCGATTGGCTGGCGACTGGTTCAGGGTGTACCCTGCCTCCCGCCCGAAGATAGCTGGGATAGGCTCCAGCAGCCCGCGACCCTAGTGAGGAGAAGCGGTAAAGAAAATGGATGGAAGTATTGAAAAGGGGTTTGTAATTGGGTCTAGATGCCACAAGTTTGGCAACAGAGCACTTAAAACAGAGAGGATCGTAAAGAATCAACACCACTCATCTGGCAAGTACACAATCATGAACCCGTGGTATATAAACAACTATTCAGTAGTAAAATTATTCAACACAAACAAACCACATTTACACTCATCAATAGTCACTTCTGACTGTGCACGAGGTGCATTCAAGGACAACAAGACAAGTCAACAAGACAGGGCATTTCAAACACAGGCGATAAAAACACACATCAATGAGTTAAATCTAACAGCAACACCAAGATTCCATCTGATCACGCCGAAATAATACTTTAACTGCTTTGACCTGAGCACAAAAACAGCGAAGAGCCAATTTTTCAGCAAATAATGGCGTAGAAGTTCCCAAAAATGTTAAACAGCGAATTCACGGGGGTTAACTGTGTAATGCCATTAAATCATGTTTAAAATATTTTCTTAAAAAATCTTTTGGAAACCAGCCGTGACAAACTCGTGGTTAAGTTGTAGTCAGTGTCGGGAATGAAAGCTTACACACCTTAATTTCCCACAGGCTGCTCTCTAAGGCATGGCACTGAGCAGGGTCATCCTCATCCATTAGATATGGGTCTTCCAAAAGCTCTGTCATTGTGAAACGCACAGTTAAGAGGCTTCTGTGAGTTTATCATATACCAAATCAGACCTTACCATCTTCCGCATTGGGCTGGTGAATGAGGACCCGACAGGACGGGTGGCGACGGATCAGGTTGTAGATGAACGGCAGCACGATGAGGAGCGCTGTGGGCGGGGCTGTGAGGGCCAATCGGGCCAGGCGTTTGGCAAAAGCAGCCACAAGGTACAGCGGCAGGTGGCTGGAGTCGAAATGTATCATTAAATGTCCATGTACAGTTTCATTAGTGTACTTTCATTCCTGTCACTGGATGGTGTATGAAGGCTTTACCTGGAACTGAGGAACAGGTTGGCCAAATTGAAAAAGCGCGCTCTGTACTTTACATGGAAAATGGAAGGTTCAAGGAGATTGTACAATTTCTTGTAGAAATCAGGGTAATCTCTGAAACACACCAAATACAGCCTAAGTAAATGATTTAGCAAACTCACGTGACCTTAAGCACACATATGTGATCGTTTTTTAGAACGCATCAAAATAAAATTTCATCACAAATCATGTGAGATGCAACTAAAAAGTCCAATCAAACATGAACTTCAACAGTTTTCATTAAATCTGTCACCGACATATTTCGACAATATCTTCATTATTGCGGTTGCTCTTTTCAGTGGTGCAATGCATATATTGAGCTCTTTCAAATATTTTGAATATTCACTAAGAATGTGGTAGAAAATTAACAGCTGTCAATCAAAACTGAGAATTATAAGTCCAAGTCAGACTCAAAACCTTTGTTGCTATTATGCAATGTACAGTGCAATATATACAGGGGTGCATATAATTTTGGTCTGATTTTAAAATGAGCACCAGAGATTGTTCCTTGGTATATATAATATATACAAGAAACAAAAGACATTACTTTATTTATAGCACAGCATGTCCATGCATCCAATTTAGCCTCTGTTTGTTTAAAACTTTTATTTTTCTTGTCGACGTTTTCTGTTTGTTTACAACGCTGACTCTTCCACAATTTAATATTAATGCATATAAATACTCACAGGTTGTGTTGATGTATGAGGACAAAAAGTCCATTGAGGGCCAACAGGCTGATCGCTCCACCTATTAAAAATAAAAAAAGAACTACGGTAGTATGTTTTGCATGGCGAGCTGACACGTGAAAAACAATGTGAGGGTTAGTCGGGATATGGTTGGATTGATTAGCTCAACATTTCTAGGCCCTTTCACACTTGCTCGCTGTCCTGTGTGTACCGATGGGTGATGGGGATTGAAGTCAACCCCCGAATTTGCCAATTTCTGAAATAGTATCAGATGCGTATCGAAAGAGTGTGTGTGTGTGTGTGTGTGTGTGTGTGAGACGTTTACTACCCAAGACCCACTCACCATGTTGATAATTATCTGAGTGCGTGACTCCGCAATGGCAGTCCAAATTTAGATGCAGCAACATACAGCTTCGGTAAGTTCGGTCTTAAAGGGACTAACTTCTCATAAACCAATTTACTGAGACGGCCGCGTTAAAGGGGCTACTGTAGACAGCGAGCCACTGGAAAAAAAAAAAAACAACATACCAACATCATATGATGCAGTCAAGAAGTCGATCATCAGTGTGGGTTTGCTCATGTGGGGCAAAATGGCATCATGGAGGATCACCAAGACCTTTTTATACATATTACTCGGCAACTGAAATATCATAAGAAACGGACAGATTTATGAAAGTCCAGTCAGGTGGAAGATGTGGAAGCACACAAGGCAAGTTTGTGCAGTGGCAAATTTTATGTTACCTTATACTTGAGGAAGCCAAGCCACATCCTTTCGAAGGTACGCTTGTGTTCCTGTGATGAGAAAAGAACATGAAACTCTGAGACAATTATAAACTGGGCAATCATGTTGGAATTTTAGAGCCCACGTACAATTAGTTTGGCAGCTTTCCAGTCCTTGTGTTTTGCTGAAACATGGGCAAAATACATCATTCAGTGTGTGTAAAACAAATCGAATGAAATAAGTCTCACCTTCCTGTTTGACCATGAAATTGGAAAGCTCTGACTCTTCCATTGGCATGCTGATGTTGGACATGAGGGTGAAAATGTTGTGCTGATATACAGGCATCACTTCCTGAAAAAAACAAAAGTCAATACATTACATTTAATTATAGTCTTGGTGTAACAATGAAAAGTACTGTAATAAACCGCAAAGTTGTCTTGCCCCTTGCTTGCTTTTTTCCACTTTGCCCATGTTCTCACGGATGGAGCTCATGACATAATAGCGTACATCCTCCTTCTCCAGGAACTCATGTAACCGAGAGATCAGCAGAGACTTGTCTGTCGTTCGGGACAGCAGTCTGTCCACTACCGCCTATGCAAGACATACAATACAGAACATTTTGCTCTTTAAAGAGGAAATAAATTGAAATAAAATGAGGGGGGCAAAAGAGAGGAAAAGGAAATTAAAGAACCTCAACACAAATTACTAGAGGTCCTTGCTTTATGCTGTTGCATGACAAAAAAAATACCTGCATCAGTTCCCTGGGGAAACTGTAGTGTTCACTCCAGTCCAAGTCCTCAAGGGGATGTTGTCCTTCTCCCGCCGCAAACTTCATCAGGCAACACAGGGAAACTTCCTGTTTGGACAAGTGCTTATCAAAAATAGCTCACTGGTTTTTGTTCCTCCAT
This sequence comes from Phyllopteryx taeniolatus, assembly GCF_024500385.1. Classification (NCBI taxonomy): domain Eukaryota; kingdom Metazoa; phylum Chordata; class Actinopteri; order Syngnathiformes; family Syngnathidae; genus Phyllopteryx; species Phyllopteryx taeniolatus. The sequence continues at coordinate 7,903,203 of NC_084516.1, read as the reverse complement.
ATTGCATTTTAAGCCAACTCACCTGGACCTCATGAAGTTCATGACTAAGGTGTTCAAGCAGCATCTCCACACAATTGTTGTAACGGTGTCTCATGAAGATGTGATATTTGTCTTCAGCACTATATTCACCTAGTAAAGACATGAGATGCATTGATGATGCGTACGGGTTTAAAATGCAAAGCATATCTGATTAGTGATGGCAGTTGGAACTTAATTTAAAAAGGTAGAACCGCACGCACACAATTCTCCTAAACATGAACTCACCACTCAACGCGTCGTCTTCTGGTGGCAGTTTCCCTTGAAAGAGCTCCCTCCTTTCCAAGAGTGTACAAAACAAACTGCTGCATGCATTGACAGCCGTGACAACATTTTTCTCCTTTTCGGACTGCATAAAGACAAATGCATCAGCATTATTGGCTAAAATGACAGCGTGTTCGCTCATAGCGGTGTGGTATACATACCTGAAGAAACTCAAATACGTCGTAAACTTCATTGGCGTGTTTTCTGCTATGAAGGATACTATCAACTGTACTAGTTATGTCTATTTTAGCTGTTTTTACACAATCCTCTGCTGCTTTTGCCGGCTTCACGTTGCGTTTCTTGGCGGGCGCCATGTTTGTGGTTAGGGGCGGGACTGACCTTCTTCTTCTACTACTGACTCCATGGGATGGTATACTGCTGCCCCCTACAAATCAGTTATAGAACTTCATTGAACAGCTTGTCAGGTTTGATTGACCTGATTTTAATTTAAATCACCCAGTAATCCGCGTAGGTAAGTGTTTTTACTTACTAAGATAATGTATATGTAATTTAATATGTAAATTATTCGGTGTGAATGTGAGTGGTTGTTTGTTTATATGTGCCCTGCGATTGGCTGGCGACCAGTTCGCAGTGTACCCCGCCTATCGCCCGAAGATAGCTGGGATAGGCTCCAGCATGCCGCGACCCTCGTGAGGATAAACTGAGCGGAAGATTAATGAATTAATGTAAATTATTCCAAGTAGACATATTTGCATATCAATAAATTAGAATAATGTAAAAGTTAGTACTTTAATTTAAAGAGCGATCATATATAAATTCATTAAATTAAAATGTTTCAATTATTTTATTTTTAATATTTAAGAATGTTTATCTAATATTCTAATATCTTGAGATTTTGGGTTCCTGCTAGTCGTAAATCAAAATCGTGAAAAATTATATTTAAAAAAAAATAATTTAATATTTTACCTTCTAGTGAACCTCAGTTTTCTTTTTTGAACTACTGAAATACAACAAAAAATAAAAAATAAAAAAAAGCTTTCCACTATATTTTAATTTATTGAAATATTGAGTATGCAACAACCAACTTGGTTAGAATCTTTGCATCTTTAATCTTGATTAATAATCTATCCATTCAGTTTCCATACCGCATATCATCTTCAGAGTCGCAGGTTAATTAATAATTATAAAGTTAACCAACACTTAAGGTATTGTAAATCAGTGCCATGGACATCTGCATCGGTACGGTATAGCTTTATTGTATGTTGCAGGTCCACAAACTCTTAACAAGTACAGTATTATATCCAAGCATCCTCAAACCAAAAGACCTATTGGTTTGTCAGCCTCCCATTTGATGTACTTGATCTTGCGCCACATTGGAAAGGTTATCAATAATCCACATATTTAGGAGGCTAATATTGATTGGCATCTACTTTAATTCTTTTCAAAGTTCTCAAACTTTTTACACCACCGCAAAAATACTAATCTCGCCACGTACTACCAAAACGATCAACATTAAAATACAGTAACTACTGGGCCTAAGTATTCATAAATATAAGGGTTAAGAGGTTTTATTCCTAAAAAGCACATTTAATGTTATTGTAAGCCGCTGTAACATAATGCAGTTTGAACGTTCACTGTAAATAATGAGGAATTTTAAATGTTTTGCACATTAAGTTATTTGTTTACCTAAATAAATGTACTGTACTAGATTTGAAATAATAAAAATAAAATACAAAATAAGCCACCATCACATTTTGCAGTTTGAACATTAAATTCAGTGATTCTTTCACCTACCACTAGAGGAATCACTAGTATCGCCGCTGTAAATAATCAATTGGGCATGGTGGAGTAACGAAAAGGGCTTTTATTATTTTGATTTATGTACAATAGCTATGCAATCTGTGTAATAGAAACCATAAACAATACCGCAAAGAGAAAACCTAACTACTTAAAAATCACAAGAAAAATGAAATAAAGTTTATAGAGAAACGTATTTTTTCATTAAAAAGACTGCAGGTGTGTCTTCTTAATCAGAGTCATTTGCAATATCTGCTTCTTCCTGGAAGAACAGAAGCAATGATTAGTAATGATGAATAAAAAAATATATAAGTACTGCATTACCAGATACCTGTTTCTGCTCCTTATTGTTCTGAGTTTCGGTGGCTGTGCCTTGAAAGTCATGTATGGGCAGTGTGGCCATCCAGCTGCGCATGGAGCCCTCCTGGCACTCCGTCTCCACAATGGTGGGATAAATGTGAGCCTCCTTGAAGGCCTTGATGGCTTCCTCTTCACCGTCCCATTCGAGACATTCGTGTAGCCCGTCCCCTCCGAAGCGTTTGTTATACCTGTCAAAGTGGACCCTCTCCAGGACCAAGCCGAGTCCCGGGGCTTTGGGTACATCCACTTTTTCTTGTTCCCAACTCCGGTCTATAACGTTCTCCTCCGCGTATCCTTTAATGACCGCGATCACGAGGCCGATCATCTTACGGATTTGGTGCATCATAAAGCTCTGGCCTCGCACTTTTATGACAGCAAATTCGTTATTACTGAGGATAAAAGGCTCTCCGCACGACATCTCCGTGATGTAGCGCCGCGCACTTGGGTCCTTCGGTGCCTTTTGGGATGTGAAGTTGTGGAAGTTGTGGGTTCCTTTGTATCGCGCAAACAGAAGATTGACCCTCTGAAGTGTCTCCGGATCGAGGCGAAAGGCTGCCGTGTCGCTCGTGTCGGAGTCTTTATGAGAAAAGGCCACTGTTGGAAGCATGTAAGAATATGTGCGAGCGTCACAGTTGTTTTTGGAATTGAAGCCTTGGGTTACTCGTTTCAGACCTGTGGTTGTGGGGAGGGGGGAGAGCATTACTGTGGTAGCTTTAGAGGTGACTAACTACTCGAATCTCAAATCATCTTTCTCCGCTGAAATTAATAAAAATGCCATTAAGCCATTCTAGACCTCGCCCCAAAAAACACAAAAGGTAGTAGTCTATAATATTGAGCTTTTTAAAAACATACAGTAATGACATAATTAAATAGAGTAAAGAATTACACTGTTTTTGTTTCAATAGATATTGAGCTGGTCCTTCTGGTGTATGCACCTTGACCTGCTGGTGGCCATATACTACAGACAAACAATTAATTAAAAGAGTTAATTAAAGAGTTATAAACTGCAACACCAGTGCTATTCGTTAGCCAGTCTTTAGCAGTTTGCATTGTTTGTTAGCATTAGTTAAACTGACTTATCTAGAGCAAATATGTATTTGTTTTAGATGCATGTGGAATGATCTTTAGTTTGAGAGTAAAACAAATAAAAAACAGAGTGGCAATTAACAGCTTGTGACACCTCATTTTTGAAAAATTGTTGAAAATCTCTCAAACTGCTGCATGTTAAGTGAGTTGAGTTCATTGCCACCATACAGCGCTCGTATCTCTCAGAAGTCAAAACAAAAAAATTCGTCCAAACAATAGCTCATAACTTCAAAAACTCATAAGTCGGGTCACTCGTATCTCAAGACACCACTGTACTTACTTTTGTTGTTATTGTCAAATCATTAAACTGCAAAAAAAACTAATTGACAGTGGCCTACTATGAATACAGTGGAACCTCTAAAGCTGGGTGCCGTACAAATCGTATCGACAATCGGTCAAACTAGAGCATTTCCCTTCCCTTGTATTCAAAGTCAGCAAAGACCAGATTCATTGCAAATTGTTCAACTGTAGAGGTTCCGGTGTATTTATCATCCATATGTCACAGCCAAGACAATAGCTAGTTTTCAATCATCTCTATTCAAAAACAATAACCACCAGAACACAACAATGTGTCAACCTCCAACATGGCGCTGCGTGACTTCACAGAACAACTATCTTTAGTTATTATAATAAATAGAAAATATTTCTCACCGAGGATTCTGATTTGAGGTGGCAGGTGCTCGTTGATTTTTTCAACAATATTTTCAATCATCCATAGCTTCAGAGACACCACTTGGCCCGCCGCTGACACACCCTGAACACAATTATATATCATGTCCTGACAGATTAGTACTCACTATCACAATTCAAATAAGTACTGTAATGTGCAACATGACTGCAAAGATACACTAAAATTGTCGCGGAGTTTTACAGAGGTCATGCAATTGTCAGCAGGGTTGCCAAGTGGTTACGCCATCTGCTTCACAGTTCTGAGGTAGGTCTGACGTTCAGGTTCCAGTTCACCGGCAACCTTAATGGAAGACAAAATGGACGGATGGATGGAGACGACAGTCCTACCTTGTCAGTCCTGGCACATCTTTGGAAAGACATTTTTTTCATTTCATCGCCATGTTTTTCAGGAATGCAGCCTGATTTGATAAGAGCTGTGACGAGATCGTCTTCTATTGTCTTGAACTGAGTGTTCCCAGAATTTCTCTAAACAAAAGTGTTAAGGAATAAGTAATAGAAGAAGGCTGAAAGATTGGAATGTAGTTTTGTTATGTACCTGCATTCCATAATACCCCTTGCCACAGTATGCCATAAGGAGGATCACTTTCTTTTTGGGGTACCGCCTTTCGTCTTCAGTGTTGTCTCCCTCTGATTTGGCTCTCTTTGTGGTTTGAATAACCTCAGTTTCCTCTTTGGAACGTTTCAAGAGATTGGCAGCAGGTTGTTTTTGGGATGCTTCACTCATACTGGAGATTAATTTAAAAACTCCACCTGCAAGGATTATACATATAAACATTTATAGTTGAATTGAATATAGTTTAATCACACTTATGGTTTTATGTGTGAGGAAAATCTTACCGTTTGCTGCTGCTATCCGTCTACTGGTAACCAAGGCGCTCAACGGCAGTCTAGTTTTAAACATGTCCTAAGGCATTTCGGCCATGTTTATCATAATTTGGAAGAGACGTTACTGCTAAAATGAAGCACAGTGATGAAGCTAACGCCGGATAGCACAAGACATTGTAATAAACCAAAATGAAAGAAGAGTTTTTGATGTGCTACGCAAGAAAATGTTTTTCTTGTTTGTCTCACAATTCAACGTTTTCGTTCATCTTAAAAACTTACGAATTTCACTAAATTGACGGTATCACCGATATCCTGGCACATGGAAAATATCAACTTTGACCCCGGATGTAAATACAGTGTAGCGGGATTTTTTTATCGCGTGACTTGTTGTGCTGCGTCAGAAGGCCAAATGCGGAAGTTACACTAACAAATCTCGGAGACCGAGACAGTGTATTCTTGCGAAAAACAAGCTCTTATTATTTTTTTGTTTAAACGTACGATTCGCTTAAAACTTCATATAGTTTTATTTTAACAATTACACCATATTTTTGTTTTTGTTTTTTGTTTGCTGCATTTTTTTCCACCCTTGAAATATGTGTTATTTACTATTGATGTGTTTAACGAGTTTTATAATAAAACCGTACTCGCCTTGATACTTGACAAATGATTTAACTTCCTTCTGTAAGAAATGTTCCAATCTAACTTTATATCAATTAAACAATGTGAAGTAATTTACAATGCTTGGAGACCCGTCTAGTCAAGAAGAGCGGGTATAATACACAAGAAATGGAAAAGAGAGAGAGAATGTGCAGACTTGACTGTATGAGTATAGAAGCATGTCATTGAACATTTAATATACAGATTGTAAATGAAATGTATATCTTTCACAAATGTGCAGATTCGTGGGATGAAAGTCAAACTCAAGTCGTTTGTGAATCTGTGTGTAGTAATATTTTTATCCACTTGAGTGCAGCAGAAGCGTGTAACACTGTCTGAATCCAACTTGTGACTCGCCTAAAAAAAAAAAACTAAAATTCTTTGTGATAAAGCGACAGTGATAGGGGCAGGGCCCTTACCTCCTGAACTCAATAATAAAATAACATGTTAAATGAAAACCTTGTCACCAAGACGTCCAGCACATTCAGAACAGAGGGGTGTCTATATTAATGTTCTTTATGACTAATTCTGGTTGCTCAGAGGAAGAATGTATGCTTTTGATTTTCAAGGGTTTATGTTAGTTACATGTCACGTGAGCTAACAAACATCAAAATAATCTCCTATTATTGTACGTTTTTAGTAAATAGATGGTTTTAGATGGGGATAGGTTAAAAGCAACTGTGAAAGATAACAAGGCCCAAGAATGTTAAGACACTTATAAACCACTGCAAGAACCTTAAAATCCATCCCGACGAACACAAGGAGAAAATGCAGGGATTTTAAAATTTATATAATGTGCTCCCACATTCTGGACTGTTGTCATAAAGGCCTTCGTACACCTCATGCTCATCATAGTAGATCTTACTCTGCAACATTTGAACACTTGTTGTTGGAACAGTATTACTGCATGTTGAACAGTATTACTGCACTACTGGACACTTTATATTGCTTACCGACACTCTGCTTTTAACATTTGCATTTATGTCCAAAATATAATGTGTTGTATAGCTTTTTGCTCTAGTACTAGAGAGGCTCCAGCTACCAGACACACATGCCGTGTGTGTTTTAATAAACACTATACCTGGCCAATAAAGATAATTCTGATTCAGATCACTCTCACAATTAGTCAAAAGGTGTTTTTACAGGTCACATAGAATATAAAGAAAAACAAGGGTTATCAATGCAGCGAAGCAGCAAAGGAGGATTTTCCACATCTAAAACAGTAATCAAATTATCAAAAGCAAAAGCTTGACGCCGCTTACACTGCCTCCTCAAATAACCAAAATAAATGAGTGTAAAATGCATTTATTGTGAGCAGAGAACCCACAGCTGTTACACCAGGCGGACTGAGTTATGTAACTGGTTCAACTCAGCAACTATAACTCATTACAAAAACAGGAAGCATTAAATGAGACAGGGAAAATATAATAATAATTAATAATAATAAATAAATAATAATACTTTTGCAGACATAAAAACTAATATATTTTGTCTTTTTTTTTAATTAAAATAAATTATATACTGTCCATCCATCCATTTTCTGAGCTGCTTATCCTCACTAGGGTCGCGGGCGTGCTGGAGCCTATCCCAGCTGTCATCGGGCAGGAGGCGGGGTACACCCTGAACTGGTTGCCAGCCAATCACAGGGCACATACAAACAGACAACCATTCGCACTCACAGTCACACCTACGGGCAATTTAGAGTCTATTATATACTGTTTCAACTCAAATTAATTCTTCAAAATTACAATGCATAAAGTGAAATTAAGAGTATCTAGTTGCATTGTCATCAACAGTTTAGTGATAAACCTTTTTTTAAATTATTTTTTAAATACTTTTTTTGCTATGTTAAATTGTATTAATGTTTACCTGTCCCTTTTTCCTTTTTATGCAGTATGGTAGCACATAGGTAGGATATTGCAATGCCCTCAAATGTGGTCAAGGATTACACAGTCACTGATAGCACCTCAGTCACTTTATTCCCACAAGAGGTAACAGAATGCACATTCTTCATGGACTTCAGCTCTCCGTTCAACACCATCATCCTCGAACTCCTCCAAGCTTTTCCAGCTCAGCGTCTCGCCTGCCATTGGACAATGGATTTACAGTTTCTTGATGGGCAGGACACAGCAGGTGAGGCTGGGGGACACCACCTCATCCACACGCACTATCAGCACCAGGGCGCTCCAAGGATGTGTGCTCTCTCCGCTGCTCTTCTCTCTGTACACGAACGACTGCACCTCAACACACCCGGGTGTCAAACTCTTGAAGTTTACAGACGACACCACAGTCATCGGTCTCATCAAAGACAGTGATGAGTCTCTGTAGCGACAGGAAGTGGAGCAGCTAGAGTTTTGGTGCGGCCGACGCAACCTGGGGCTGAACACGCTCAAGACTACAGAGATGATCGTGGACTTCAAGAAGCATCCTTTGCCACAGCTCTCCATCACGCTGTCCAACTACCCCGTCAACTGTCGAAACCTTGAAGTTCCTGGGAATTAGTCTCTCAGGACCTGAAATGGGAGACCAACATCAACTCCATCCTCAAAAAGGCCCAGCAGAGGATGTACTTCCTGTAGTTTCTGAGGAAGCACGGCCTGCTACAGGAGCTGTTGAGGCAGTTCTACACAGCAGTCATCGAATCAGTCCTGTGTACATCCATCACAGTCTGGTTGGGTGCTGCCACAAAAAAAGGACAAACTGTGACTGCAACGGACAATCAGGACTGCCAGAAAAATCGTCGGTATTCCCCTACCCACCCTTGAGGACTTGCATGCTGCCAGAACTAAGGCAAGAGCATGCAAAATTCTCTTGGACCCTCCACATCCTCGTCACCACCTCTTCCAGCTCCTTTCCTCAGGCAGACGCTATCGATCAATGCAAACTAAAACATTCCAACAGCTTCTTCCCTCTTGCCATTAATGTCTTAAACATTTAATTTACAATTCCATTGTAACATGCTGCCTATTGTCTTGAGATTGTGGTCACATCTCTGTTGGGAAAATTATACATTATTGTTGCACTCACTGTAGTAGTTTCCCCACTTTGCACTACTTGCATATCTGTTGTTGTCAACAACTTGTTGACCAATACTGGCCACTCGTGCTTGAGAAGAATCTGCACCATTTGCACAATTCACATTGTTTCAGATTATCGCAATACTAGTCACTTTAAACTGCATAATTTCTTGAAGCCTCTGCGCCATTTGCGCAATGGGCACTGCACCAGACTATTGTTCTAGTAGTCATTTCAAACTGCGCTAAACTGCTAGAGGACTGCATCATTTGCACAATTGTATCAGCATTACCACATTACCCGTCACCTCTCATTGCTCAGTGACTCTCCGCAGTGTGTTTTTATGTTTTTATGTCTCAAAAGTATTCATTGTCAATTGACTGACTGTTGTCATACTAGAGGGGCTCCAACTACCGGAGACAAATTCCTTGTATGTTTTTGACATACTTGGCAAATAACGATCATGATGATGATGAAAATCAACTGAGAACAATTACAGCATAACAACAGTACATGACATGAATGATTATAAACATTATAGTAGGAAAGAGATGGAACACAGAGAGTGAAGAGAGAGGACAGAGCAAAAAGAACAAAATAATCTAAAAACATAACACAATTTAACATAAAAAACAATGCTTAAGAGTTGGATTTTTGTATCTATATGTGGACTGGTACATCTTATGAGGAAAGGGCGTGGCGAGGAATAGGACAGGACAGGCATATTGAAATTTGGTATCCCTGTATTCCCAGTGTTCTTGGAAGGGTTAAATATTCATCAAAAAGAGGCTGGAAGAATTCCTGGTACACACATTCAGTTAGATACGGTAAATGTCAAATGCCTTTATTTGATGTGGAGAAATAATTATAATGCCATTGTCATTTCTGTAAGACGAAATGTTGAAAGTATCAGAAGTGACAGACCTAATGTCAATGGCACTATAATTATGTCTCCTTTAAAGTTTTGACCCCAATAAATAAAGGCTTTTTCCATTACAGTATCGAGTGGAGTGCCTGGACCTGGAATTTCAAACCCCTGTAAAGAATTTGAGTGCAAATGTACAAGTACATACAGTATAGGAAGATAACATAATCATAAGGGCTGCGGAAAGCAATCAGAGTGGTCCCACACCAATCAACTAAATCCCATAGGCGTTTGTCTAGGGAGACATAGTGATATTCATTATAGCGTTTACACCAGATGCAATCATTAAAATAACCCTTGAATTTCTGTTATGCTATGCAGACAAAGACTCAATAAGAATCACTCTTATATTAAGAGTTATGATATAATGGATTTTTAATTTTTTTAATTTTAATCGAGCAAGAACCCGAGCGGTGTTTTGTTATTGGACTTCTGCGCTCATCGTGTATAGTCCATAATTGAACACCATGTTCAAGCATAAGGGTGTCCATGTGTGCACTTGGCACCAGGACACCCTTGGCCGCAGTTCGATGATCGACTGTGTTTGTGTCATCGGACTTGCGTCCACATGTCATGTGAGCTACATCTCATTAATTGATTTATACAGTATAATCTACTGGAGTGATTCTCAAAGTGTGGTACACGCACCATCAGAAGTATGGAGGTTCCCTCCCGCTATACACAAGAATCACTGCCAAAGTACAATTCAGTTGCATTGAACTTTTTAAAACATTTGCATTTAGCTTTAAACTTTTATTCTTAACTTTTAGGAATAAAACCTGTCTCATTACTGATGAACACTTGGTCCGCATACGCTACTGTATTTTAATGTATTCATATATATGTACGTATTTCTTTTTGGAGTCTTATTTTAAAAAGGAAATTAAGATGGCGAGAAAGACACTTCCGGTTTGAGTAACCAATCAGGAGAGAGAAACCTCCGGTTCGAGTAACCAATCAGAGGGTTCCACATGCGGACACCGAACACCGCATTCGACTCACGGAGACTGCGGCGGACAAATGCAATTGGTGGCGAGGTGAACGCACGCAAAGCAGGCTAGGGCTGTGCTACAGGACAACCGGACGTTTAAGATATCCGTCGAGATTCGTCGTTTATACAGGGAGCGGGGCGTTTGTTTACGACGTTGGTGATATGAATATTCCGTTGGAGGTTTCTCTGGAGAGCGAGCGAAGAACGACCGGCGAAGTCATACCAGAGCTGAATTATTAGCTTAGCGGCTAACTGTTCGTTAGCACCGTGATAGTCGCAAATTCGGTCCCTCTAAGCAGGCACCTGCTCGGTTTTTTTTGTGTGTTATTTTTTTAAAATATATTTGTATTTTTTGTCATTTACATTCAGCTCTACGTTGAAAAGCCATTTCGGATTTTATTTATTTTAACCTAAAACGCAGTATTGAAGAAGGACCGTGTCAGGTCGAGGTCGGGACCAGTACAGGCAAACGGGTGTCCTCGAGTGGCCGTTCATCATGGACAACGCGCACACAAAGACGGTTGAAGAAGTTTACAGCTTTTTTAACGTGAACGAGAGCACCGGCCTGAGTTCGGAGCAAATCAAGAAACAACGGGAACGATACGGAGCCAACGGTAACGATTTTGCTTTTTTTTTTTTTTTTTTAAAACCACTTGCCGTGTCATGTAACGTTGTTACCGGGCTCGTAACGGTCGTCGCGTTTAACAAACGAAGGTTGACGGATTAAAGCACTGGTCTGATTTACGGGCTATGAATTGTGACTCCAACGGCAGCTTACTGTTAATTGTTGTATAATAATGACTGACCTGAATTTAACTCGCGTTTTCTCTCTGTGTTCCCTTTATAGAGTTGCCAGCAGAGGAGGGTGAGTACACTATTCAGTCTTTTCAAAGAATATATTTGAAACTTGCTTGTCTTCATTTTTTATTTTTTATTTTTGAAAGGCAAGTCCCTTTGGGCGCTGGTGGTTGAACAGTTTGAAGATCTGCTTGTGAGGATCCTGTTACTGGCTGCCTGCATATCCTTTGTAAGTATTACTCATTTCTTTTGCATGGGTGACTTTATCAGTTTGTTCAAAGGATATAGACCAGAGCTCTCTTCTGTTTGCAAACTGCTTAAAAGGATTGTTGAAATAGTCCTGTCTGACCTGGTTGTGATTCAGATTCAATGGGTAGGAATGGGTGCGTTCACACAACAATTATGTGACTAAAGATGTATTGGTGAAAAACATCTATAATGCTTTGACATCCAAGTCACAGAACAAATGGAACTTGCGTTTATCATAAACAAATGTAATAAATTGAATAAACACCCTTCTGTCGGGAATCTACGTTAGTCATCTGGTTACGAGTGATCCATCCAGTTAGTAGGTGTCCCTTGGCTCAATGAAGAGGTGAGGTGTTTTCCAACAGGGGGTTCGCTTGTAGATTGGTACTGTCAGACACTGCATGCAGTCATTAAACACCATGAGAAAAACAAAGTCTAAATGAACACTATCGGGGGGAAGTGAAATTGCCTTTTTGGGAAAGTTTGTGTAATATAGCCTATAAAAAATGTGGTTAAATTAAAAACAACACCTTCAAATTAGTGTGAAACGCTATAATTTTGACTATTTCTCAACATTTCTTGGCCCTTTTGTTTCATGTGCTACTTGGGGAGCCCCTTCTCCGATTGGCTAACAAGTTTCAGTTAAGTTTCCATAAACTTGTACGAGCTGAAATTCTGAGGATTTCTCCCAAGTTGACACGTCAAAATTACCGTGATGTTTCAAACTGTGTCAGTTGCCCAAAAAAAACGCTATTGAAATAGCGCTGATGGAACATTGTTCATGAGGTGGGCAGTAGGCCCTGTAGATTAGTAATCAATTGTTTTTGTTTTTTTACGGTGAGTTTCAGAGTTTTTTTTAATTTTTTTTATTTTTTTTTATTTTTAGAAAATTTCAAAGATGGCAGCCACTTGTCACGTTGCTACTTCGAGCATGTCGTTTAAAAGCTGTGTGACATGGACTTCATGTTATTTACAGTCAGTTGAACAACTTCCTTATAATAAAAACAGCCGTTATTAGATTTAGCATCTGAAATGTAAATTGTATCCTTTCTCAGTCAACACTGGATTTTGTACATATATATTTTAATGTCTGCGATTGGCTGGCGACCAGTTCAGGGTTTACCCTGCCTCTCGGCCGAAGATAGCTAGGATGGGCTCAAGCACACCCACGACCCTAGTGATGATAAGTGGTACAGAAAATGGATGGATGAATGGATATTTTAATGTATACAAAATATTAGCGGTGTAAATCATGGCGTAAAGTGTCATAAGATATTCGGAAGTTATTTACAGCAATATCACGAAACACTGATTTTGCAATATTTGATATTTTGGAATATAAGTGGCTACATAGACATTCAGTGTCTACGTAAGTAAATGAAGGAAAACCTTTGGAAACACAAAAATCAAACAAATACTTGAATACATGCTTGTCCCTACCATAATCGTCTGGAAACTGGTGTCCGATAAATGATTTTCTTTTGGCACAGACATAACAGCACAAAATCTAGCACCAGTATTGTAATAGTTTCACCATTATCACAGTATTTTTTTGTGTACATTTTTTCAAATATCTAGGTGCACATATGTAACAGTATAACGGTCTCATTATTTAACAATATAAAGAGATTACTAAAACATTTTTCCACAAAGCTGACTTGGTTAAAAAAAATATATATTTGTCAACCATTTGCTCATAACATTACCTTCAGTACCCAATGTTGTTGGCACTTGGTTGATTCCATCCGACAACAACAAATATGTTGATTCAGAGTCCACATCCTTTTACTAACAAACATAAATCTTTATAAATTAACCATGATTGCTGCAGGGTGTATTAGGAAGGACCCAGAGTTTTCTTGCCGTTAATGCAAATCAAACATAACTGTCTTCTCTGAGCCTGTGTTGTCTCAACAGCGGTGATGTTAACACCAGTTGGGGCTTTAGCGCTTGGGAGGGAACGGCTGTCACATTGTTAATCAGTGAGCAGATGAATATATCACCTAGATATCGTTGAAATGAACAGCCTGTTGACATAAGGGCCATTGAAACCTTAAGTGGCTGATACTTTAGATACACTTGAGCATTGGTAGTCTAATACTGAACAGTATCTGCACACTACACTTTCAGGATCACCGACAACTACCCAAGCTCAATATATGGAGTTAGAAATATTGGGACAGTTGTACAATTCCCCAGATTTTTAACAGACACTGACACATCCTAATTTGTTGTCATGGTTATGGAGAACATTGTCCAAAAAATCTCTAGTAGTGCTGGACGATTTATCGAGAAGCTCGATGCGATCAATATTTTATGAATGCTCTCTGGAAACAGGATCATCGATTTTATTTTCTATACTTCACTCTGTGAGACTTTCGCTAACATGGAGGGGAAGATGATAGCTTCTAGCGAGCCATAAATATTCCCAACAAAGGGCACGGCTATCATTTGGAAACAACCGTAGTCTGCAAAATGTGCATAAAAGATGTTATGAAGACAGGCATATCCGTGTAAAATCATCTGAAGATGGTGCACATTATTGAGTGCGACGCATGTACTACGTTAGAAAGAGCTGTGACTCCGTGCCGCTCCTGTAATGTAAACAAAGCCGCAGAGCGATCATGGTGGCAGTTGTAGCGCTTGTTTTTGTGTTCGCTCTGTGAACGGGGCGGGAAGATAAAGGATAGTTGTTTTCTCAAACCTGGACGAGATTGAAAGCTTTCACAAGGTATTGTTTACGTTCGCATTAGCAGCTGATAGCTAGCATCGTTGTGTGAGCAATCACGCAAATAGTTTGACAGTTGACTGCGCTAACTGTTCCGGATGGTTTGCACAGTGTGGTGTTATCGAGAATCAGTCATTTATTTCTTTATTTACAGATCACTGCATTGAATTCGTTCCACATGACGTCACATTTCTTCTGAGCGTCCTCTTCTTGATTTCTGGCAAATTAGGCTTAAGTGCATTGCTGCCAACTAAGGGTTAAGTGATGAACACCTACAAATATTGAAGCTATAATTTATTAACAATTACAATTATAGAGTAATGATTGTTGCCCATTTGAACAGTATGTAGAATTGTTTTTTCCTATTACATGATATACTGCGTCGGCAAGGTGACCGACTGGTTAGAGAGCCTGCCTCACAGTTCTGAGGACCGGGGTTCAATCCCCGGCCCCGCCTGTGTGGAGTTTGCATATTCTCCCTGTGCTTGTGTGGGTTTTCTCCGGGCACTCCGGTTTCCTCCCACATCCCAAAAACATGCAAGGTAGGTTAATTGACAACTCTTAACTTGTCCGTTGGTGTAACTGAGTGCGAATGGTTGTTTGTATGTGCCATGCGACCAGTTCAGGGTGTACCCTGCCTCCTGCCCGATGACAGCTGGGATAGGCTCAAGCACGCCCGCGACCCTAGGGAGGAGAAGCCGGCTCAGAAAATGGATGGATGGATGAAAATTCAGACAGTTTTATACATTTATTAACTTTAATAAATATCGAGTCATATCAGATCTCAACCTTAGGGGAAAAAATCGTGCTATCAAATTTAGGCCATATCGCCCAGCACTAATCTCTATGGTGAGTACTTTTGGGGGGATTGCCGTCTTTGTATTTCCCCCCCCCCCAATCATGTGATCACGTTTTGTGTCCATACCACACACAGTCGATGTAGTACCATTATCTGTTATGTTTTTGACATTACAAATCTCCAAAGAGTTGTATGACCCAGTGTTTGGTTCGATTGTCATGTGTCCCGGGTTCTGCTGGCTGAGAATCCCATCATGTAGGGATTCACAGATACCGGCGATATCGATACGTCTACTCGGACTCGTCAAAACACTCCAATACAACGATACCATACTACAAGACAAGCCTGTGATATACATATAAATATACATAGTCTGTCCTGTCTTGAGTGTGCAGTTTGGGAGAGAGCAAACGGTTCTTAAACGCTTCGTTATTTATTGACACTCCGGTTGAAGCTTTTTATAACACTCAATACACAATGAGAATTAAACACTTTGTATATTTAACCAAACGCATCTTACAAACACATTGCTTTTTCTCTAGTAGCTTAAGGCTAACACATAATGCCAAAAGACAAACGGGCTAACAAATGGCATTGATGCACAGTATAATCCTTTAAATTACATAATTCGAAAACAAATGGTGTGCATAAGAACAGAACACAACTCAGCTCAACGTAATATATATGGCACATAAAAAGCAATTGTTACACAAAAGTGCTGTAAGATCAAAACACAATAAATAATGCTAATAATAATAAACTAGGTTTTATATTTTGAGTACATGTATTCATTGTTCAAAAGTTTTTTTTGTTGTGTAAAAGGACTGTTATAGTTGAAACTTATGATGCAGTGTCCAAAGGTTTGTTTTAAGCAATATTTCGTCGTGTTTAAAAAAAAAAAAAAAAAAAAAGTTTTTTTAATCAAAACATTTTCATCAAAATTTGAAAACCTACTGCCAGTATGAAGTATTGACACTGTATTGGAGAGGACTCAAATGTATGTACTTGAAGTACTGAACAAAGTGGTATCCGTGCACCCCTAGATGATAGCCATTTATATACTGCACGATTTAAGTACAGCATTATGTCACGACTTACATTCACTTATGCAGATGTATTCACTTATTAGCAATGTTGACAGACTTCTTATTTTGTCTCAGATGTAGTGTAATCCTCTGCTTTATTGAATCACAGCTCTACAAATTGTATTTGACTGCCTCTGCTGAAATGAGCTGTCATAGTGATTTCCTTTGCCGTAGCTAAGGTGGAAGTCTTAGAATGTAGTTATTAATTAATATGATGTGACATTCTATTTGCGCCTAGCCCAGTTTCCACCACCTGTTTCAAAATGGCTTCATTTAAAAAAAAAAAATTAAGGCAGGGAAGTGACTAATCAAATACTTAAGTTGCATCCTGGTAAGATGGTATGATGTAATGCGTACTTAACTGCTTTGTCAGCTACAGAATGAAGGGAATATTATCAATGACCTGGTTTTATATATTGACCCACACTTGACTACTTCTCCTGCCAATGCAAACACTGCAGTGGCGTCATGATCATCCATACAGGCGATTTTAATTCAGGTGGTTCATTCTGATTCATTTGTCATTGTCTTTAGTTCTCACACATTTGACTTGTATTTAATACCGTTTCCTCGGTTCTAGGTGCTGGCCTGGTTTGAAGAGGGAGAAGAAACAGTAACAGCTTTTGTGGAGCCTTTTGTGATTCTACTTATTCTCATAGCCAATGCCGTTGTAGGAGTCTGGCAGGTAAATATACAATCAAGCCATTCACTCTTAACCAGAACCAACACACACTAACCATTGCTGCATAGTCTTTCTTGCTTTTTTATTTTTAATCTGTTCATATGCAAATTTTCTTGCCGATTAATAAAATCTCAAATCAGATTTATTGTGAATATTGGCAGTCTGTGTGAAGATAATTTACGTGAAACATTTTATTTGGTAGTGTGGGCTTGACCGTTTTGCAAAAATCAGTTCAGGCTGGATTGTTTTACATGTGGGTAGTTAGGAAATAAATGGCACTACAAATTATTAATTAGTTTTGTGCCATTTAAGGCTATTTTAGCCAAGTAAACACCCACAATTGATACCAGTCATTTGAATGACTTTATTGTTCTATTGCTATCCCTTATAAATGTCCGTACTGTCATTTGCAATGTGCCTCAGACTTGTGTTGCTTGCTTGCCTGGCAGATGAGATGATGTTCTAAAACTAGTAAATCTATGAACAATCAGACAAACACAAACTGACGAAGGTCCTAGTACTAGTCAGATTGTGATCCACAGAGCACTCAAAGGGAATTGAAGTGACATTTTTTTTCTTTTTCTTTTTTTGTAACTTTGTTGCTTTTCCCCCATCAGGAGCGAAATGCAGAAAATGCAATTGAAGCCCTTAAAGAATATGAGCCAGAGATGGGAAAGGTGTACCGCCAGGATAGGAAGAGTGTCCAGAGGATCAAGGCCAGGGACATTGTGCCTGGGGACATTGTGGAGGTTGCAGGTAAAATTGTGAAAAAGAACATTCTTTACTCTCTGTAATATTTGAACAATGTCCTTCCTGTATCGACTCATACACACTGCCTATTCATCTTCAGTACTTTACTATCAGAAATGTGACTGTAAATAGAACAGTTATGTAATAGATTAACATGTCCCAAACTACTGCCTGTCTGTCCCACTCCTGCTTTCCCCCACAATTATTGTGCCGTTATTGGAATATCCTGACATTTTACTAACAGCTCAGTTCATCGTGTGTGGGTTGGATTGTGATCTTTCCATTCACAAAGAGAGGACAAATGGTCTCTTGAGGGCTGTAGTGACCCGGTGAAAGGTCGTTGAAGGCTGTCAGCCTACGTGCTTGTTCTCCAGAAAACATCATGGAACAAAAAAAACAAAAATCCAATCTCTCACTGGACCCCCATGCTGAGTGGCTGGGTGATGTGTAGGAGGAAGATGCACAGTGTGCTCTCGTAAATTAAATTATATTTTTATGCTTGTTTTGATAGTAAGCCTGGAGATGCTCTCAGCTTTGAAAAGACCTGAACGATACACAATTTGTTTTACTCCAGGGTTCAGATTAAAGATAATCTCCTTTATCTGAATTGGAGTGAAGAAAGGTCCTCCTCCTTCAGGCCACCACTTTCTCAGAATAAACCAAGCTAAAAATACTGTTTTGGCTCAAGACATCAAAGTTGGTTTAAGAAGGAATACACTGTATACACAAGGATTTGAAGTGAAATTACACTGGTTTTGATTGTATTAGCTTTAGCTAATCTAATCATGACGCCAATGCATGATTTGTGACTTGACGGATGCAATGCCTTTTTCTTTATCTGTCACTGTGTCGTGTCTGTTCAGAAATGATCTCCGAAGTAGTTTGAAGTTAGGCAGGTGGCGATGAAGCACTTCTGACCGCATCCAGTATAGTAGCACACCATGTTTGGCAGTGCTGATGGTACTGTATTATCTAGGGGTTTTAATTTAGAAAAATTCTGCATTGGTATTTTACAGTAGTGCTTCAGTATGGCTTAATTGTTGGCTCTTTTTTCAGTTCCTATTAATATTTGGAAAGACTCATTTTATCCTCCTATCGTCCATGAAAATGTTAGCACGTGTCCTGACAAAAATTAGTCCCGCCCCTTCAATCCAGTAGAACATTTGCAGCTCATCAAAATAGTTTTCCCATTTTTGGATGTGTGTTTTGCAGTACTCTTCTTGCATCCTGCCTCGCACTCTGCTGTGGGCACTTCAGAGGCTCAAGGGTTTACTTGTCTGTCTTGACTGTCCACACAATGAGCCTGTGTTGCCCTCAAGATTCCAATTTTATATTGCCACCTAGCATCTACCACTGCACTATTACTATAAAATGAGTTAATCCCCCCACCCCCTCCCAAAACACAGATCACCTCCCCCCCACCCCCTCCCAAAACAGATCCACTCAAAGCACTCTTGCTTTGATCGTAGTCTTCTTAGCAATAGCTGTTAAGTGTCAGTGTCTCTTTGTTTCACGCTCTCTGTACCACTTTCTATGGATGAAACACTTGGTGATTTGGAGCATGCTTACATTTAGATTTACAAGGGATGGCTGAAGTTTATTGTGGAAAGGATGAGTAATGGATTTGATTCCTGGACTGTTCATTAATGAAACTTCGGTCCTACATTGGAGCAGAACTTTGACTTAGCTTATTATGGTTTTTATCTGTACGTCTGATACAATGTTCTTGATCAGCTTTGTGGAAAATTACTTAATACTGATCAATTAATCCATTCCATTCCATTGTTTTTTTTTTGTGTGTGTGATCAGGACTTGATCAAACCTATTTTTTGTTTGACGGGGTGGAGAATCTCTGAATGTTAGGAACTCCTTCCAGTCTCTCGATGCTAGTATTGTCCGTGCATCCATCCATCCATTTTCTGAGCCACTTCTCCTCACTAGGGTCACGGGCGTGCTGGTTGCCAACCAATCGCAGGGCACAAACAAACAAACAACCATTCACACTCACAGTCACACCTACGGGCAATTTAGAGTCTCCAATTAATGCATGTTTTTTGGGATGTGGGAGGAAACCAGAGTGCCCGGAGAAAACCCACGCAGGCACAGGGAGAACATGCAAACCGAGGCCGGGGATTGAACCCGGGTCCACAGAACTATGAGGCTGACGCTCTAATCAAGCGTCCACCGTGCCGCCTGCTAGTATTGTATTGAGCAGAATATGCTGCTGTATTGATGTAGCTCACCTTAGCCAGCGGCTCTCTACTGGTTGTATTCAAGGAGTGCACTCCTTTTTGTTTGTTGTTTCAAGACAACTTCACATAACAATATGCTCCACACAATCAGTTGTATTAATGAGCAAACAATCAATTGTCTGTCAAGCCATTCTTGTTGAATGCAGGTGGCAAAAAATTCAGAAGAATCTCACTTATCACCACTTCCCTCGTGTGCTTTGATTGCTTATTGTATGACCACTTTTGCAGTAATATTTTTGGGATAAGGTATTTCACCTGTTGACATTGCAAGTTTCTTATGCATAGAATGCTGCAAATGACTCTTCTGTGCATGCGTTCATTGTTTTTATCCATAGTTGGTGATAAAGTGCCCGCAGACATCAGGCTGACCTCCATCAAGTCAACTACGTTGAGAGTCGACCAGTCAATTCTAACAGGTAAAAGAAATAGATTGGTTCTTGGTTTCCTCACGCAGATTCAAACTATTCCTGTATAGCTGGTAGTTCATATAGACATGATCAAAAGTCACCACCTTCAACCTGAACACTGCTGGGGAGGAGGGAGGAAATCATGTCTCCCTTTGACGCACATAACCCATATGTCATTCTGTAGTCATGGCTACGCAGTCAATACAAAACAATCAGGCCTGAGAGATGTGGATGAAAGGAAGGCTAAACTGGGGAAGAGGTGGGTGGATAATTTGGACAACAAGTGGAGTATAATGATGGATGCTGCACGTGAGAGCAGTTTTATGTGAATTGAGGCCTTAGATCTCGTCCTTCCCAACTGCCTTAATTGGTCGTGAAGTCCGTAGGGTATTTTTAGTGTTTCAGCTATTTTTCCTCTGCTCCTCTTTTCCCCATTCATGGCCACATAGCCTTCAAACGCTGCCTGTCACACCCTATCAGAACATGTACAGACTCTGCTTACTTGATTACACACAGTACAGCGACATCATCAGATACTGTTCGCGCTATCATGAAACCCCTCCGAAAGGCGCCAGTTGATGGTTGTCATGCCTGCTAAGAGGCTGAAAATACGTTTTCACACACTCCAACCCATCCAAAATGTCAACAAAACATCACAAGTACTGCTCGTGACCACTCTGCCTTTTTGTGTTGTACCCTAGGAGAGTCTGTGTCTGTTATCAAACACACTGACCCAGTGCCAGACCCCCGTGCAGTCAACCAGGACAAGAAGAACATGCTCTTTTCTGTAAGTGATCTGTGAGAACCGTTTATTTTTTTTTTTTTTAATTTTTTTTTTTTTTGTCGTCTCAAACGTCTTATGTATACAGTGGAGCCTCCAAGTGGACACTCAAACTGTCACAGTCATAAAAATATTTATTAACTTTACTGGTAATATAAGTATTTTTACCTAACTCATACAAGGTAACGTGTTGATTGAAGGCTGTAACAATACTCGCTCTGTAACAATACTCGCGCTCATATAATATTCCTAATCTGTGAAAAACAAGTTTATTAACGTTATCTCGTGACTTCTTTTTTTTTTAGTTTATAGAAAATCAGTAGCTCCATGCATGCATCGCACCACACTGCTCTTAAGAGGTGAAGGAGCACACAAAAGGAACAGCAGATAGTCTTGACTATAAAAAGAGACACTCTTTTCCTGACTTTGACATGAAATCAGGATTGCCAAAATTGTTTCAATTTGTCAAATGCCAGAATAATGAGAGGATTTTTAAACAACTTTTATAGACAATACAGTCCTGGCTAAGCATTTGCATGCTTTTAGCCATGAATGTATTCTTTTTTTTTTTTTTTTTTTTTTTCCTTTCAATTTCTATTATATTAATATATTATTTTACTTGTTACTGATTTATTTTCTGGTTGTTCTTTTGTTATATTTAACATTGAGTTTTGGTAGTTGAATGAACACATTTTTGAAATAAATGAATAACCCTGTTTATTAATCATGGTTTCAATATCAGTCAAAATGATTGTGATTATTTTTTCCATAATTACAGAGCCGTCGTGTAGCGTCCCCTTCACACTGCACAGGCGCGCAAGAGCTGAAACATGTCAGATTATATAGCCAATAGCACTCACCATAAATAAATTGAAAAATCTCAGCTAATCCAGATAATTGGTATTGGCAGTGATCGGCAGATCTCACTCATGCATTATCGATACCGAATAATAATTTTGTACTTTATTTATTCTTTTAATAATTATTTGTGCAATTGCTTTGCCTTGATTTTCGTGAGGTTAATACAGAGTCATGGCAAGGAATGCTGTTGTACTAATAATTTCTTAAAAGGGTCTTAAATAATACAGTATAAAGAATACAAAATAATCCGTAAAATTTAACAATGAATATACGGGGCCAATACAACTTCTGGCAGGGCCATCACAATTTGGCTCGGGCCACCACTCAAAAAGGCTAAACATCGGACCCTGATATCTGCTCCAATTATCGCTTATCGGCCTCCTTGATTACAAATAATCGAAAAAAACAAAACAAAACATTGGTTTATCTCTAATTTGGTTCTGTGCTGCTCTGTCGAAGTATGTCTGTGAAACCGGTCCGGTGTGCAATGAAAGCGTGGGAACCGCACTGCTGTACTTTAAGAAATATCAGTCATCAATTAGTCAACTTCGACTCGTCTTTGGTCACGTTATAGTCGACTACAAAAAAAAAATCTTAAGTCGTTCAACCCCTTGTCAGTAGCCCAGTATAGTCGCCAATCCACATCAAGACTTTCACCCAGGAAACTAATGCATAATTTACCTTTTCTCCTAGGGCACCAACATTGCAGCTGGTAAGGCTGTCGGTGTGGTGGTGGCCACAGGTGGAAACACTGAGATTGGTAAAATCCGTGACGAGATGGCTGCCACGGAGCAAGAGCGAACACCACTGCAGCAAAAGTTGGATGAATTTGGACAGCAGCTATCTAAAGTAATTAGCTCATGTTCAATGGTGCACCGTTTTGATCTCATATTATATATGTAACAGCACATTCTATGATTGCTTATGTTTGAGGTTATTTCCCTGATCTGCATCGCTGTGTGGATCATCAACATTGGACATTTCAATGATCCCGTCCATGGAGGCTCTTGGATCCGTGGGGCTGTCTACTACTTCAAGATTGCTGTGGCTCTAGCAGTGGCGGCGATCCCTGAAGGTAAGGCTTGTAATTTTTCTAGGTAATATTTACAATCACAATGGCAAGTTTTGTATTACCTGACTAAATATTACCGCGCTGTAATTCTGTTAATAAAACGTGTTGTTTCTCTTCAGGTTTGCCTGCCGTCATCACCACTTGTCTGGCTTTAGGAACACGACGCATGGCCAAGAAGAACGCCATTGTCCGTAGTTTACCCTCTGTGGAGACCCTTGGCTGTACATCTGTCATCTGCTCTGACAAGACTGGCACGCTGACAACCAATCAGATGTCTGTATGCAGGGTAGGAAACAGCGGCACACTGGGACACATGAACGTGAAGCCTTCATTGTAGTTAGGTTAGACATACGCGTATTAAATAGGAATGTGTTATGGTTCCTTTTCAAACTTAAGGCAAGAGGAAAAATAATTCTTCAAATTAATTTTCTAATATTTGTTAGTCAAATGACATGATTCAGTTTTACCAGGTAGGTGTGGAAGAGTAAGAGAATTCCAAAAACCTGTAGTGAATTTCCTGGAAGATCGATGTGAAAGGTTCATCACAAGTTGAAAGCATTTCAAGGAATTACGAAAACCTCTGACTCACTGGGCATGTCAAACAAAAACTCTTTTCACTTTGAGTAATCTGGGTTTTGAATTTAGTAAATTTACTTGGATTACATGTCAGAATTGGACAGTTCAGTTCAACTGTTCAGTGACAGTTCAGTTTGTTTCAACTGAATTAGTTCTGGTTTGCGAAACCTTAGAATTTTCTCCTATATTTTTACATTTATGTATCTGATATATATCATCAGCCATTTGTGACTGAAGTCATGTTTGGACTTCAGTCCCCCCACCCACACTTTACCACCCGCCGGCCTCCCCATGTGGGGACAGACAGGATGCTGATCAGTATGCGGGAGTTTGTCACTTGCAGCACAAGTGGCAGTCAAGTTGCATTACTGACCTTGTATGTGGAGATGTCCCTTCCTGTTTTTCTTACTGATCCTGTCTTGTCAAAGAAACAACAAAATTGTGAAAAACAATTTTGAAAATCAACAAAAAACCCGTGAGGGTTCTATTCCTGACTGTAAAAATGCCTGTTGCGTCAGTTTCTCCGTTATGTCCTTAATTTGGGGAAATGTGCTGGTTTCATGTTCTCTTTTTTGTGGTTAAAATGTAAAATTCCTCATGAATTTGCAATTACTCATATCATTCAAACATCTGTACACTGTTTGAGAATAGACCAGACTGTATTACTGAAAATCAAAAGTCCAAATGTAAGTTCAGTGTCCCGGTGCTTGGTAGATGGCTGCTTCTCTGGGCATGTTGGTAGACTGCTGCCATCTGCTGGATACTGTCTGTCAGTCCCATTTTCCCCTTGCAGAACCGCCACAAGTCTGATTGAGTCATTTTCATGTAATTTGATCAATAGCGGTGAAGATATGGCCTACTGAATTTCCTTTTGAAATCAATGAAGTGTACTCATAGCTTTTGGTAAGCAGTTCAGAAAATGGATGCATATGAGTATTTGAATTATTGGCAGTTGTTATCCATCAAAAGGTCATTGTTTCTAAGCTTTTAATGCCAACATGTCTTTACCGTTGAAATTTCATGGTTTACGACATGGTTTTCTGAACATTCTTTTTACATTTTTGGATATATAGGATTTTTCTCTTATTGCTTAATATGCCGTTTCCATGAAAACTAACAAATGCATCTTAGTGTCTTCAGAGGTTGTTTTTTTTTGGTGATATTTTACAAATGGCCCTCCTTTGTTACTCAAGCTGTCTTTACTGTTAATGCCACTGGAGAGGGCCTCATCATGTTGTTGCAATACACCAGAGTAATTTGTGAGCTGAGGTGCCAGGATGAGGCAGCCGTTTTGCATTCACACAGTAACAGACAGCAAAACGAATGGTGCCATTTCTGAGATATGAATCCATGTGTATGAATTTGTAATGAGGTTAATGAGTAGTTGGGATCATTTTTGCACAATACATTTTTGTATCACCGCAGTTTGAAGAGCAAAACATGATTTCATGAAGCTGGTTGTCTTTACTGTTCTGCACTTTTGTCTTTACTGTTTTGCATGAAGTTTATTTAAGTGGGCCACCACCATTTGCTCTGTTAATAAGGATTGGATTGCCTTTAGTATAAATGCCGAACTTTTTGAAAATAGGATTTTAAGGGTGGCTGTTTCAGCGTTTACCCATATAAAAAAACTAAGGCAGCATAAAAATCCCAAATACATGTCTTTACCCTTATTGATCAAATTATATGAAAATGACCCATATAATTGAATTGCTGTGTTAATGTGACATGCTAATGTCCTTCTAATGTTTGTTTTGCAGATGTTTATCATTGACCAGGCTGATAGTAGTCATTGTTCCTTAAAAGAATTCACAGTTACTGGCTCTACATATGCCCCAGATGGTGAAGTGTGAGTCTTAAGAGTTTAATACAAGAAAGTCACCCTCTTGCACCAATATGTTCAAGCCCACTTGCTAACTGTCTGTTCTGTCTTTGTGTTCATTTAGGTTCCAGGATGGCAAACAAGTGAAATGTTCCAAATACGATGCTCTGGTGGAGCTGGCCTTTATCTGTGCTCTCTGTAATGATTCCTCATTAGACTATAATGAGGTTGGTTTACATATGAGATGTACAAGTGCTCTGCTTTTGTTTGATGTACGCTGTGATTGTAATTCTTTTAATTTTCCATTTCCAGACCAAAGGTGTGTATGAGAAGGTGGGTGAGGCCACTGAGACTGCTCTCACATGCCTGGTGGAGAAGATGAATGTATTTGACACGGATGTGAAAGGCCTTTCCAAGATTGAGAGAGCAAATGCCTGCACATCTGTATGTAACATTTACGTTTGCTTTATTCAAACTCTGGAAAACGAAACAAAGACTAACCAGTTATGTTGTAAAATAAATGAAAGTACTGATTGAGCATGTTTTTTTTTTTAATTGAACGTGCAGGTAATCAAGCAGCTGATGAAGAAAGAGTTCACATTAGAATTCTCCAGAGACAGGAAGTCCATGTCTGTGTACTGCACCCCCAACAAAGCCCGTTCATCTGCAGGCAAGATGTTTGTCAAGGTAAGAGACACCAATGTTGAGCATGGTTGTTTTTTTTTTTTTTTTTACATATTTTTTTATTTTATTTTATTTTTTAAACTGCTTTTTAGATGTGCTAAGATAAAACACTAAAAGTCTGTCTGCTCCTCTAAAAAAGGGTGCCCCTGAGGGAGTGATTGACAGGTGCACGCACGTCCGTGTAGGCGGCACCAAGGTGCCTATGACCCCCGGTATCAAGGACAAACTGATGTCTGTGATCAGAGAATACGGAACTGGCCGGGACACCTTGCGCTGTCTCGCTCTGGCCACCCGAGACAACCCCTTGAACAAGGAGGACCTGGTGTTAGAGGACTGCACTCGCTTTATTGACTATGAAGTAGGTGCAATTGGCTTTTCACCTTAAACATTGCCAATTTAGTGGTGGGATTTTCATTTGCTTTCAAAACAAATCACCAATTAATCAGTGATAGATAGGCCTGTCACAATAATTACCATATCGACTATCGATAAAAAAAAATGGACAATAGTTTTTCCGGACTCGATAAATGGTCATTGTTTTGGTGAGCCGGTGTGGGGTGTGTCATTAGCGACTAGTGGGCTCATGGAACGCCAGCGCACTGGTACACTACACTCTTGCCGGTGTTTGCTCCGTCCAATACTCCACAGCCTTGCTTCGTGTGCAGCATGTAGATTCACACAACAGACACACTCGGGGAAAGTTACCTGGTGTGTTTGTTAGCCCGGCTGGGAGGTATTGAGCTAGCCTGTGTGCTAACGGATTAAAGAGCTAAACAGTTTGCTCCACCGTGGCGATGTAGTTTAACACGTCAGTGCCACTCCCAATCGTGTGTTAGTCCTCAATTAACACAAACACGGGAACGTTAACTGTTTATGAAGCATAACCTCAGTGGCACACGTTATTTTGCCAGTAGTTGACTACAGCGAACGTCAACGTATATTTGATTGACAGGTGAAAGGCTCATCTTCAGCGGACCAACCACACAGTAGCCGGGTTTACATGGAGACTTTTTTGTCATTCTGATTGAAATAATTCCGATTGATCTCTGGTCAACTGCTTACATGTGAAGTGATATATTCCGATACATGACAGACATTTAATCAGAACAGTCGTGAGACATGCAGGTGACGTCATGAACGTCATGTCATTTATGAAGATGGTCTGTCGTCTATTCAGAACAGTAGTTGGGATTGCTTCTATATATGTTTTTTTTTTTTTTTAAATAAAAAAAAACGCTTGATTAAAAACAAGTAGTTAATACGAGCTCCGTCGGAGCTGCCATATTTATGGCATGCGTAACTGACGACGCCACCGCGCATTCCCCGTCTCTTCTGAATGGTGGTATACATGGGGAAAATTTACTTCTGATCGGTTTGAAAAAAGGAATATTCCACCCCTGTGAAACCGAAGGAAATTCCATTCGGATTGGGCCTTTTTATTACGATTGAGGTGTTTATATGGAGCATTTTCAGTCGGATTGACCTTCTAAACAGATTATAATCGGACTAAAAGGCTCTATGCAAACCTGGCTAGGCTTGCAGCTCTTTATTTCAGACCCGGGGGATCCATATCACAGAGTAAAGAAAAACAATTTTAATAAAGAAACAAAAAAGACAATTATAACAACAACAGTAATAATAACAATGACTTCAAAGCAAAAAATATAATAAATAATAAAAAATAAGGGTGGGCCTTATTTTTCATGATTAAAGAGGCATTAAAAAGCAACATTATCCTTTACCGTGATAGTTTTTGGGAAAATATATTGTCTTAGAAAAATTATCGTGACAGGCTTAGTGAATACTTTTGAGTACAATAAATGTAATGTTTTGTCTCCATTATTTTAGACTGACCTGACCTTTGTGGGCTGTGTGGGCATGCTGGATCCTCCCCGGGCAGAGGTGGCAGCCTCCATTAGACTTTGTCGTCTCGCAGGCATCCGAGTAATTATGATCACTGGAGACAACAAGGGTATGTCGCGAGCGTTTTGTACAGCCCATGTGATTTCTGTGCGTTTAGACCTTTAGTAAATTATATAAAGTTGTGTTTTAAGTGAGCTTTCATGTGTAAAACAAAAAAAAAAAAAATCAACTTTTGCCATTTCTACAAATCTTTTCTTTTTCTTCCTCAAAGCACCAAGATATAAATATGCTCCTTCTGGTCATTACAGGTACAGCAGTTGCAATTTGCAGACGCATCGGTATTTTTGGCGAGGAAGACGATGTTGCCAGCATGGCGTTCACGGGCCGAGAGTTTGACGATCTCACCCCTTCTGCACAACGAGAAGCAGTGGTCAAGGCTCGCTGCTTTGCTCGCGTGGAGCCGTCCCACAAGTCCAAGATTGTTGAGTATCTGCAGTCCTATGACGAAATTACAGCTATGGTAAGAAGAGTTGACCTTTGGTATTGGCTGATAACCATTTTAAATTTGAGACATTGTAATTCATTGTGCGTAATCTCATGATTTACATGTTTCAGACTGGCGACGGCGTGAATGATGCCCCCGCTCTCAAGAAGGCAGAGATTGGTATCGCCATGGGCTCTGGAACAGCGGTTGCAAAGACGGCTTCAGAGATGGTTCTGGCCGATGACAACTTTTCCACCATCGTGGCTGCAGTCGAGGAAGGCCGTGCCATTTACAACAACATGAAGCAGTTCATCAGATATCTCATCTCCTCTAATGTGGGCGAAGTTGTCTGGTAAGGGGGCACAGACAATGTTTTTTTGTCACTGAGCACACAGTTCTTGTGCTCTGATCATATCACGTGTGTGTGTGTGTTTTTTTTTTTTGTAGCATCTTTTTGACGGCGGCCCTCGGCTTCCCCGAAGCTCTCATACCAGTTCAGCTGCTCTGGGTTAACCTGGTGACTGATGGTCTGCCCGCCACCGCTTTGGGCTTCAACCCACCAGACTTGGACATCATGAATAAGCCTCCCCGCAACGCTCGCGAGCCCCTCATCTCTGGGTGGCTCTTCTTCCGATACCTAGCCATTGGATGTAAGTCAACCATTATGTATGTGGAATGAATGTGGCTCCATGTGAATGTAAAATAACTATCATCAACCACCATATCTGTGTAATTACCTGATAATCCTGCTTTACATATGTTACTGCCATTTTGTAGTATATAAAAAATAATCAAACGGTGAAAAGATGGAGGTAGGTGATGGTCTAAAATAGATAAAGTGGGTCTCTAAGAACTGCAATATCTATCGAGCATAGTTTCCCAGTTGTTTGCTGGGCACGTCAGCATCTGTTTTTGTATGTAAATATAAATATATGCCTTCTTTTTCCACGTTGGGAAAATAAATTGGGTAGTGACTGCAAGTACCTCAGTTTACAGACACTATTGTTCACTGACGGACAGTAGAAAATTAACTGCTGAGCAATTTTAAATCTGTTAGAAACTGTAACGGCAGCATGGAAATTATCTTTTCAGATTAATTGAAGTGTTGAGTTTTACCGTATGTTAACAATTTCCCTCTACAGCATTGAAGATGATTTTACGCTATGTGGAGATGCCATCTTTCCTGACAATTAACCTTCCGGTACACTATTGACGTGATCGTATGGCCTCCACAATGTTGTATTTGTCAAGTTATGTTGTGTGTCTCACCAGGTTATGTGGGCGCTGCCACAGTGGGTGCCGCGGCCTGGTGGTTTGTCGCTGCAGAAGATGGACCGAGGATCACATTTTACCAGCTGGTATGACCTAAAAGCCTAGCTTCTATCATGTCAACTGAGGACTTTAACATTCTGCCCTAAATTCCCAACATGAGCTAATTTTTTGTTTTCTGAATTTTTGTTTGCTTACAGAGCCACTTCCTGCAGTGTGGTCCAGAAAACCCAGACTTCCAGAATATGGACTGTAAGGTGTTTGAGTCTCCTTATCCGATGACCATGGCCTTGTCAGTGCTGGTCACCATCGAGATGTGCAACGCTCTCAATAGGTTGGTTTGTGCTTCACTACCAGTATTACCGTCAAAGTGGCAACTTGGTTTTAAGAAACAATACATGCTGCTTTGCGTTTCAGTGTATCTGAGAACCAGTCCCTGTTGCGCATGCCACCCTGGGAGAATGTGTGGCTGCTGGGAGCAATCTGTCTTTCCATGTCCCTACACTTCCTCATCCTCTACGTGGAGCCTCTTCCGGTGAGAAATATCTTTTCAGGGTGTACTCTCACTACGCAAACCATGCCTGGCACATACTGTCTAGTACGTTTGACTGTTATAATCCGTACTCAAGTTTGGTACACTTCCACTCACCTGGCACACTTGGAGGAGATTGAACAGTAGGTTATGAGGATTTTAACACCTCGTCACATAATTTCCCTGTTATCCTGCCAGATAATCTTCCAGATCACCCCTCTGAATCTGACCCAGTGGCTGGTGGTGCTCAAGATCTCGCTGCCGGTCATCTTACTGGACGAGGTGCTCAAATTTGCGGCCAGGAACTACCTGGAGCCGGGTAAAGAGCTGGAGAAGGCCGCCAGCTCTGAAGGCTGCTGCCTGGCTGCATGCATGGAGGGCATCTCCTGGCCCTTTGTGGCCCTCTCCCTCCCCCTGCTCCTCTGGATCTACAGCACCGACACTAACATGGCCGACATGTTGTGGTCCTGACTGACTTGATTGAGCACAACCTCGACTTTTCCATCACAGCCATCACTCCCTTGACCCTCCTTCGCTTCCCCACCCCTCTTAATCCCCCTCTGCCACCCTCCACATGCGTAGCTTGTGTGTGTTGTATAGTTTGTGTGTGTGTATGTGTGTGTGTGTGTGCGTGCGTGTGCGTGCGCGCGCACGCGCTATGAGCAACTGTAACACATTAAGTGCACCAATACTCTAAATTCACTTTGAGAAGTCACCTGTTTTAAGTTGGCCTAAGGCTTTAGCTGACCACTCGTATAGACGCTGACTAGATTAGGCAGTTGCCATTTTTCATTTTCTTTTAAAATTAATCTCAATTAATGCCTTTTTAAACCTTCAGTTTTGTGTGTCCAGTGTCACTACAGTACATATTATTTAGCATACCTTCCCTCTTTGTGGGGAAAAAGAAATGTTAGGGACTCTTGTGGATCTGTACGGAGATTGAATACTATTTTATGCAAAAAAAAAAATTTTTTTTTATGGTTTTCGAAATTTGTTGGACCAGCGTTGGCTTAGATGTCCCGCCTTGATTTTTCTTTTCAAATGTTTACCATTGTGTCTTCAGTGTAAACTTTTTTTCAGAGGACAAGCGACTTGTGGCAGACAAGAATGGGGAAAGGTTTGGGAGTGAATGTTGGAATGCTCCAATTAGATGATAGGGGGGAACAAAAGAATATTTCGGGGGAAAAACCTAAACTGCATCCCCAGTGACCAAGCATGAACTGTATGTAGTTGCTAATTTTCTTATTTAAATGTGTGCCCCTTCACCCCCAAATGTAAAACCAGAAATTAATTTCTTGGATTATTTTCTTTATTGCTATGATTTGAAATAAGTCATTTTTTTCTGCACTGGGAAGATCACAGCTACCTCAATGTGATAAAAATGTTTTTTTTCCTGTTAATCTCTGGATGCTTCCCCACAGTCTTGCTCAGCTGTAACATCTGAGGTGTGCCAGCTGGGTTGCTTGTGCAGAAAGTGGAACAGTCTTTACTCTAACCATTTTACTAAATGTTCTTTTGGGGTGTGTTGAGTTTTTTTTGACATCCTTTAACTTCATTGGTGTTATGCTTTAGAGACCAAGTCGTTCAAGATTGTGTATGCTACCGTCTTGATGGTGTTTGGTTCAAAGGACAATAATATTAAGAAATAATACAACTCAAAATCAAAATGATTTCAAATGAATACCCCGACCTGTTTTTTTTACTTAAAGGAAAATACACTCATGAACCCTTTGAATCAAAGTGTTTGTCTTTATTTGATTTGAGGAACATTGCTTGTGTGTGCAAAAGTATTATTGCGTTCCACTTGTGAATGCTTGGCTTTTAGATATTGGTTTGACTTGTAATATTTATCATACTTGGTGTGAACGTGTTTGTGTGGCCGTCCAGTTAACTGCATTTAATTGTGTGGGAAAAGACAAAGATAAAAGCATGGTAGTGGGGTAGAAGCCTGGATGTGTTTGTATACCACTTGACGACATTGGTGTGCTTCTCTTCATTCAATGCCTTCCACTGGCTTCCCCTGTCAGAGTGAGTATTTCTCATTTTCTCTCACACTTTACGAAATCAGTCGAAGTTGACGGAATAAGTCAAGATAAAAATATGCAACACATCGTTTTATTTCGGAATTTGCTCAGCACTTCTTCAGAATGGGTGCTAAATGTGAATTGTATTAGGAATTTACATCTATGTTGCCCACACGCTTACATTGTGAATGTCACCTGTGTGCCACCCATTTCCACTCACCCCAACCCTTGCTTTCTTTATCCATAAAAACATGAAAGTCTTATTAAAGTAGCAGTGATCTGACATTGTTTCTTTCCCTAGGTTGGCTCTCCTAAAAAATCTTGTTTCGGAGGACGGAGCCTTCAATTCATTCTGCACTCCATGACAACTATGTATGTATGCATGCATGCGTGCACATAAACTGAACAAAAATATAAATGCCACACTGCAGTTTTTGCTCCCACTTTCATGAGCTGAACTTACGTAAGACTTTTGATGTGTAAGGCTTATTTTTCTCTTATATTGTTCACAAATCTGTATAAATCTGTTAGTGGGCACTTCTCTACCGCGGTAATGCATTCATCTCACAGGTGTGGCATCAAGATGCTGATGAGACGGCATGAATATTGCACGGGTGTGTGCCCTATGCTGCCCACAATAAAATCCACTCTAAAATCTGCAGTTGTATGGTATGAAAGGTTAGCTGCTTTGTCTTGATTTATATTTCATTTAGTGTGGGATTTCTGACCAGCTCTTTGGACCCACTATACAGTGAACCTGTACATTTTAGTGGCCTTTTATTGTGGGCAGCCTAAGGCACACCTGTGGAATAATATATCAATCTCTTGATAACCCAACCTGTGAGGCAGAGAAATTATCTCGGCAAAGCACAAGCGGTCACAAATATAGATTTAGACCAGTTTTGTGATTCAAGGAGTTTCATAGTTTTCGTACGAATAATCATTTAAACATGATATGGCAGAAAATTTGATACCCAAGATCCCAGGTTAGCTCAACAGTATTTGAAATGGAGACCTTTTGTGTTTAGACAAGAGTTTTGGATCTTTTGATTTCAGCTCGTGAAAAATGGGAGCAAAACGAAAAGTGTTAGGGTTTATAATTTTGTTCAGTATGTGTGTGTACGTGTGGTATTGGTGCCCAGAGGAACGTATTTACACCAGAAAGACATAATACATGATGCGTATGCTATTTATTTTACACACACTTTCGTCCATCTTCCATTATAGTGTGCAGGGAAATTCAACATGTTCCTCCGTTCTTGCATGAGGTTTCTTCCTTCTCTCCTTTCATGGTAGTTTTGACTTGTAGGGACTCCTTAACATTAGATGCTGTGGTCTTAGCTTGCATTTTGTGTACAAACAACATGCATGCTTTGCAGCTGTATTTAGGCTTTACAGTTTGTAATTAAAGATTTCACTGTATAAATACTCTTACATTAAGATGGTTCTGTAGTAGACTTTGGAAATCAGTTTTTATTGTAATGTTTGCACAATTAGACAAATGACTCATTACAATGAAGTTGACTGCGCTACTTGAGTTTTTATTTACTGTAGGCCAATCCATTTTCTGTCGAGTGTTTTATTCATTCTTTAAGGACATCCCTGCAATATAACAGTGTTCTCCTGTTTTATTTTTACTGCCTGTCTAGGTCTTTATGATCCTGTGTTTGGCAACTGCTGTAAAACTGTGATCTAATAAGAGGGATACTGTCCCTTACAAAGGAACCTAGATTTAAAAATGTATATTAATCATCTGTAAAAATATGAATATCATTCAATTCTGATAATGATTGTAGATGCATTACAGAGGTTGTGTTTTCAGGTAAATAAAGATCATATTTGAACTTTGTGTTTGGTTTAAGTTTGTCTTTCCTGTAACAAGAATTGGGGCAAACAGAGGGCCCTTGATGGATTTTAATACATCCAACCATGCCAGTCTTAAAACTCAGAGGAAAAGTATCCCCCTAAACATCCATCCATTTTCTACAGCACTTAATCAGAGGACTTGATAGTAAATGAATTGGCCCCTGTTCTCCTAAACTCAAAATGTGATCCTCATGCTTGCTGCAATTACTGCATTTGTCCAGTAGATAGCAGCGTTGAATTAAACACGTAGAGAAGCAAAGGCTTAAAAAAAAAAAAAAAAAGTCATTTGTATAAACGTGTCTGTCTTACCGAGGCAGCGAGGCTCATTCATTTAGTACCTGTGGACATAAAACAAGCAAGTCACGCTTCTATAACGAAATAAGCACAGTCGTAATGTCAGTAAGTCGTAGCTCTTCCTCTCCGACAGCGAAATACACGTAAATGTAACGTCGGTCATGCTCCTATGAAAGAACGAAAGTGAAATACGTTTTGTATGAAGTACTATATTTTGCTGTGTTCACATTTTATATATGAATGAAGTTATTCCAAAAGAATATGCAAACAAACCCATGAGGGGGCGGGGAAATATATAGGCGCACTGTCTCTTTAAGCAGCTGGAGCAGCGTAACTGGCCCCGCCCACTCCCGCAGCCTCCACTCTCAAGAGTTCACTTGGGTGAGATGGGAGCGCGCTCAGCCGCTCCATCACGGCCCACCAAACGCGACCAATCTGCCGGAGAAATACAACAATACCACACACACACACTCGGAGTAAGAAAATGGAGCGAGTAACCGAACGGTCCACTCCCACCGGATCGCCGCCTCGTTTTGTACACGGCTCCGATGCTGTGTTCGCCTGCCTTGCCTCCTTGTGATCCGTTCTCCGTTCGCTCTGCCGGTACAAAGGAACAACAGCACCTGAGATTGGAGCCCAGTGGTCGGGCAAGAGTGAGCGGACCAGTCAGTGCCACTGAATCCGGACCTACCGACACACACCGTCAGCAAACCGAGAGGTTTCTGTTTTTTTTTTCTTTCTTTTTTTTTTTTTTTTTTTTTTCTTCTTTTTTTGGACATTTTCTTTCTGCGTTCGTTTCGAGCTGATACTGGACATAGACAAAGATTTGTATCAGTTCCTCTCAAAGTGACCTATGCTGGAATAATGTATGAGAAAAAAGATAGTCTTTTCTCCTCCAGCATGTCTCATTCTCCTTCATCCGGTCCTCCTCATGAACAGCCGCTGTGTTGTCCGCAAAAGGATGTGTTGCCCACGACAAGTGTCATCAATTTGTGTTGGTGAGCAGGTCATCTAAAGGCCTGTTGAAAACACTTGAACTCCAGGTGAGCTGCTGTTGTTAGGAAAAATTGTGTTGGATTGGACAAGTAAACCACGATATGGTAGAGCCGGTGGGATTCATCGAGGCGTGGAAGGCTCAATTCCCAGAATCGGAGCCCCCCAAGATGGAGCTGAGGTCTGTGGGAGGTATTGAACACGAGCTGGAGAGATGCAAAGCGTCCATCAGGAGACTGGAGCAGGAAGTGAACAAGGAGCGCTTTCGCATGATCTACCTGCAGACCCTCCTGGCCAAGGAGAGGAAGAGCTACGACAAGCAGCGCTGGGGCTTTAGGAAAACGCCTCTCAATGAGGGGGTGGACCCCGCTGCCTCTCAGGGGGCAGAGTCTCAGCAGCCACACATGCAAGAGACCGGTGGGGTGGGTTGTGGCGGTGGGTACGGCCCCGCTCCTATTGTGGACAGAAGCCGCTACCAGTCTCATGGAGACGGAACAGGCAGATCCAAACCAAGACCCCCACCGGCGAAGAAGT
Source organism: Phyllopteryx taeniolatus (assembly GCF_024500385.1). Lineage (NCBI taxonomy): Eukaryota > Metazoa > Chordata > Actinopteri > Syngnathiformes > Syngnathidae > Phyllopteryx > Phyllopteryx taeniolatus. Next base: position 7,867,191 of record NC_084516.1, on the reverse strand, counting down.
CCGCCTCCCACGGAGACGGGCTGGAGTCGGCCTTCGAGGCCCCCCAACAGGCTGAGTCGACATCCTGCGACAATCTGGACGGCCTCTCGCCCTCCAAGCAGCGAGGGGGCGTCTCCGCGTCGCCCCGAAGGCCGGTGCTTCCACCCCCGGACAAGGACCTGCCCTGTGACCCTAAAGACAAGCTCGGGATGGGCCTCGGCGTGGCCGCCCTAAGGTCCAACTTCGAGAGGATCAAGCGTGCCAACTCTCACACAGTTGGCGACAAAGGTCAAGAGAAGCAGCCGCCACTGCCGCCGCCACCTTTCTACACAAACATGGAGTTCCACCACGACAGGGGGCTGGTTCGGGTCAACGACCGCGAAGTCTCGGACAAAATCAGCTCCCTGGGGAGCCAGGCCATGCAGATGGAGCGGAAGAGATCCCTGCACTCGCTTCCTGGTAACCTGGCAACCGTGGCAGGGGAGCTCCGCGCCAGACCGGTGTATAGGGGTCGGTCCACCGAAAGCACCTGTGGCTATGATGCCGAATACGAAGACGGGGAGCCCAATCAAAGACATCAACGATCCAACGGTGGTAAGCCCCCACCTCCGCCTTGGCAACCTTCTGATTTCCAGGCCTACTCCAGTGTCTATGTCGGTGGAGTGATGATGGGTGAAGGTGGGGGCAGTGACGGGAGGGGCGGTGTCCAAATGAGAGACCACGGCGGAGGCGACGACCACCTCCTGACGTGGCCCCGTCGCTCTTACTCCCCGGGGAGCTTCGAGGACGTCGGCGGGGGTGGCGGCTACACGCCGGACTGCAGCTCCAACGAGAACCTGACGTCCAGCGAGGAAGACTTCTCGTCGGGCCAGTCCAGCCACGTCTCGCCCAGCCCCACCACGGCCTTCCGGCGCCCCTTCCGGGAGAAGAGCCGCTCGCCGTCGCAGAACTCCCAGAACTCCCAGCACTCTTTCGACAGCAGCAGCCCCCCGACGCCGCAGTCGCAGAAGCGCCACCATCGGCAGCAGGGGGGTCACGTGGTCATGTCGGAGGCGACCATTGTCAGTGTTCGCAAGACGGGTCAAATCTGGCCACCTGCCGTACATCACGGAAGAACATCGCATGACAACAGTTTCCATGGAGACCACCTCGGTGAGTGACCTATGTGTTAAACACGTATCTTGTGAGTGTGCAGCGTATGTGTGTGCAGACAAGGCGGGTAGCCTCTTCTTCAGATGTTAGCCTTGCGTGGGAGAAAGATCTCCTGCTGCTTATTCCTGGAATGTCACTCGGCTGGGAGAACAATGCAGTCAGTCTGTGTTGAAGCAGCCTTTTCTCACATGAGATCAGAGTCTGGAAATTCAATCACCGTTGTCTGTCTGACTAAATGAAGTTGTTCTCCAGCTTTTGGTTCAAATTCACTATAACATTGCTGATATATCTTCGAGAAACACGTTTGTTGGCTTCAACTTCAGACATTTTTTATTTTTTCCCAGCGATGGAGTGTTAATGTAAATGGGGTGCACGCATGGAAATAATCAGACCTAAATTGAGCATCCCCCGCTATCTGATCAAAGTCTGCAAAGGCCTGATTATCGGATGTCACCTAAAAGATTATCCTGAGCAATTATCTTATAATGTGGTATGTGTTAAGAGTGAGTTTTCCTCCCCGATCTGCTCAGAAAACTGTTGAGGCTGTCTGGATGCCCCTTGGCATCGTGCTGCCCCCACAGGTCAATCTAGGTACTACAACAGAATTCTGGTTTGGGGGAGGAGATTCGCGCTTGTCGAGGAGATACGTGTGTGTTTGGTGTGCTGTGTTGGTTATATGGAGTGCAGCATACACTATAAGAGCAGTAAAACAAACATACTGACTTTTACTACATCATGCGTGGGGTCTCTGACATTTAAAAAAAATTGGTTAAGTAGTTAAAAATCGTTGTGTGTACCCCGCTGAAGGCACTGTTTTACAGTTTACGTTTAAGTCAGGCTTCTTGGCACCTGACGCATTTTAACAGATAAAGGACTGGCACTAAATCGGACCAGCCGGCAACAGGGTGTCCGTGTCACATGACTTTTCCAGGGCCAGATTGGACTGGATTGTTTGTCAGGTTGTCTGATGAGGCGGCTGGAGATGACACCAAACAGCACTTTGTGCAAATATTCTGGTTGTATTATTTAGCTTCATTAGAAGGGGAAAATATTACAACAGCTCTCAGTATTTATTGCTGCTTGTCCACTGCACAGTACCAGCTCTTCTTGCCTCAGTTTGGGGCGGTTGGTTTTCCTCTGCAAAATAGTATTGTGCAAAACTGAGAAAGCCATGCCACATTAAACGCATCAGTCAGAAGTAGACACTCCAACCAAAAGTAAGACTAGAGGAGAAAGCGGCTCTCCTGAATTTCCTTGTGGGCATGTGATTGTTATACATCATTGTAAAACTTACAGTTAAATGTGACTTACTGTTAAGTCAGTACCTCTCTGAGGGTGTCAATGAAAAACTGAACAATATTTGCTTTCCTAGGTTCACATTACTGTATTTATTATAGCCCAACTCAAAAAGTCGCTCCCCCAGTGAAAAGCTTTCATCCATTTTCTATACTACTTGTCCTCAGTCAGTTCGCGGGTAGCATCGAGCATTTCTCAGCTGACTTTGGAGCAAAAGGCGATGTACACCCTGGACAGGTTGCCAGCCAATCGCGGATATATAGACAAACAACCATTCAGACTCGCGATGAATCTACCGTGCGTGTTTTTGGAATATGGGAGGAATGCGGCGTACCTTGGAAGCCGAGATTCAAACCTGGGACCTGTCGACTGTGAGGCAGATGTCCTTTCCACTACACAATTATGCTGCCTGTGAATAGCATGTAATGTGCCATACTGCCACCTCTAGGATTGGAGTGGAACAACAGCTTTGGATTTACAGCTGGACTGTGCTCTTTTTTTGGGTATGCAAAAAGTCTGTTTACAACAATGTTTGTCTTTTCATACATTGGCGTTAAAGTTGGGAGGAAAGAATTTATCACTACCTAGATTATTGTTTGGCCTTGCCTAGTCTCTGGACTGTTCTGGGTGTTCATTATCTTCTTAAGGACAAACCTTAAGTACAGAATTTCCTTAGATTATGCTGTTGTACCTAATGCTGTGGCCAGCTTTGAGTTATTTAATAATGAGAGTCACCCTTCGTGCTAATTCCAGAGTGAATGCATATTTATCACATCATTATTCCAGGATGTGTTGCTGCCTGATATCAGATCGCACTCATTGCCTAAATTTCCTGAGGATGATTCTCCTGTCTGTGCATCTACATTTTAATTATTTTATTTGAATTGAGGAGCTGACATTGGTGCCCTGGTCGCAATTAAATGTGAATGTTTTTTTTTTGTTTTGTTCCCCCCCCCCCCCTCTGTACGTGTTGTGCTATGTTTTGCTCCCCCAGGCAGGATGTGATGGGCAGAGTAGTACAGGAGCTCACATCCTGTATGGAACATTTGCAGTCAATGTGAAAGATGTGTTTAAGTCATTTTCACAGGAAAATCATTGTTGCAACCATTAATATGTGCATAGTTAGCAAAAAAAAACAAACTGCAAACGGAACTCTGGAAAAGCTGCTGCGTTGAGGATTATCGCCACGTTGTCTGCTGTCTTTGTTTTAGCATCTTTTCCACCACAATGAGCCCTGTGGGGAGAAAGATGGAGGATTGAGTGGGGAGTGGTGGGGGTATGTGTTTCAGACTGATGCATTTAGTGGGATAATCTAGATTGGTACATAAGAAGTTGGTTAGACACCCTGCAGAGATGGACCGTGCTTTCTCCCAAGCATGTGTACATCTGAGGGCCAATGGGCATCATGTTGACAGTGAAGGTGATGATGATAAATGTTGCATCATTTCAGGCCCTGATGTTGCGTAGTCGGAAGGCAAGCAGGACACTTTGAGCGCGCGAGGCAGAGCTGTCGTCTCTCGCTCGGCTGGTCAAGAGAGGCCCAGATGGGAAGATCTCGCCCGTTGCGTAATGGGAACACACACACCAACACAAACAGGGCGAGAACAAGTCGCGTTGTTGTTTCTCAAACACCTTGAAGCCGCTTGGCCCTCAACAGTAGCTGTGCTAGTATAAAGATGAGGTAGCCTCTCTCTTTACATGTGTGTGTGCCGAAGATGTGTAACTGCCAAATAATGAGGGTGAGGGCGTGTTTTCAAGGATGAAGCACGTATTTTGTGATAATGACAGCTAACAAGAGAGGGAAAAATGAAAGGAAAGATTATTCTCTTGTGGGAATGCATTGCAAGTTAAAGGCAAGGAGTAACAAAATAGTGAGGAGGAGGCCATCTCTTGTCTTTTATAGGAAAGGGAATCACATTTGGTTTCTTATGTATGCGACTTTCGACCTGTTCCATAAGGGGTCACCACAGCAATCACTCGCATGATTTGTTTGGCACAGTTTTCATGCCAGATACGGTGAGATTTATTTTTTTGAGTCACTGAATGCAAAGCAACAGACCCCAGAGTTAAAAATTATACTTGATTTATAAACATTTCAGTTTGACACAAAAATTGACATTATTTGAGCAAAAATTGGCTGAGATTTTTAGTCTACAAAATGATGTCAATATTTTGGGAATTTTTGAAAAAATTGTTGTACTTTTTCTCCTAACATTTCCTGGGGTTAATTCCGATGTAGTCACTGATGGTGTAGTGGTACACTCGCCTGACTTTGGTGCAGGCAGCGTGGGTTCAGTTCCCACTCAGTGACGGTGTGAATGTGAGTGCGAATGGTTGTCCGTGTCTATATGTGCCCTGCGACTGACTGGCGACCAGTTCAGGGTGTAGTCCGCCTTTCGCCCGAAGTCAGCTGGGATAGGCTCCAGCGTCCCGCGACCCTAACCAGGATAAGCGGTGTTGAAAATGGATGGATGGATGGATGGATGGAATTCCGATGTATTTGAAGGAGTGGCCTATAATGGGTTAAATAGCAAACTGCTGTGCATTTGGCTACAGATGAGTACAAAAACACAAAGCCAGCAGGCGCATTTCATGTGTGCTGGGAAAAAAGATGAGATCAGATTTATGGTAAGGTTGAATGAAAGTGATTAAGCTTTAGGAGGATTAGTACTGTTAGCAGGCCTGTCCACTGCTATTACATTGAAGTGACGTGGACCTTTTAGCAATATTGCTTCATGCCAAGAAAGCGCAGTGACTCTCTGGCCTTTTGCAATGAATCATCCGGTAGCAGAACGGGTCAAGTATCCACTCCTACTCGCCTCATAGATGCTTTTGAAAGGCATCCTTACTGTAAACCACCTGTGGTGTCGCGTTATCTCAAGGTGACCCGAATAAGCGTCGCTGTGTCACCATTGTGTTTTTTTATTTATTTTTTGCATTTGAATGGAAGCAGCTGGGATAGGTTCCATGTCACCCTAACCCCAATGAGCAAAAGCATTATAGAAAATGTATGAATGGATGCCATCTTGTTATTCTCTCCACAGCAAACTTGTTTCTCTCTGCTGCTGGTTTTCCCTTCCTGTGTTTGAATACCTTTGTCTTTAAAGTGAAGATAGTTCTTAAGAAAACAGAGCGGCTGCTGCGTGTATGTCCGTCTCAGGGGTGAAAGGGATTTTCTCCACAAATCCTGTAACAAACTGCTGAGAGTATAGGTGACAGTGTGCAGCGGCAGTGCCAGAGTGTAAGCTGGCTGCCAGACTGGATCGCAGGAGGTCTCCAATGTACTTCTTCCTCTCGGAGATTTACTTTGTGTGTGTGTAAATGTGCGTGATTGTGTGTCAGCATGTACTTTCATGTAGGGGACAACATCAACACTCACTAGACACTGAGACCGATTGAGTCAACAGGACCTCTAGCAATAACTCCACCTGCATTAAAGCAGTGGAAAAATGACCCTCTTGTCACACTAATGGAGGATGGGGCGAGGTGTGTGTGTTTGTGTCTTGAGTGAACTTGGCACTGAAAGTCTCCAGTTACCTCAGCCAGCCAGCCAGCATTCGGGTGCTGCAGCGTCCAGTCCCGAACCCAAAGAGTGGCAAAGCACGGGTGGGTGTGGTGTCTTTTGAAGATGGGGAGTTGTATATTAGAGGGGCAGAATGCGGATCTCCTTGCCAGCTGGACGCTCAGCTCAGCCTTTTACATTGGGCCACTGCAAACCCGCTCACACCAATTATGCAAAAACAAGACTCTCTCTGTTCACCTCTGTGCTGGGATCATAAATCGAGATTTGGCCTGAATGAGTGTCTGCTGCATTGATATTGATATTGTGGTTTGAAAGTGTGTGCACACTTTCAAACCACATTCTCTCAGCTGTTTATTTTTACTTGCCCTCTCGTAAAGTTACAAAAAAAAAAATTTCAATTGAGTTACACAGGTCAGATTAAAGGTGGTAAATTTTAAATTAGTTGTTTTTTACCCGTTTTATATCACATAACATTTGAACTGGGGGTGTGTAGATTTTTTATGCCAATCTAACAATGTTTGATCGACTGCTAATCTGTGAAAATTGACAAACGTATATGATGGTGACAGTTTGAGCTGGAACGGATTATTTTCATTTCCATTATTTCCTATGGGAATTGTTTTTTTTAATCCAAATAAGGTCAACCAGCAGCCCGGAACATATTGTGTTTGACCTTAGGTGATCCATTTAACTGTTCCGGGCCTGGCTGGTTCCAGTTCATCTATGCTTTATAGTGATTAAGGGATAAAAAACTATCTCAGTAACCTCAGTGTGCACTTATTGGCGATAAGGGACAATGACAGCGGAGGAGTGAAAGGAAATGATCATCACAGGAGGCTACCGACATGCCACTCCAAGTTTTACAGATAATAACTGCTGATTAAATGGACTGTTTATTCTCATTTTAACATCTGCCTTTATATTGGGTGTGATAGATAACTCCTGTAATAAAATGCGCTTGGAAAATCCCTTCTGGTAACTCACCCCAAGCCCCTTTCTTCTTCTCCCTCCTGACCCACCTCATATCAGCCGCTGTGTTTATACATGGACGGGCGACCGCAGGCCTTTTGCTGTGTTTTTCTGTTTTCTGCGTATCCTTGGTAAGATGCACAGGGTTGTAAAACACAGCCAGCTCTCTAAAGGCATGGGGGATGGTGTAGTGTGTGTGTGTGTGTGTGTATAAAGACCTGCTTTATTTACTGGGCAGATCAGAAGCTGAGACTTCTTCTTCTGAAAATGAATAACCGATTGGGCTTCATTCCTCTTTATTATCTGGTGCTCCAGTCTCGACATTAAAGGGGAGCTGCGCCTGTTTTACATGAAAATTTACAGCATGTCGGCAGCTTGGGAAAACTGTTGTTGGTTCACATCCTCGGCGTCTCAGAAGTGTTGTCAAGTGCAGTGGAACCCCCAAAACAATTTGTTTTCAAAGGAATTTCAAGTTTATTCATTTGTTACGGGCTTGCCAGCATAAAATATTTCTCAACTGTACTGGCTGTGTTTTCAGTAACAATTTAACACTGCTAACTATCATAGACGTGTAGAGAAATTAATCACTTTAGACTGTATAATAAAACTACATTAAAGTAAAACTAAGAGGCACTAATACCGAAACAAGCAGCGGGATCAGTGTCGACACTGTACTTTACGTCTGTACTCGAACTCAGACTCCAATTTTTTTCCGATACCATTTTACCAGCCTGACATATAACTTTCAGGCAGGTAGAGTAGGAGCCATGACAGGCATGTGGAGATACTTTTAAGGTAAACATGGACTGCCGACTGCAAATTATACTTTGCACAAAGGATGATGAACTTCGCACGGGCGGCGACGACGATGGGCGCACCGTAAGCACACAGTTTCTCGAGCTCCGCACTACTCGGCTCCAGCCAAGCCAGCCGTTCTCCCGTCACGAAGCTGCTGCGGCGCGGCACGCCGAGTATGACAAGATATCACTTCAGTCATGTTCAGACTGAGAAACCAAATAACCGAAATGCCTTGTGCTACAGGCTACATTTAAGTGAAATGTGAGGCAACATTATTCGAAAAAAACAGTAGGCAGCAGCAGTTGGATGTTAAAATATCAGTCATGATAAGCTGTTGTTATATTTGATTGAAACTTATTCAATGTTCAAGAAAATTTGTTTTTGAACAATATTTGATGAAAATAAAGCCTTTGCAAGGCAACACATGAAGCATTTCTGGTGGAATGGTGAGGAGGCATACCAGTTTCAATTGTCCATTTATTTTAAGGAACTGGCACGCCATCTGATGATAAAATAACTTTATTCTTGTGATAAAGTGGGAATTGTTATAATGGGTATATTAGGTAGTTCGGTGTTGGTACTTTTCGGGTCGAAATTTCATCAACGGTTTTATTTTTTTTAAATGTAAAGTAATAGATTCCCCACCCAACACTGCGGCGTGCTGCTATGTTCATCGTCAAATCCACCAATTGGACAGAAGTATGGACTATCCAAGACTATGAAACAATTAATTGTATGTACAGTATAATGGCAAATTAGAAAACTAATTTGCTATCATCATAAACAGTCAATGGATTTGTCGGCTTTAATTTGTTCAGCAAGTACGTAATTTAATGATTAAAGTATTTCCAACGTAATCCGCTGGTGGATGCGAGCGTTCGTTGCTGTGACACACACGTCACCCACATGTTGTCTTCTGGATTGGGTGTGGGGGCGGGGCGGTCAATCCAAAAGCAGTCAAGTCATGCGAACATGTAAACTTTAATCCGCCCTCTTTTGTCTGGGAATTACAAACTAATTCCGATTAACATTAGCCTTTCGCCTCTCTCATGTAACACACCACACTAATGCGCCATGTCCTATATATTTCACATGGGATTAGCACCAAACGGCTACCCTGAGCGGGCGTGTGTTCAACAACCTTTTGTTTGCTTATGTGAGGTTCAAAAAATAGAAACATGACAGACGGCGAATAAAAGGAGGATTTTTTATCTTGTCATATGTCCATATTTCCTCACTATGCTCTGTTCAAAGTTGGTTCTAGTTGTTCCTAGCTTCAACAACATTAAACATTATAAATTAAATATAAATCGCCCTTAATTACACGTAAACAAAGCATTATTGTGGAATCAATGTAATTTTAGTTAACATTTAACAAATACAGAGGATCGAAGGCTGTTTTTGTTGTTTATGTACCATGTTGCATTTATCTTCTTTGTTGGAGTTACTATTTATTTCCATCCCACGTGGAAATGTAAGCAAGAAAAAGGCTTGGTGAAAACACGGCTTTTGAAAGTCATCCTTGTGTTTTCATTTCCACTTTACGGAGTGGGGGGTGGGAAAACCAGGGAGTGATCAAAGTCATGACCCCCCCCCCCCCTTATAGGAGCGCTACAGGGCTCCCACTGTAATGGTCCGGAGGGGGTTTAACTGCAGAATGTCTATAAAGCAACATGATCAATGGCAAATGTCAGCAGCAGCAGGCCACTTTGTTACAGAACAGCATGGACTGATGTGTTTTCACCCCCTCCATCACCCACCCAACCACACACACCTCCGATTTACTCGGTTTGTCACGTGACGCAAAACACTTTGCTTTTCTAACCAAAACACAGACACAAACTCAGAGCTGAGGGAACACAACATCACAAACATCCCTTTTTTAAGGTCTTTAAATGCACCATGAAAGGTTGAAATTGCCTTTTTTCCCCCTAGGATTTAGAGCTACTGTATAACAAATTGTGAGCCAGACTGTCTCTCCGGTCCAAAATCAGTGATCTTTGACTTTCCAAATGTTTAATAATGATTTAAAAAAATAAATAAATAAATAAAACTCCCAAAGATGCAATTCAAATCCTTATTAAAAGTATTCCCAGAAGAGTGGAAAAGCCGACTAACTCAATATTTTTACATTCTGTTGGTAATAATAACCAGGTGTCCCAATACTATTGTCATTTTAGTGTACACACTGACGTCACTGTGGCCCCGCTGCTCTCCAATTCCGCCTCATTGTGCTGTGTTTGCTACAGGCTGCTTGATGGGTTTGCTGAATAAATAGCAGTTGTTAATCGCTGCCGGTGCTTTTTGTATATTTGTGTGTGTATGTGTGCGTGCGACTGTGTGTGCATGTGAGAGAGGTGGTGGTAGTGAGACTGCAGGATAGAGTAGCCATGCTGTAAAAATAAAAAACACATTATCTGGCTAATGAGCGAAGTGGCTGGGTGTTGGCAGCCGACTGTGTTCCTTTGGCGAGTGCAGTGGAGCAGAGTTGGAGGAAAAAGGCTTCAAAAACAACACTGAAAAAAATAAAAAATAAAATGATTGAACTACATTCGTTCCAGGCTGGGCACAAACTTTGATTCCTGAAGGATGTCGTAACTAGATATTACATAGTTTCGCTCACTCAACCAATCATGAATCTCACTCAGACACCTTCACGGGCTCACAGAGAGTTGGAACTCTTAGAACTCTAGCAACGATACAAGTAATACATTACTGCAAAGTATTCCCTCCTCCTGTGATTCTTCGATGAGTCCAATGACTCAGACTCTAGGCCATGAGAGGGTTTTTACATGTTTTTTTTGTCTAAGTATAATCTGACTTTCCAGTACGTCCTGTATGTCAAGACTTTTTGAAGGCAAAAGAAATTGAATATTGGTCAAACCAGTGGTCTGATCTCAACCCATTAGAGCATGCTTTTTACTAACTGAACAAAAGTGAAGGCAGCAAGAATCATAAACAAGCAGCAAGTGAAAGTGGCTGCACTGAAGACCTAACAAATCATTTCCAGGAAGGGAGGGAACTCAGAAGAACTCACTGTACTCAAGTATTAAAAATGATAGTTATATTTACAATTATGTTGAATCTCCAAATACTTTTGAGCCCCTTAAATTGATGTGTTGTACCTATAATAGCTATAATTCACGAATGGTAAATGGAAAATTTTTGTGAAAAACTACTTCTACTTCTTCAAATCCATTGTGGTGGTGTATTGAGGGACGATCATAAAAACAAATTATTTAATTCAGTAGGAACTAGCGATAGAGTAAATTTAGTTGCCTACACAAACAATCGTCTTTAGCGTTTAACGGAAACACTAATGGTGCTGCCTTCAAAAATGAGGCCCCTTTTTGAAGGGTTTGTGTCTTTAAAATAAACGGCCAAAACGACAGCGTTTTTAATGCATTTTCAGTTAAAAATAGTGTCTCGTAAACAGTCATGACCACGATCTGGTCTTGGCAGAGGTCTCCTCGCTACTGAGTGCTCTTGTTTAAATATTGTGAATGAAAGCAAGTCTGTTGAAGTTATTATTGTGGAACTTCAAAAGTTAGTTTCTTGGATAATTTACGGAGCAGACCAGAAGAGGAGGAAACCGTATAAGTGGACTCTTCAGAAGTAGGCCCAGATAGATGCCTCACACATGATGCTGGGGTACTTGTACAGTAGAAATAAAAACATCATTTAAAGTTGAGATGTTCATTTGTTGAGCCTTTAGCTGTGCAGGGAATGGATAAATGCAAGTTTCTGAGGAAGATCAGATTTCATGTTGTGATCTGCCTCCCCCCATCTCTTCCCTGAATGGCCTTCGGTAACAACCCTCCTTCTGCGACATCTCTTTTATGTCACTTAATACCCCTTTGTCAGTTTGCCTCCCGTTTTTATGTTTCCCTCTTTCGCTTGTGCACTGCCAGCAGCAAACTTTACAATGAAAGACGCTGATTTTAAGCCCGATTTACCAACGACTACGGAGAGCGTTCACGTCAAGCGATGGCACTTTCATGCAAAAACAGTACTCTTTGGGAATGACATTTTAGACTGCACAGTTCTGGAACTGAGTATTCCATTCATTTTAGGCTTCTGCAAAGTTCTGCAGTTATGTACTTTGAGAAGGTTTAGAGAAAAGTGGATGGAAGTCACTTATCTGCAATCAGTCATTAATCAGAAGCATTTTAAAAGCGTTTTATCCCGAGCTGTATGGTCTCTTAGTCTATTGTTCTCTGCTTCTTGTCTGACATGCAGTAGAATCTGAGCCAGCGGCTTTCAGACTTATTTTTCTTCTTACCTACCCGGGAGCAAAATTGAGATAAAAAAAATAAAATAAATTAAAAAAATATATATATACACACACACACACATATATATATATATATATATATATATATATATAGATAGATGTATAAATCCCTTTAAACACTCATTGTTGAGGTGAAAATGTTCTTCTTTGACTTTCAAATGCAGGACAAAGACCGATCATGCATATCTGGGGAATGTAATGTATATTTCCATAAAGGGTTCCATACAACATTTAATTAAAAAGTGATAAACAGGTTATGCATTTTGGACGACAATAAGTAAATCCCTTCTGCCCCTTTTCCACTGTACAGTACCAATTTGTCTCTTCTCACCTTTGTTTAGGATGGTCGGCTTTCCACTTAAAAAAAAAAAAAAAAAAAAAAAAAAAACCTTCCTTCAAAGGTTCCCGCGGTGGGAAAGCCCCTAAGACGTCATCAACTAGCATTATTATCGTGATTGGTCGGTTGAGTCCAAATCTATTCTGTAGGCCAAATTTATACCATATACCGTGCAACCCTTTTTCAAGCCGTGCATCGTCAAACGAGCACCATCTATCCCCAAATGTAAATGATTTCCATTTTCCTGGTGCCAAGGTCTCCTCATATTTGTAGCCATCCATCCATCCATTTTCTCCTAATTTTTCATTTTTGCACAAGTTGGCATTTTGTATGTAAACGGATGGCAGAACAGTCTAAATGCACTTGCCCCACCTCTGTTACGGAACACTGGAAAGCTATTTGACTTTGTGTTATCTGGCGTTGTTCAGTGTAAACAAGCAAAGTGGTGGTGATGGTGTCACTATGGTATTTTGGAAAAGAGGCCTTTAATGTTAACCCAACACATTGAAGCTACACTCAAGGTGCGTGATGTTTGCATTTGTATTGGTTGGCTTTGAGTCAAATAGTTTGCTCGTAGTGCATTGTGTTTTCCAAATAAACTCACTTTTAGACACCCTCTGATTATAATTTACGATGTGATTCTGCATGTGTTTCTTTATTGTAAGATTCCGAGCTTCCTGCCAAGTGTTCACATGGTGTCCACATGGGCAAAACTGTCTCATTTTGCAAAGCTTTTCTGTTTTTCTTCCCTTGCACTCAATTCTTTTGTGCTTTCCATCATTTCAGTTCATGTTTTCCTCCTCCTGTTCTCCGATATCTTTGTATGTCACTTGCCTCTCATTTGGCCCACTTTATGAGCCTATAAATGGCAGCTCTTGCTCAAGGCTAATTGCTTTTGATGGGAGCCGGAGACGTTTTCTCTGTCACATCTGTGAAGTACAGTAGTAGCTTGTCAATTTGGCGAGGGTTTTCCGGGACTGCCCACGAACAAAGAAGCCTAGGGGAGGTTTGAGATGTGAAACTTAAGACTGAATGCCTTTCTCTACCATTAATTATTGATGCGGCACCACTAGAAACTGGCTGTTGTAACACTGGGTGTCAAATTCCCGTTTTGCACGGTGTACCCCCGGGTCACACTGACATGGTAGCCGTAGTCCTCTACGTTCCTACATTCACACATTACACAATTACATAGAAAGTGAAGCAGCAAGTAATTTGATTTTCTTTGCAAATTTGTACGTGAAACTTGGTTTTAGTACATTTGCGTGAACATGCTTCAACAAATATTTAATTTAGCATTTCGCTTTAGGGTTAAGAGCAGCAGGGTAGCACTTATAGTAGTTTATCACAGTATAATTAGAGGTTACGATTGTTAAAGCGACAACACTGTGGAATAGTGGTCACCTTGTCGGCCTTAAAATAAGGAGATTCTGGTTCAAATCTGCCTTAAGAGTTTGCATTTCCCCGTGCTTGCATGGGTTTTCTCTGTGTACCCTAAATTTCCCATTGGTGTGAATGGTTGTTTGTCATATGTGCAAAAAAAACCTGCATATTTGACTTCCTATATCTTTCTTTGCAAGATGTTGCTCAGCAAATTGTTTCTGCTATATACTGTAGCTGGTCATGATGGGCTTATTTAGAAGAAAAAAAAAATTGGGACTTTTTTTGTTTGTTAGTTTTTTGTCTGCAAGGAAGAAAAGAAGAGGAAGGTAAAAGATGAGCTGGCTGAGTGCATGTACATCCGGCATATTGTATTCCTCTTCCTTGCTTTACGAGACATGGCTCAAAAATTGGTTCCGATGTAAGAGTGATAGAAAGAAGTAGAATATGAAAGCTGGCCCAGCTTGCTTGGTATCACATATCATCATTCACAACTTTTGACGTTGTGCAAAAGAACAGGAATGATTTGACCCCTAAATTGTTTTGAAAATTTGCAGAAAAAACGGCTGCAATGTGCTTCTTTTTGTCTGCAGTATCAAGCTGAAGTTGCCACAACATGATATGCTGAAGTGCCTCAATTACTATTCCATACACAGGACCTGACCAGTAGTTAAAAAAAACCAAAAACAGCATACTATTATCTTTTCGAGAGGGAAAGTAAAAATAAACAACTGAAATAATGTGGTTGTACAAGTGTGCACACCCTCACTACTGTGATGTGAGTGTTCAGAATTAACCAATCACATTCAAATGGGATACAGCACACACCTGCCACTATTTAAAGTGCCCGTGAGTACTCCCTAATAAACTTCAAGTAGGATTTTACTGAAATTTTTTTTTTCCTTTCGAGCAGAAGGCTGAAAGTTTTGTGCAAACACTAACTGCTATTTCAAACTGTTCATAATTCCCCGACTTGACCAAGGATCCAGTTCCATCTGAAGAAAACCAGCCTCAAAGCATGAAGGGAATTCTGAACAGTTCACAATAGTAGTCAGTGTCAGTCACACAAAACCTTCAGGCTTCTGCTTGAAAAAAAAAAAAAAACGTCAAGAAATGCCTAATAGAACATCTGAAATGTATTTAGGGTTAATCAGGGGCACTTTAAATGTTGGTTAAAATAAGTTTAAGTTAGACTGGTTAATTCTGAACATAGCCACATCCCAGTTAAAAGATTTTAAAAGATGGTGTGCGCACTTTTGCAACCACATTGTCTCGGTTCTTTATTTTTACCTCTCCGAGTTGTACAGGTTCTAGGTTAAATTAATGGTGAAAAGAGTTTTTAAATTATTTAGCTTGTTCTCAAAAACCTGGATTTGAACAGGGGTGTTTCGACTTAATATTCACTGTATACCGTATTATGCATTGGCCTTTTACATAACATGTTTACCATGCAAACAGACAATCCAGTAAGTCCTGTCAAGTCTCAACAACTCCTTATTTAGCATTGAACAGCAAGAAGAACGAGCCCGTGGCATGTGGCTACCATGAGTCACACCCCAATATTTGGGAGTCCGGCTGGAATTTTCACGCTGCGGGGGACTGTTTTCTGCTTTAAATGTGACATTTGAATCCATCATGTACAAATAACACGTCACACACGTTCACAGATGATTTAAAGCTGGTTTGCTCTGACGCCAAGCTGTTCTCGTTGTTTACAACCAAACCGTCGCCGTACAAGCCGTGCGTAGTGGCAACATATGATGGCACAGTCGTTTAAATCATCGGTTCCGACCTTTTTTGACAACACGGAGCAGTTACGGTCGTTACTGTCAAACCTCTTGACGGACTGAAGAGAGACCTCATAGGAATCATACTGTCATACAAATATGCATAAAGTCAAGTAAAACCAACGTTTCAACTTGAATCAGTGTACAATACTGATTGTAAAAATAAATACTTGCTCACCGTCAGTCTGAACCCCGAGTCTGTTTTCCAGCGAGGTCACCATAGCTTGGTTCAGTGTACATGATGAGAACAACTGAACAACTCGACATGGTATTTATCTAAGGCAGTCAGTACTCGGTTTTTAGGTTTTAGGTACGGTTGGGCAATAAATCAAGTTAATCAATAAATCATTTGTTTTGGAGTGCATCCATTTTTTTTTCTTTTTCCCCCTTATTGGCTTCTGTAACCTGCTGACATGCGCTGACAAGATGACTAATGTCATTTGCTTTTTATTTTGATTGAATGAGGGGGGAAATTGATTAAAATTGGAAAATCAAATTTTTGGAAAAAAACAAAAATGAAGATTTTATTTTAAGGACATATCGCCCAGCCGTAGTTTAAGGTTTTTCCAAATGTGTTTTTCTGCCAAAATAACGTGGCACACTTTATACAAGTAAACAAACATCATTTTCAGCCACTTCTGTTTATAAAGGCTTTTGCTGCTCCTTGTTGTGTAAATATGCGATGTCTGAAAGTGCGCTTGCATTTACAACGTGCTTCTACCACCAGGTTGACCTCGGTGAGACAATCTATAACTACGGTGTCCACTGTCTGCTCCAAAGACCAGAAGAAAATCGAATAATTTCATTACTGAAACACTGCAGCAACAAATATTCATAAGTGTATTGATCATTTAAACGGATTCATAGCGAGGTCGGCCATCCGAAGACCTCTATGAATTTATCAGCAGGAAGAAGACGGCGTGGGTGTTGCGGTAGGAAAGCTTTCACCTTCATGTGGCGCCCCCCCCCCCCCCCCCCCCCTTCCGGCAAGGGTATTACAGCTGAGCTGCAGAAGAGAAATCACGGATCAAAAAATCGCGAAGGGAATCTATTTTTACACCATGTGACTGGACATAAAATGGCAAATGTGTGTCACGTGCAAGAAATGAGCAACGCTGAATGAACGTCTAATTAAATCTGGCCTTGTGGTTGTGGCGTTGTGCTCATTATGACTTTTATATATCGAAGTCTGCATGAGCGTGCAGAGCGAGTACATTGAAAAAAAATAATAAAAAATCTCATGAAAATCAGATGTCTTCATTTTATTAACTCCAGCAGGACTGATGTTGTTGGTTAGATTGGATTACGCAAATCTACTCAACCAATTTCTGTACAAATTTATAGACCATTTCATAATGTTTGGAAACATTAGTTGCCAGGATACTTGCTAATATACAGTACACCAAAGGTTTTCTTTTTTTTTTTTTTTTTCCCCCCAAAAAAAAACAAAAATTAAAATTAGTCCTATGTAACCTGTGGAGGAGGATAAATTGAATGGATGTCATAAATCTCCATCATCGGGTTTGTGGAAGGCATTTTCTCACAGGTAAGCACAAAATCGTTGGTCGGGTTGTCTTTGAGTAATTTAGCAAAACACAATGGCTGGCCTGCTAGCTAACGTCAGCGCTATAGCGCACTATCCATTTCGCACGTCTCCTTGTCAACAGCCAAATGTTGAGAAGTAAATACAGAAGACTTCAATGTTGTTGGTTACGCGTTTAATGCAACGTGTTTTTTGCAGCTTCCCTAAATGGGAAACCACCCGACCCAAACGGTTTACAGACCTGAGCCGAGCCCAGCTGGTAATGTGCAGTTTGAAAGCGACATTTGTCACAGCTTTGTTGTCATGATAGCTGACACGCATTTGTTGAGCGCCGTTAAGTCCAACATGCACACTGATGCCATTTTTATGGGTCCACTTTGTGGATGAAGAATGTCCTTGAGCATTTTGTCGATGACATACCATGTGCAAACATGGGTCGGGTAATTGTCATTTATAGCGTCACTTATAGCGTCCCATGGTTACACGCTATGCATTTGGGCACTTCAGCTGTGATATGTGGTTCAAAACGAGACCTATGCACGCACGCTGCAAACGTTTCGACTTTTGGGACTTTGCAGACAGAATGTGCTGTCTAGCTCTGACAAGGTGTCAGATTAAAACTTTTATGGCATCTTTCTCCAAATACTCCAGAAGCCTTTTTCTGTCAGCCTCAATGCTGTGATCAGTGACTAAAGCTTCACCACCGCCTGTGAGGATGTCTCTGTGTCTTTTAAAGACTACAACTGTAAGATAATTTGCCTGAGAAACGGGTTTTGAAAATAAAACATCCTGAAGCCTGCAGTATATTCTTGAATTATTGTTGCTGACAGTGAAACAGACAGATTGTTTACATTAATTGAAATGTAATTCATCTCTTTCTTGTAGGGCTGGGCGATATGGACTCCGTTTGAACTCTGATTTCTTTTTGTGTGTGTGTGCAACTTTTGAGGCATATTTTCCTCAGACAATTGTGGTCTTTTTCCCAAACCATCAAATGTTAACGTTCCCATGTAATTCTTAGTTTTTCAAGGCTCGCAAATTTGCTGAAGTTTTGCGAGATTTGCAGAAGTCTCAAGCAATATGCTTGCATGATGGCTGTTTTAACTCCATTTTGTTTTTCTTTTAGCACTTTTTAAGGCCTATTTAAAGGTTGGTTTCCATCTTACAAACTTTACGCCGTTTAAATGTTGAAGTCTTGTGCAATATGTTTCCATGATGTTAGTTTCTGGTCAGTCTACCATTGCACATTGACAGTTTCTGGTCAAGTTTGTCAAGTCTCACGAGATTTGCTGAAGTCTTGCAAGATTTGCAGAAGGCAAAATAGTGGTTTCCCAATTGTACAACGTTTCTAGTGTTCATCTGTTGAAGTCTGTCAAGTCGAAAGAGATTTGCTGTAGTTTTTCGAGATTTTCGGAATCCTCGTGCAATATACTTTCCAATTGTACAAACTTTTAAAGCATTCAAATGTTGAGTTTTCACTTTAATTCAAAGTTTGTCAAGTCTTGGTGGGATTTGTTAACGTCATTTGAGATATGTTTGAGGTCTCACCTGACACCCGCGCACGACTATGTGTTTTTATGTGATTTTGACATACTTTTCATGAAGTTTGAAGGGGCATTCAGTCTCAGAGGTTCCACAGATTATTCTACTTTTTGTCTTGTTAATGGAAGTATAAAGGTCTCTGCATCGCACAAAGATGCTCGGATGAACATTTTACCCCCTTTAGCTGCGTCTTCATCTCTCGATTCACTCTCTCTGTCACTTTAAAATTCATGTCCCTGCTGAACATCTTACGTAAGTGAATTAGAAAGCAAATGCCGTGTTTCAGTTTTGTCAGGCCACGTTCGTTGTGGGAGTTCTCTCTAGCTGAGGGAGTGCGTCTGATTCAGCCATGAATCTGCATGTTTCGGACATGACTCAACACAACCTTGGTGAAAATGCCTTTGATTGAAGTGAGACGCCACGCTGTAAGACTTGAGTGTTTGCGTGTGTGGACTCCCGCTCTTAAATGAGAGGTCAGATGCTACTAAGAATAAGCCTACTGAAACATTCATCGATCTCTGTGACTTAACAGCCTGTGTATTTTAGAGCAGCCGGGGTTAAAGTGAATGAAAGCGTCATTGTGTGCAAGTTAAAGGATGTTATAATACTCATGTGAATGGATTTTTATCGACGGCGGCACATTTTCTGTTACCATTTACGTCGTGAGGACAGACCTCGCTGCCTCTACTTATTTTTAACTCACTTTGAGGGGAAATGGAGGGATTTGTAGCAATGAATAAATTTGACCTTTATGCCAGTACAGAAAGATTACGTGGTAAATTCAACAAAGTACTCTGCAAGTTCAGTTGTTTGCTAGTTAGCTAACACATCAGCCTCCTTGATTAGCTTCATGGTGTCTCTCCATTTACCTAATAAATTAATTACACATTAACACAGACAACACATTTTGTCGTGAAATTCCTTTTGTTTGTTACATTTAATAACAAAGTAAATTAAATAAAATGAAAGGTTTTTGAGTTTAAAAATAATTTAAAAAACAGTATAACAATGAAACACTATGATTCAAAGTTACAATTTAAAATATTTATTTTTAGGCTTTGCAGATATCATAAACTTCCCCCAAACATGAACAAAATTCGAATCCACACTTGCATAGGTCATTTCTTAGTTTGGCAAATGTATTTTATTGTTATTTGAGTTGCCCAAGCAGACATACTTCTGGTTACATGGGTGAGTTAAAAGTAGGTACTTTTCTATATTTTGACAATGCTCTTACAGTGTCTCGTCTGTGTGAGGCCGATTCAGTAAAGTGACATTTGATCGAGGGCCGTTGTCGTGGATGATATGAGTGCAGGATATGTTTATACTATAAACATCATAATATACGCATGCTCGAATTAGAACAATTCCACGGCGGTGAACTTGTGATGACAAATAGGGAACGAGAACCAAACAGAACTTGACTTTAACACATCAGATAAGAACAAAGGGCCGCAAGAAGCCCGCAGCCACAAGTGCGCTCGCTTGCCACAAGAGGAAGTAACAATGTAGTATTTGGAAGCAAGTACATACCACAATAGCATACTGAAGATAAGAGCCTCGAGTGATGGAGCAGAATCCACTTTGAGTCCCATGAATGGTGTAAGAATAGCCAAGTAGGCCGAATCTGAATTGTTGCCAAAACATAGACAAGAAATGTGACACCAAAATAATACGAGATGCAATAAAATGGACTACGTTGCTTTATTATGAATAAAAGCTACATGCAACCATACCTTGTCCTTTTCTCCTATTATTATTATTATTATTATTATACAGTAGGGTGTTTTTACCTTGATAACAACAATTAACTATTATAGTGTGAATATGCAGTGTAGTGGAACTTTAAAAGGCAAACACAATCCTTTGCAGGATGCCGGTCAACCCACGATTTGTTCGGATTTCACACAATATGCTCATGTTTCACAAGACAATTACACCTCCCTTTTTTTTTTTTTTTTTTTTGTCCCAAAAATATTGAACAGTTTGGACATTGAAATGATTTGGTTGCGTTGCACATCATCAGATTCATTTTCTGTTATCAATAGTTTTTAGAATTTTACACACTATTGCCTGGTCATGAGGCGTAGTATTGGTATCGGTGCCGATATTGTACGGCTGTACTCGTACTCTAAAAAAATACTCCGATACTGCAGATCAATACCGCTGACTGCAAATTTTGCTCTGCAAACTGAAAACTTTGAGTGAAGAGACGTAAGCGATGGTTTCATTCAGTATCGCTTCATTTGTCCGGCTACAGTTTTAATTTATAACTTGTGAAATTCTCAAGAAGCAGTCTTTTGTTTCTTTTTACTCACTTTGTGTCTGTAACACAAAAAGGTAATGTGACGTCCGTATTCCTACTTGTTAATATCCACCAGATTCTTCGTTCTTCTTCATTTCTTATGTATTTTATGTACAGCACTCCTTTTACATAGTACCCCCCACGTGTTCAGACCGAGACACCACATAACTGAAATGTGTTGTGCTACAGGCTACGCTTAAACAAAATGTGTAGCAAGCCTGTTAGAAAAACATGCCGTTGGGTGTTAAAAGTGTCACAAATGAATAGTTGTTATTCTAAAAAGTGTTATATCTGACTGAAACTTTTGCCATGTTCAATGAAAGTTTGTTTTGTGTTTTGAAACAATATTTGATCAAAATAAATCATGTTTTTTAATAGGAAATGCAAGCCGTAGTGGCATTATCAAGTATCGGTACTTCGGTGCTCTTACTTGGTCGGAAAAAAGTGGTATCAGTGCATCTGTCAAAAATATAGTGCCTTGCTAAATTGTTGCCCAAACAAAGGATGTGAGATTGAATCGGTGATAAAGAAGAAAGACAGAGAGATGACGATGATCTGAAGCTCATGGCGCTTTCCCACGATCTTCTCTGTCTCTTCCAACATCCCCCTCGACTCATCACACACTCAGCCCCACACACACACACACACACACACACACACCTACAGTCAGTCCGGATTTTAGCCGTCCCAAGTTTTGGGTATCAGTGGCCTACCATCGGTGAAAAGTGGGTCACTCGAGAGTCTCGGCGAGCCATTATTTGTTGTCACTCGAGTGTAGCGAAGCCCCACTGGCCTTTGTCTCACTTTTGAAAGGATAATGGTCTCCCTCTCTTTGCCATCCCCCAAACCCCGTCCCCACCTTCCTCTGGTCGCCCGTCCTAGACCACCGCTTGACTCAGTGCCGCCTCGGGCTCACTGCCATGGGCTCGCAGTTCATTGCTAAAAGGTGAACAGTGCTTTAACAACGCTGTGCCAGTTTGTCCATTTGTGTTGACTTGCATGTGCATGTTTGCTAAGTTGACTTCCCTAATAGGGGGGAGGCATGAAGAGGAAGAGCTTTGGGGCTGTTTGTACAACTGTTTTTAAGTGAAAACAGAGAAATTGAGGTGTTGTATCCTTTTATTCTTTTCAGCCTAAAAACACACAAAACATTTGAAACTGATGTCAACATGGAACTGCCATCATATCATCCATGGGGGACAAAATGCAAGTAAAAGCAGAGAAGAGTGTTCAGTATAAGCATGTGTTAGTACTGCATGACACACTGAAAACAACTATGGTGGACCACAGTTGAAGTGTATATTTAGTGTACATTTACTTCCACATAGTATACTGTAAATACAAAGGACGAGTATTCAAAAGAAAGACCCGGGAGGATAGGCAGTTATTGCACTTTAGGGACTGCCATGATAATCAATTAATTGTCAATTGTGTGGAATTGGTTGTTTTTCTAATTATGTGGAGTGTACTACTGAGGGTCCTCATTTTACGACGGAATTCTCTTCCTACGACGACGACATAACCCGGATTTGTACGGAAGGCGACGTAGTCTATCACTAACCTACGCTAACACAGTGGTAAAATCATAAATAGAGTAAATAATGGCGTGAAAAATACTTCTAGACCAGCTCTCACCACCCTTTTTGAAAATGAGGTGCTATATTAATAAAGTTGTTATTACTTCTTGGATACTAATAAATGTGAAGGGCTACCAGTTTGAGTCAAACTTCTGAAATAACAAATTTGTTGAAATTACCTTTACTACCTGTTATTATTCATAATGAATGGTATTCATCGACTGTATGTGAAGAAACTGATTTTTCACAATCAACAAGGATTTGACAAGGTAGGAAATCGATAAATATTAATATGCAAGATTTTATTTGTAAAAATCTTTGCATTTTTAAAAACAAGCACTTCTACAACATTCCTAGGAAATCACTGGTGAGGTATTTTTAGAACAGGCCCGCAGGCGATCCGTGTGGTCCTTGCGGGCTACCTGTTGGTGAGCCTGTTCTTAGACCATTAATTATAAAACTATGAAATGAAAAGCAGTAAGCAGCTGCCTTCTTTGTGCCGTGTGACTGCATATTCTTTTTGTGGCCCGTTCGCAAGCTCGAAACGTCGTACGTCAGGCACCTCGGAAACTCGCTGTGCTTGGCTCCAACCAGCAGAGGCACTGTTGATTCTGTCTCATCTATTTTGCTCTCTAAAGAAGACAACATGATGTCAGCTATGGGGATGTTGAGCTAAATCCACATAGGCCTCCAGCCACTGATCTAGAAACAGGAGTTCAGATTGTCCTATCCCTTTAAAAACAGTATTTAAAAAATAAAAGGACAAATTGATTATTCATTTTCCCAACCCACTTTACGATTGAGTTTCTTCTCTGTTTTGTGTGTCAGTGGGAAGTTACTGGCTGCACAGGTAGCATATAAAAAGTGTAACGCCTCACACTGACTTCACTCTCTAAAACCAGGGTGTAAATATTGAATGCGGTACACTTTACGCACTAATTTGGGTTAATTGTTTCCATGCACTCAGCTTCCTCTCTTGCCCTTGCAGTTAAAACACAGTGTGAGTTGGATATAGGTCAGACCACCTCCTCTGACATGCATTGTGTGCGTTTTAAGAGTGCGCGTGTAGGGGGTGCACTGATATCGGAGCAGTAGCGACGCGCTATCTGTTTCTGTTTATTGTCACGGCGACACTCACACTATTTAGGAGGCTTTTGTCTGCAGATAGGAGCTGACTCTCATCGAGAAGTGGTTAGCAACTCTTCTGTTTGGTTGGAAAAAATGCCAAACCACTTTAGTGTTTCTCATCGTGAAATATTCACGACGAGAAGAGACTCGCCCTGTTTGTTATGCCTTTTGGTAATGACTCTATTTGGTTTTAATGACATTTTGTCTGGTAATGCTGATGCGTTGTCACTTTTTGTGTAAATCTCCGAGCACATTTTTACATTTTCTCGGTCTTTATGGGACCGCACTGCTGGCAAATTAGTATGGAATCGTTTTGCCAGCATTTTTGGGTCATTTGCAAGATGAAATGCCAAAAGAAAGACTGGAAATTAGGACTGCAAGAGGATACTAGTGTAGAATGGCATGAGGTGGGCAAAACTAGATGTTAGACCTTTCGCAAAATAGAGCGGCACCTTGGCTTACGAGTGCCCAAACGCCGTCACCAATGCACTTTCAGCCGTTTATTGAACCGGACGAACAGTCAAACACACAAATAAAAAATGAAAACACTTCCACCGAGCGTTGATAAGATGCTCACACTGAACTAACTGCATGATAAAGCTCCTGTGTTGTGTGATTTTGTTTTTTTGTTTTTGGGGCGGGGGGGGGTTGGGGCTTAATTAGCTTACAGTTTACAATACAGTCCTATTTTTCTTTATTAAAAAGCTGTAGCAAAAAAACATTGTAGTGGTTTTAGGGTGGCAGGAACAGATTAGTGGCATTTCAGTTCTTTTCACTGGGGAAAACTTTTTTTAATATCCAAGTAATTTGAGTTATGAGCTTAGTTGCGGAATGACCGAAGGTACCACCATACATGTGAATTCCGTATGTGCTTTGTTTTCTACAAGTCATATATTTTGGAAGCTAAAAGGGCTGTACATGACAGCCCAGCATAGTGGCATGTATTGATTTTTGCGTTAGATGCACATCATGCACTTCATCTTGAATGAAGCTTATTCCCGTGACAGCGACACGTGTACCGGCAGCCCGGCTGCCTAGCACAACGTGTGAATCACGACATTTTATGAACTATTTGATTGGATGTTGATGTAGATGCAGATGCTTTGGGACGATACCATGACATCATCTGCTGCATTATCCAATATTTCAGAAGCGATACATATTCGAGCTGAGAAAACACATTTTGTTTTTCAATTGAGTTAGTCTCCCAGCATTCACACGATAGTCATGAAACATTATTATAAGTCGATGTACGTCTTATCAGAAGGAGGTTTGAGAACCATTTTTTTTCTGGCCACTTGCACTGTGGCAATAATGATAATAGAACAGGAAAGTAAAGAGGAAACATTTACACCCAAAGCACCATAACCGAACCCAGACACACAACAGAAAGAAAGCGCACTTGAAAATAATTCTCCCCACATTTAGAAAGTAGCATGTTGAAATAGTTTATTTGTCTGGAAATGCAGCTTTTTCCATGTGTTTGTGTGTATTATTTTACTATTGTGTGTAATACCAAGTCAGACGTAGACTTCTTCTCTGGACTAACTGAAGCTGTTTGTCTGTTTACCCTATTTATTTCAGCAGAAGTTAGCAAGATAGCATCTTAATCATACGATATTTGAAAGAATGCACCATGTTGTCGATCTCTTTCTATAGATTGGATACAAGTTACAGCTTCTACTGTAACTTAAACCTACAGTAGACCATCTGCACAGATGAACAGTTACTGTCGCTTTAATCTAGCTCCAGGATTTCTTCTTGATCCAACAATCCAAAGCGGGATATGATATTTCTAATTGTTAATCACATTGTTTTTTGTCATCCCGTCTTCCAATCGACCAATTTACAGAGAATAAAAGACTCATCCCTCTGCTGCCATCGTTGGACTGTAACGCTCTGTGGCGCAACGAAGAGTCATACTGTACATCTGCGCGGGTCCAAGAGTACAAAAATAAGCTGGATGTGGATGAAAATAGCAGTTAGCGTCACTAGCTGTTCTGAAATATTCATACCGACATGGTCAAGGGACTGTGGCAAGGTGAAGTGCTATCCTCGTCGCCAAAATGTTATGTCCAATAATGCGCAAACAACAACTGTGTGATAACGAGAACCTTATTCATTTAACAAACAATACACCGTTTGCGTGGTCACTTGCAATTATATCTTCAAATACAATAAAAGCCCAAGTGGAAAAAGAAAACGTGAAACATAGAAATGATCAATTCTTTTTGAGCTTGCCTACGATGTCCCTTCCGCTATGCTATGGAACACAAGATGAGACCGGCTGGCTCGTTACGGAGAAAATTACAAATTACAACAACTGCATTCACTGTCAGTTGTATTCCTAGTCATGTTTTTATTTATTTCTAATCAGTTTTGTTTGTTTCTATGCCTCATTGCTGGACTGTGCTGAAAAGTATCAACGACGTCATTATTTTCTCAACTTTGACTTGACTTTCACGTCTTCTACAAAAAAAATCTTTGTCGATCAACCCTTAGTATACAGAGCGTATTTTCGTCACATTGGATAACATTTGACAGAGATGTGGATGTTAAAGTCATATTCAGTGTGAAAAATATAAATGCTGCATTCCATAAAACTGAGGATTTATGACATCTGAGTAGAAAGAGGACAATGTCACAAAGAGTTCCAAGTCACAAACATTAAATCAATGTACCCCGACTTCACAGAGAGTCTATATAAACTGTATGTATTTGTTGTTTGCGGGTCCACTAAATATAACCATTGAAGATGAGCATTTTAGCAAGGAAATGTGTTTGTGGATATATTGCAATCTCATGTGTGTTTTTTTTGGTAAGACTTACATTTTTTTTTTTAAATGGTCTGCCCAAAAAGATTAGATTTGAGGTCAGTGCCTATGAGGATACATTATATGAACAAATAGTGCCGGCACATGTGCATTCTTCCCCTTTTGTCTCCTTCCTGCCGCCATCCTTCAGACGCTCCAGCGGGCAGATTGGTGGAGCGCACAACACCCACAAGGGAAGAGTTGCAGTTGTGGTCGTGCACAGTTGATTTGCGGACCTTCGGGAGTCTCGGGCTTTAATTTGATTTTTGTTCTTTGGGCCACAGCGCTATTTTCAGCTAGTTCATGATTTATTTTGCTTGCCTACACTTTGCCCTCTTTTCAAACGGCCTTTGCGCCTGCTGCAGCGATGCAGAGGAAAGTTGTGGTCAAGTCGTCCGTGTTGCCTGCCAACAAGATTTAATTATAGCCATAACCTGGTTTAAGTGAGTGAACCTTTTTGTTAAGTCAAGTCAACTGTCTTTATTTAGCTCTAAATGACAAAATAGTCTCAAATGGCTTCACAGGCCCACAGTTCACAAAAATCAACAACATCCCCTGGAGAAAACTCAAGAGAAAACACATTCGGGAGGAAAAAAAGGAAGAAACCTTGAGAAGGGATCACAGATGGAGGGATCCCACACACACCGCCACTTGAGTGAAGTGGAATAAAAAAGAGAGCAACAGTTGCCGAAGCACTTTACGGCATTTTTTTAATGGTACAAACGGTCAAACATACAAACACAAAATGAAAACATTCGCAAGGAGTTAAAGCAGGCCAAAACTCTCATCCAAATGCTCACATGAAGACTAACCAGACATCACCCACGAGGCCACGCCCCTTAAAGACACGCACACAGCAGTTGTTGTTGTAGGCTTGTCTCAACGTACATTAATTACACTTTGCTTCGCAAAAACTGCATTTTCTTTTTTTGGGGGGGGGGGGGGGGGGTGAAATGTATTAATGTTTCAATTCATTTCAATGTGGGAATATTGATTTGATATGCTTGGTCACAGAACAAATTAATCTCAGAAGGTGCCGCCGTATTGACGAAAGCCTGATACAGAATTGTTAAGACACCTGGGAAGTGTTCAAAATTGTGAGACTATGCATAATATATCTCCTCTTTAAAAATACAAAACACACATGCAGGGATCATCGCGGCCTTGTGCAGAGAAGATGCTAAAAATACCCCATCCCATCCCGCTGTGCGCGAGTGTATTTTGTTTGTTTACCTTTGCGCATACGCTTGTGTCAGCTATTCAGACTTACAAAGTTTGCCTCTGGGTCATACGAATGTGTGCTTCCAGCTTAAATGTTTCCCTTTCTTGACGGCTTAACACTCTGAATATTGACACTCGGAAGAGAAAAATACAGTCCGCCCATCTGCTTTGCAAGTGAAGCAGGATGATGGACGGAAGGAAAAATGACTGTACAGTGAGTAGTCAGCCATGCCCTGTATTGTATAAATGCCAGAAATATGATGTCATAAGAAGAGCTCAAAACAGAAGCTTGGTTATAAAATGCAATGTAACTACTTGGGATGAATCGGTTAATGGGTAAAATTTCACATGGTTAGCATTACGGTTTCAAATTAAAATGATTGCTATTACCGCTTTCTGTTTCTCGGAGTAGTCGTTGTTTTTTTGACTTCTCCCATCTGTTGCAAGCTGCAACACCAAACAAACAGAGAGAAAAGACAAAGAAGCGGAAAATGACAAGTTTTTGGCTGTTTATCTTTTTCTCATATTTTTCATTTAATATTTGCGCATTGTTTGCTCGATATTTTTCTATTTGTAATATGTTTTGTATTTTGTAGTGTTTTTAAATTTGTGACATTCGTACATTTAAAAAATTTTATTATGCTATTGTTTCTTTTGTTCAACATTTATATTTTTCTTAATTGTTTACTGTTAACATAATATTTCTGTAATTTATTCATTCATTCATTTATTTATTAAATATTTTGAGCACGCTGGATGAGTGGGGATTCGAAACTTGGCCCCATCCTTGTTTTTTCTCATTATTTTTATTTTTGATCTATTTATCTTTTCCTATATTTGTTTATTTTTCATGTGATATTGTAACATTATATGTTAAATATTTTTGTTTCAAATATTTTACTCTTTTTCTAGTATTTTTCATTTTTTGTCTAATATATTTATTTTTGCTGTGATGTCTTTTTGGTCCACCATTTAGTATTTTTCCCCTGATATTTTTGCATTTTCTGTCTGTTTTGTTAATCTTTTTCTCATATTTTTATTTTTCCTCTGATATTTTAATATGATTTGCTTAATATTTTGCATTTCTAATATTTTACTATTTTCGTCTAGTATTTTACATTTTATTCTAATATTATGTATTATCTTAATATTTTTGCTGTAACTTTTTTTGGGCCAATGTTTTGTGTATTTGCTCACTAATATTTTTGTATTAGCTTTATTATTTTTCTAATTTTCATTTAAATAATTTTTTTGCCTTATTTTGTTGGCTCCCGTTGGATTATGCAAATGCACGTAATGTTTTGACCTCTCCCATGAGCAAATTCACATTCATCCATCCATCCATCCATCCATCCATTTTCTGTAACCCTTATCCTCGCTAGAGTCATATTTCTTTTTAATATCATGATAATGACAACCGTGATAATCCTGCTCATGATAATTGTGATACACAATGTTCATACAGTTTCCTCTCTAGTAGCTACAAGGAATGTAGGTTGAGATACCGGTCGAGACTCCTATCAAGCCAGCGGTATTGAACAACAACGGGAAATGGAAACCTGCGCGACCGTAATAAGCGTGTAACGGCGCTAAAAGACAACAAAGGCTAGTAGTTTAGATTTATCAGGTGTTTTGTGGCTCTTATGGGGCTAAATCCTGACTTTGGCTGTACATTTGGTATCCTCAATTTGTTCCCCCGTGCTTCCGTCCCGGCAAAACACACACACACGCACACACACACGGTGGTTAGATGCATCTGATTCATTGTCACACATACGCCTCCCAGGCATGATGACTACTTTGTTCTTCCACTGCACTTCCTCCTCGAGCTGTCTGCTGTGCCATGTGGCATTTTCATGTCTGCATGCTGACAGGTTCCTGGCTGTGAGTTATTATATTTCTATCTTTGTGTGGCGCAACCCTTGACATCCCACCTTTTATTGTGTGGAGATTTCTTTTTCTGTGGATATTTTGGCTGGACCGCACAAGAAAAATGCTCCATTAGACTTTGTGTGCGTGTGTGTGTGTGTGTGTGTTTGTGTGTGCGCGCATGTGTTTCATGCCCAGAAGCATGCGGGACTGCAGCTCTCTGCACATCTGTCTGGTGGTGGAGAAACTGTGCACCATTTCCAGGAGAAATTGCCCCACCCCCCACCTGCTCTGCCCACCCTAGTCACTACACACACACACAGCCTTTGAGAATTTGCCTTTGTGTGAATGTGAACAAGAAGCCCCAGGCCCTTCCCCTCACTGCGAACACCGTCTCCAATAATGTGATACGTTGATTTTTTTTTTCTTTTCTCAGTCAGGGGGGCGTCTGCTCTTGGTTTCTCAATGCTACTTAAGTGCTTTTTCGTCAAGCAGACATTTTAGTCAAGCTCCGGAGTAATGACACGTTTGACGCCATTCCTGATGCCATTTCAGGATTATTTTCTCCTCTGCAGCGCAACCGATTCTCAATGCGTTCTCTGCATAAACACGGCTTTAAATGCTCATTCTTCAACAACATGATTCCAGTTTGTCTATTTCACAGAGCTTACCACCACCATTGTGTCGCATGTTCTTCCTTCTGTATTTGTTATTGGATAAACAACTGGAATGGAACTCAGTAGAGTGCGGACCTCCTCCAAAGCTTAATAGCTTAGAAAAGTAAAAAAAAAAATTAATTAGCAGACCAATTTCTGGTTCATGGAGGAAGCCATAGGGTGGGATTGGCATCTATTTTTTATTTTTATTCCAGGGAAAACTTTCTACCATGACTCAGGAGACAAAACGTTCAAAAAGTCCTTAACATATGAAAAAAATAAATGGTGTCATGTTTGTATCAGTTAGTCAGCAGGCTACTTGCAGTCGGAGTCCATAAAGTTCGGGAGGGAATGGTTGCGAAGTGACTTAAAGTGGACATATTTTGCCATACCAACATTTTCTAGTATTTGGGATGTAATATTGTCTCTATGGTGCCTCAGTGCAATTGTGAATTGATGAAAATCATCCACGCATTCCTTTTTTTTTAATATAGCATTGTCATCTGCGGAAGTTGAACAAAGTAACCAGCCTATTTTGGCAAAGTATGAAGCAGAAAGTACAGATGTTTGTTTGTAGGGAGTCAAAGTAAAAAGTGACTGAAAAATTAATACTCTGGTAGTAGTATAGCACATAGTCGCGTGTATCACTCTTGTGCACGCTAGGGCAGTCTGTCAAGCGGGATATTTGTTAAAATTTCTCTAGAAACAGAATGAAATATGTTGGTGTGTTTTATCCCCCCTCGGGCAAACACATTTTAAGCTTAGAAGTGGCTGTAGCTACCGGCGCTCTAAAAGTACTTACATGGTTGAATGCATTCTTGTATACTCGAATGGCACCCGTGGGCGTGCATCATATGAGCGCGGCGATGCCCTCACCTGCTTTTAGTGTCACGTTACATAAGCATGCTAATGTTACCGCTAGCGCCGCAATAACATCAAAGCAAAACAAAGACAAGAAAGAAAGAGAAGTGGAGGCGGTGTAAGACTTAGAGGTTTGGTGTGTGACCGAAGACGGTACACATAATGGAGATTGAAGAGGAATAAGGGAGGAAAAGCAAACGTACCGTAACACTTTCGAGCGACACTCAGTCCTCCAGCTTGTGTCTTGCACACACTCCGCTCATGTTGGACTGTTGCTCTATTTATTTTAGTCCATATCTAATATATCTTTTCCCCCCCCCCCTCAAGGCATCAGACACGTAAGTCACACCGCCTTCTTTGTGTCTTTCCAGTTAAAGCCTTTAGGAAGAATGCACAATTTGAGTTCAGAACTGACCACCACGCAGATTTTTTTTCCAGGGATACTTCTAAAAATGCATGTACAGTGCAACCCCCCTGCCGTCCCCATGTTTAAAGAACACTACATTATTTTTACACTCCTAACATGTTAGTAGCTTTGTTTTCTCACTAATAATAAATCCTTTTTTATAAACATCCATACCCTCTATGGACAACAAAACCATTCAATCATCGGAATGTGTGTAGACTTAACACTTGGGCAACAGTCAGCCACAATCTGACAGTGGTGCCTTGAGATATGAGTTCAATTTGTTCCGTGACCATACTTGTAAATCCAAAGACTTGTATCTCAAATCATCTTTTTCCATTGAAATTAATACAAATGCCATTAATCCGTTCCAACCTCCCCAAAAGACCCCAACAAAAAATGTTGTCATTTGATTTATTTTTTGATAAGGAAAGTAGCCTTCTCTAATATTATACTTTATAAAAAACATATTGTTGTACCATAATTAAAGAGCTAAAGAATAAAGAACCAGTTTGTGCATCATGATTCATTCATTGCGGCTCCTTCTGGTGTGTGCAACCTGGACAACGGGGGCAATATAATGCAATCATGCATACAAAAATGAAGTTTCACAACAGTTTGTGTGTCATAGGGCTGCAGTAATAGTTGCTTTTCATAGAGGATAAAGAATATATGTGTAATTTCATCCATTCACCCATCGATGTCCTCATCGCGGGTCTCAGGTAAGCTGGAGGTTATCCAAGCTAAATTTGGGCAACAGGTGGGGGAGCACCCCACACTGGTCGTCAGCCAATCGCAGGGTGTGTCAACCACTAGATTAAAAAAAACGAACAAACAAAAAAATACATTACCCCCCGATACCCTCAGTAGAAAAAAATAGCAGTTTTAATTACCTTTACTATGACAGATTCCGGGCGGCATGGTGACCTAGTGGTTAGCACTTCTGCCTCACACTACTGAGGTTCGAGGTTTGAATCTCTGGTTTGGCCTTCCTGTGTGGATTGTGTGTGTTCTCACAGTGCTTGCGTCCCTATGAATAAAGGCTTTGTGTCCTATAAATAAAGGCTTTAGACATTTCTAGTATCCAACTGAGTGCCTGGACATGGAATTCTTTCCAGTCTTTTTGATGAATATTTAACCCTTCCAAGAGCACCGTGGGATGTAGTTAGACCTCCCCTTTATGTAGTTAACATAAGTAATCATTGAGGGCTAAGTAATGGACTTTTCTGTTCCTCCGATTAAAGGTACAGAGGTGCTTTTTTGACGGTGAAATGGATAGCGTGCTTTAGAGCTGATGTTAGCTATCAGGCTAGCCATTATGTTTTGCTAAATTACTCAAAGACAACGCAATCAAAGATTTTCTTCACACGCCTGAGAGAAAATGACTTCCACAAACCCACTGATGGAGATTTTGTTCCCAGTCTGTCATGTTGGGATCTTAGTACAAGTTTTTACAACACCCACTCGATTTATCTTTGTCACCCACGGGGTCTGCTGTATTAATTTAGATTTTTTTTGAAGAAAATGTTGGGTAGGGGGGCATTTTGTGGGTATATTGTGCAGCTCAACCCCAAACACAACAAGTGTTTGTCATCGTTTCAGCTCAGCTCAGCTCAGCTCAGCGGTAGTGACTCGTAATTTCTGGCACCTGGACGTACCCTGGTGCCTTTTGTTTACCATCATTATTAAAAGAATTCGAGGAAATTGATGGATGGATGATTGATCCCACCATGTGTCAACAACACACAGGGCTAAGCAGAAATGGCATCTGTAAAGCTGATGTTTATGGTGAAGTTTAAGGACAAAATACTGTTATGTGCAATGTTGATAATTACAGGTATGTAGTTTTAACTGTACTAGGCTTAGTGCACTTGCTGTGGAAATTGAATTAATTGATCTTTATCACTGCTTAATGTATTGTCTTTGCTTGATGAAAGAATGGCTATAGGACACAAATACTGTTTGTTGTAGTGCACTCTTCTCCGCTTGATTCTTCCATTGCTCTGTTTTGAGTTTGTTTTCCTCAAATACTTTCTCTGGTTGGATCCATGCATTCTTATTACATAATCCACTCTTCCTCTTCAGTGCATTATTAATAAGAATGAGAGTAGGCTTCTCAACTTCAACCCAAGCAAGACCAGAAACATGCTATGGATGCTATTTCGTAAATACGCTCTATTTGAGTGGGTAAGAATGTGGTCTAAATGGTAACTGGTGAGTGTAATTTTGTGTGTGCGTGTGTAATTCAGTAATTGCATTTAATTAATGAATATAATTACATTTATACATACATCATTTAGTGTGTGGAATTTTGCTCACTCCTTGTGTGTGCTTGCTTGTGCTCACTGTGATGGATTAAAAACAGAAGTCACATGGACATGTATAGTATCCACACACATTTTTTTTTAAAGGGATGTCACCATCCACATAATGAGTATAATAATATATAAAAACAAAATCACACGATACCATTCGTAGCTGAAAAAAAAAGTGTCCCAATTACTATCTTACTCGTGTCACCAGAACTTAAATAGAGATTTACTCCTGATAATATATAGAGTAATGGATAGGCATCCATCCATTTTATATGTAGCGTGTCCTCATTCCAGTCACGGGTGAGGTGCTTCCTCTCCCGGCTTCCTTTTGGACAAGAGACAGGGGTATACCTTGAATCAGCTGCCAGCCAATCATAAGGCACATACCGGGTGATAGAAAAGTAACTCCCTTTTTTTAAGTACTTGTAATTTATTTCTGAACTATAATTCTTACAAGAAATGAACATGAGAAGAAAGCGTATTGCATGGAGTTTTATTTAAAATTCAATATGGGTGCCAGCATTAGCCACCAGTTTCTCAAGGTGCCTGGGAACCGCATTAACTGATTTCACAAGGAACTCTTGTGGGATGGAAGACATAACTTCTCGTATTCGCCCGTCAAGTTCTTCAAAAGTCGTTGGTTTGGAGGAATAGACTTGCTCCTTTAATCATGGAACATACACAAAATAATTGAGAAAAATGTGTCAACATATGAATAAATTCTAAGTATTTTAAAATAGGGAGTTACTTTTCGATCACCCTGTATATACAAACAGCCATTCACACTGACATTTCCACCTTTGGACGGTAATTGAAGAAATTAAACGTTTCCGTTTCTGAAATGAAAGAGCAGGGAGTAAAATCCAGGAAGGCCCAAGTCTAGAAACGTGCTGCCTTTATCTCAATTAATATCATTTTAATTGACTAACAGTGTCTGACACATTAAACTATGTTTTGCAATTAAACCAAGTAGAAATTAGAACACTGAGAAAAGTCACCTGCATTACAGAAGTAGAAATGCATCCTTAAATGCATGATTTTTTTTTGAATGTGATTAGTTCATAAAAATGAATGTGTTGAAGTACCTGGAGAAAAAACAACAACACGAGATCAGATATGTTAAACACTAACACTTTCATATTCTTCCAAAAATGCAATTGTTCAAATGAGGTCTTTCCTGATCTACATCTTCAGTCACTTCATGAGAAAAGGTAGTACAAATGAAAAGCAAAACAAAACAACAACAAAGCTTAGCGTCCATCAGTAGCTCAATCCATTTGTATGTCGATTGAGGGGGCCTTAGATAAAAAACACACACACGCAAACCACACACACACCACCCCTATGTCACAGAATTCTCAGTCTGGCCGCACTGTGATATGATAAAGGGTATATGATTGAAGGAACCTCCTCGCCTCCTAGGTATTTATTATTGAATGCATTTAATCTAGGCCTGGTCTCCTTAGCAACAGGGCACGACACAGTAAATTCAAGGTAGTGTGTCTGTGTGTGTGTGCGCGTGCAAAATAAGGTTTTAATTCTCAATAGATTTTCATGTTTGATTGACACTTCCGCTCGATTCATTGATGGGAGAATCGGTAGAATATTTGAGTCTAAATGTATGATAGTTGCAGCCCTAATGCAACGACTACCCACATACAATTCATATAGTCGTCCCTGATACTGCCCTGAGCTTGACATGCGACCAATCCAGGGCGTACCCAGCCTCTCGCCAAAGTCAGCTGGGATGGGCTAGTGACCCTAATGAGGATGAGCGCGAAATATAATGGAGGGACAGATGCTCTCAATATACAACGATATACATACAGTACGTATGTAATTATGTTACTTTAGAATCATATTCTTGTACCTCTTGGGTGTGAATTTGCTAAGACGTTGTCTGTGGGAGCGCAGGTATAAAGTAACCTGCATGTCAGTGAGGGCTTTTAACTCCATAATGGCTCCATGAGAGTGTTCGGTGCAGGTATTTGATGCTGGGATGCTCCAAACTGGCAGACAGTCAAACTGGCACAGTGCCAGTATAAAGAGGCTTGACTTTGGGGGAGGAGAAGAGTAGATGAGATCTCCCAAAATACTTTTTCTCCCCTATGCAGAAGTGCAAACAAGTTGGAGGAAGAACAGTCTTTATTTGCTCATTTGGACCCAAACTCACTTGAGATAGTGTTTTTTTGTTTTTGTTTTTTTTAACCTGGTAATGTTTACCACTTTAATACTAAGCGGCGTGAGTAAAGTCTGTGTTTCAGCCTGGCAGGGTACCTAATTGAAACTGAAATGCTCTTCTTGTTGGCTATGGTAACCCCAGGCAACAGTTCCCCCGGAGACGGGCTTTGGCAAATCTCTATGGCCTGTTTAGCAAATTCCTAATTCGTGTCCCCTGAACAGCGCAGGCATAAAGCAGCGGCGGTTTATGGCCCTGAGCAGCAATGATGCGGCGCCTTGTGTTTGACCAGAGATTAAGCAGATTGAAGCCCTTTGTGCTGCCTCGGCTGTTTGTCCGTGATAAGTGTCCCACTGCAGGCCGTTACGTCTCAGCTAGGGGCTGTAGGCCAGGAACTGGACTCAGGCAAAGCCTTTTTCTGCCAGTTCGATCCCACACTTTTACATGAGGCCTGATTTAAAATGGGAAGAGCTATCGCGACACCCTTGCTATTTTTCACCCGCGTAACCACACGAGCAACCGTAATGTTTACATTTAGACAACCTGATGTGATTAAATGGCAGCGCCGTGAGCTCGTGGTTAACACGGTCTGCACGTCTTAGGTTTGCTGAAGACTATAAATTTTCCGTACGTGTACCCTGCCTCTTGCCCAAAGTCAACTAATTGCAGTTGTATACCACATAAAAGGTCACATGCAACAACTACAGTGCAGCCTGCGTCATTGCAATTCATTTTATTGTAACGAAAAGTAGAAAGACAAAAGGTCTCTAATAATCATCTGGGCTTTATATTTTGAATATGCAAGTACATTGATAAATATTTTTGTTGCCAAGATAAGGAAGTTTTTCACTGAAATTCCATGAAAACATAATTGGAGTTCCTATACATTGGCTTTAAAAATCGAGACTGATAAATCAAAAATAGTACTGCTGATGGGTGATGTGTTACCAGTTTTGTGTCATTTTCTCCCCAATATCGTCCCATCCATCCATTTTCCATTTATGTACTTAAATAATAGAACTAATGTGAGTAGATACAAAAAAAGAAAGAATCACCAGGTTATGAACAATGTCCTCCAAATATCTTTAAACTGGCGAAAGAAGTAAATTGTATAACAGAAACGATTCTATCACTTGACTGATGACACTAAGAAACAAATTGAAGAATGTCATTGCAGTGGTTCTCATTGTAATTTGTCAGGAAATGCACCAGTCTAATGATGGATGATTTGTATTGATAATGTGCAGTAATGTAATGATGGTCCCTAATCAGATTGAGGATTATTAAAAAAGGAAATCATTATCCCTCGGCAGACAGTTTGTGTGGAGCACACTCTACTATTTAGAACGAGCCCATTTGGGGGGGGAGTAATAGGAATATTTCTTACTTCAAATGCAAAGTGGCAGCATGATGTTTATCTCTGAGATCATCTCCAGAGCAGCAAGGCAACGTTACCTGCGTTACAAGACTCTTGGGATTCCGTGTGAATGATGTTGTGGGTCTCTGAGGTGAAACCATAACAGGAGCTAAATATCATCCTTCAAAACAAAATACAAACTCAAAAGAGATGATTTGGATTTGTCTTGTTGTTTCATTAAGCTTTAATTGGATCACAGCGTCCCCTCATGTGGGCATGGGATGCATGCAAACGCACAGAATGAATTCATACTGTCACAAAAAAAGCCAACGTGACTCCCACAACCCCACTGCGTTAACCTATAACCTTTCACCTTCGCTCTCAAGAGCCTTCGGCATTTGATACATGAAAAAACTGTGATTGATTCAAAATATATTTGTATTCTTTGAATCAGACCAGGATTAATGAGATTTTCTTGATAGCAGCATACAAGTTCCTGTTTTATGTATTTTCTCATGGATCAAAAATGCTAATTCCTTCTTTGTTTTTTATGAATATAGGAGAGTGTATTTGCCAATTCACACATAACGAATTACCGTAAAACAAAAAACTGCAGGGCATGATGCCCAATTTGGATTCTTTGTTAAATGTCGTTTACATTACAAAAAGAAATGCCACTTTAATGTGTCTGTGAAGTTACACACGTGCACATAACAGGATGGAGTGTTGCTTGCACACAAAACACGAGGTGGAGTGTGCTTACTGAAGTAAATGTAGACCCTCGTCCTGCTGCATTTGGGGCAATTCCAAGGAGTTTGTGCTTGAACTGACCCGTCCCCCGATATATTTATGAGTTCTAAAGCATCTTCTATTCGCCACTGACTGTTTTCTGTCTCTTTGTGCACCATTGGTTTTGTCCAACAGTTGTGACGCTTTTGCCTGTTGACATATATTTCGAATGAGCAAGACCTGAGCATCCAGATTGCAGTTGCATGGGTACATATCCGATTTATACCCACATACGAAAGAGGACCGGGACAGATTTGAATGAATAGAAATTGTGCTGTTCATATTGATATGGAAAAAAATCAGATACATGTCACATATGGACAAAAAAAACTGGAATTGACCTGCAGTGTGAACGTTGCCTTTTTGTGTCTATCCACTTGTCTGTCCCCCACAATAATAAATGTCTTATTTCCTGTTATTTTGGATAAGCACTCAAAAGGTGTACATATTTTTCACTGGATAGTGACAAAATTGTATTTTTATTGAATATGTTTTTTGCTCTTTTGAAAGTCACTCATTAATCATCAGTGTGAAACCTATTAACTCATTTAATAAAATAAAAAATGTAAACTGGATTTACACTGCAGGCCCAATAAGCAACTCGAAAGTAAACAAAAATACATGTATAGTACCAAAATGAAGGGCCGCACACTGTTTCGTTAACGTCAAGCTGTCATGGAAGGTGTATATTCGATCTGCGGGTTTACACGGCACTCGCATTGGCACATCCAATATGTATCAGTTTTATCCAGACTCGGAAGAAACCTGATTCCGATCTGAAGATATTCAATTCCACTCGTTGTTTTCTCTTAATGCTGCCATGACATGAATCCGAATTGTGCCGATTGAGAGCAAGAAAATCTGAATTGTGTCTTTTAAACCAAGCAGTGTAAATCAGGCCAAAATAAGAACTAGTGTTCATGCTTGTGCTGGTGTATACAGTATGTGAAATAGATCTTTAAAACCAGCATGGCGCCAATTATATTTGTCTGTGGTCTAACAAAGGCAAATAGCAAAAGGAATTTCAGTTGTATTAACTTCCGAAAAGCATTGATCTCCATTTCTAAGATCAGCGCCAAATTGTACACGTTCATAGATACCCAGCTTCGACTTATGGCTAAATCTTTTCATTACTGTCTACTGTATTGTATTCACTCACAAATATAAATAAATATGTCACATTGCTGACACACCACAATGTAGTAGGGTCTTGCTCAGCCCAATTCACACCCCTCCACAAAAAAAGAACCGAGTTCTCCCTGGCAAACTTTCAAAGTACAGCATGTTGCTTATGGTTGGTTAGAGCGGGTACCCCCACCTCCTCCACCACCACCCCTACCCCGCACCCACTCTCTCAGCACGATCAAAGATAAAGTAAATGTGGAAACATACAATTAACGTCTCAAACCGATCTATCCGTTCTATTTTTACCGAGCGCGCTTCAAACCCACACGAGCCGAGGGTGTTTTGCACACAGCCGTGGAGATTGAAGTGCCAGCTTTCGGTGTTGCTAAATTAATGAGACTGCACGCCACCCTCGCAGCATCGCACCCTGTCGCCACGGTGCTCATGATACATTAAAGAGGGAGGCCGTCAAAATCTATCACCGCCACGGTCTCAATGCAAACTGGAAAAACTAAAGCAAAGTGTGGCAAAAAGCATGCTGACGCAACAGGAACTGTAGGGTTGGTAGCCAAGGAAAGGAGAAGAACGAAAACTAATGCAATAGAACAAGCAGAGTTGCGTGTAAATTAGTAAAAGTATTCGTGATAGGGTTTGAGTTCCTGTAATGTTACAGGTTGAAGTTAAAGTGAGAGGTTAGGGTTTAAGATAACTTTTGGTTTACGATTAGGGCTAAGTAACTACTGGTAATAGAGTTTGAGTTTAAGGTTTGTGGAAAGGTTAGGGTTTGAGTTGAGGTTAGACTTATGGGTGGCCGCTTTGTTGTAGGTTGGTAGGCAACAGGGTTACGGTTGGTGTTAGTGTTAAGTCAGGAAGACTAAGGGTTACAGGTAGAGAGGGTATGGATTAAGTAATAATAGTAGGTTAGAAGAATTTACAGCAATTCGTAAACTATATTTTATTTTCTGGGTTTTGAGTCACTCTGCTGTTACTGGGACCATCAACAGCACCCAGAATCAAAAATTGCACTGCCGCCTGTTTTTAACATGATAACCTGGAAGTAGGGTTGTAGTTAAGACCACATAAAACATAGCAAGACTAGGTTACGGCTTGTATAACAACACTAATAGAATCAACAGTATGACTTGAAGTAGCCTGCAGAAGTACCTCATTCCATACATACAAGCTCACTACAAAGTATAAACATGTAGCATGAACAAGTATTTGCCAAACTACCAAAAACGTAGTCTCAAGGTACAATGGAAACTTACAGTATCTTAGAAGTGGAGAGCAAGATTCTGAGTCACGGAAGGCATCAAAGTCCTGGTATTTGCTGATCTTGCTGATCACATTGCATAGATGGAAGCAAAGCTGTCCCTGAAGTTTTGGTCTTTTTTCAGTCCGTAAGAAGATGGCGTTAATATACAGTTGATTCAGAAATTCGACCAACACCTCCCAAAAGTGGTCTTGAGATTTTTCTCGAAACCAAGATCGATTCCGAGGACTACAAGTTAACTGCTTACTATGGAAGAGATGGAAAAACAATCAAGGCGCTCTTTTAATTCTCTTGTTAACACTTCGACCTTGCCGGATGTCTTCAGTCTTCCTTTTTTGTAATCGGTTTTGTCAAATATGAATACTAGAACACATGATTTAAGGCCAATCAGCTCCTCTGCAGACTGAAACCAAGCATCTTCTATATTTCAGCAGCTTTTCCAGGAGGAAGTGTGGACTAATGAGCACGTTCCATAGTTGAGATGGTAATTTAGCATGGTGTATTATTAATCAGAGTCTCTGCAGCAATTTGAACGCTCTCATAATAATGCCTCAGGCTCCTGCGTAATGAGTCTTTTTCCTACCGACTTTAGTGGATGACAGTGAAGACACGACAGACGCTTATGGAATCAGAGCTTTGTCTGGCAGTGTGTGTCCATGAGTGTGCGTGTTTCCACTGAGGCGAGCGCGTTCTCCTCGAAAGCGATCAAAAGAAGCCGCAGCGGGAAGAGGCGCGGATACGACGGAGCGATGCGACGAGGATGTAAAACCCAGTCGAGGGAAGCTGACAGGTCTTCTAGACGCTGTTGTTTGTTTTTGTAGGTGGATACACAAACCGTACGTCAGTCATGATGATCGGTTGTGTAATTATTGTCACGTGAATCAACGACGAATTAAGTGTGTAATCTGCGTGCCAGAGTTAAAGCTATCCTTCTTTTCATCAAAAACACTTTAGCCCGTCTTCTCTTGCAGAGTTCATTACCTCTGTTAATGAGGTTAGGTTTTCATTGATGTGGGTTTGTTTTTCTTCTTATCTTGTTCTGTGCTAGTCTCTTAGGACCCATTTGGTTTGGTCCTTTTCTACTGGCTTTTTACACTTGGCAAAACCAGGTTGTATCAGGTACTATTTCTGGTACCGCGAATAGTGACAATCCATGGATAATTGACGGCCATTCTAATTCCATTGGGGGAAAAAAATAAAGAAGCGAACAGAAACATGTATTGAATAAGTGGGGATACACTGCCAATAAGCATTTTCGGGATTGGTCTTGGATTGGTTCGGGAACTGACAAAATCAATTTTTTGTCACTTAATTTCAGGTATTCACTCTGTGTGGCCTCTTATGAGGAAAAAAAAATACATTTATCAAATTAACCCCCATCAAATGCCTGCACAAGAGGGGGTTTGCACCAGAATCACTGTGCTCAAATCCATTTAATATCTTGACGGGTGTCGCCCTCGCCCCCAGCCACGCTTTATCTGAACCAATGCTTTCATTGCGACCGCTTTCCACGTTCCCTGCCATCCCCCACTGCTTGGTGCTAAATTGTCTTTAAATTGGATACTTGGGGGATAGAAGAACCTACTGTTACTCCTTGCTCATACGCAGTGTCTGCACTGTTTATGAAGTCATTTTGAAGGCGCAGGGATGTAAATTACTGCCTTGTTTTGTCTGGTAAATTGCAGGATTGTACTGTACAATGAAAACAGGGTTCCATCATTATTTGCATTTTTTTTTACCTCCACGTTGCAGGTCTCATCTGTTTAATAAGCTTAACCCCTTTGACACACTGTGCATGTATCAGCTTTCGAGGGAGGAGGGAGGCAGTCTCTGTCAACTCACTGTGTAATTATTCTTGTAGTGTTGCATAGGCCCATGTACAGGTGTGTTCATTTGACTACATTTCTATTTCTTGACTATTTCTTGACTATGGGGAATTTAACTCCTCTTAAAATGCTAGTGTTGTATTGAGCAGATCGATACTAACCAGAGTTGCTATAGTCGGG
This sequence comes from Phyllopteryx taeniolatus, assembly GCF_024500385.1. Classification (NCBI taxonomy): domain Eukaryota; kingdom Metazoa; phylum Chordata; class Actinopteri; order Syngnathiformes; family Syngnathidae; genus Phyllopteryx; species Phyllopteryx taeniolatus. Next base: position 7,824,711 of record NC_084516.1, on the reverse strand, counting down.
ATCTTTAGGTTGCTAAAGTAATGTTGTTGTTATTTTTCTGGTGCCAAATTAGCTGAGACTGAATCAACAGTGCCTCTGGAGACTCCATGTCTCTTCTTAGCTGCTTTTCTTGCTGCCCTTAGTCTCCTCTTGAGTAAATTGTCAGTTTCCTTAAGACTCAGTCAGTTTCTAAAAAAGAGATCTTAAGGACCAGTCAATCAATTGTTTTGCCCAATCCTAGAACCTCCATAGTCAAAATTTATTTTATTTATTTTTTTATTTTTTTTTGTCATGGTACAAGACAAGACCTCAGGAGTGGAGCTATAAAATTTACAGTGTTGATTGGTTGACATACCAAACTTCTGTGTGAACTTGGAATTGCTATGGCCCAACTTTCCATCATACAAAGCTTGAAGAAACAATTGCAAATGCTCCATTGTTGTCTGCCTTTTTGTTGCAATAATTACATTGCTCTGATGGCGTCGACTATTGTACTGTTTGTATATAACACAATTTTTGACCATAAAGACAGGCTAGACCTGGGGTTAAATTACCATTCCAAGCTGTACTGTAGCAGGCTGATCTGAACTCCATTTCTTGATGGAAATGTGGCTAAATGAGGCTGGCTGGTGCATTAATGTGAGCGCTTATGTGTGTGTGAGGGGTGGTGCTATATTAGCGGAGTTAGGATGACAGGTTTCCTCCCAGCATCCAATAAAAGCGACGGCGCCTAGAGCAGATTTATGGCGGCCGTGTTGAGTGCATGAGGGCGGGGGTGACGGAGGGACCCCCTTGAGACTCCCCCCGCTTTCAATTTCTCTCAAGCTTCATTTTCTCCATCTTCTCTTTGTTAATAGTCATTTCCTCACTGATGAGACTTGAGAATTACCAGCGGCTTGTGTCGTCTCCTTCTGCCATCTTTCTGTTTACTTCCACCTTCTCTTTTTTCCCCCTCCAGGCAACACTTCTCTTCTTTGTGCGAAGGTCACAGCTCTCTTGGTCAAAGATGAACTCAGACAAGCCTTTTAATTGATGCTTATCGCATTTATCGCTTTACGCTAATGCACTTTTGTGAGTATGTACATAGCCATTATGGCCAAGAGCCAAATAGGACAGATTGTGGCGCAACCAAAGTATGAAGCGTGATTTTATTCAAGCTGTATCTTAATGAAGAAACAATAAACAGGTGATAAATTGAGCCAAAGCGAATGAAACATTTACATTTTGTTGGCACCAGATCAATAATAAAATCTAGCTGGCTAGGACTGGCTGTGGCTCCAGTTCTAAAAGTTGTGTCCAGATGTTAAGGACCCTGTCAAGTGATTTCCGTCATGTATTTCTAAATGCATTAAATATGTTTGAAATGAGTGCCGAAAACTTGAGTAAAGACTGAGAACAATTTAGTTCTAAATTGTTGAGATATAACGTTAAACTCTTTTCCACAATTTCAGTTGTCTGGATTGCCAGAAAGTCCAAATAAGTACTTGGGCTTTCTGGCATTATATCCAGTAAGTACTGAGCGGCGTCATTCCATCGGTGGCTAATGAGCGCAATTGGGAATTACTTGGTAATAATAACTTGGCCCATTTCTAATAGTACAATTTGCAATTATCCATCAAGCTATGTCTACAACCTGAAAAAAGAATGCATCTTGTGTTATGTGTTATTGGAGCAAGGCGATGGCGAATTGGACGGCTACGCCGCCGGTCTGCTCGCTCGCTCGCGGCTGGTAGCCGCTAGGAGCATGCAGCTCCGCAACCCTTGACAACTGAACAGAATATTAACGAGGGAGTTTCCACCCAGTGATGCTTGTTGACTGATAATGGCCTCTCTGCAAGACATCATAAGGACAGTTGTTAAGCATTCCAAATGAATGATACCATTCGTGGTTTGGGGCGTGCTTCTCAAATTGGAGCATAAGTAGCCGAGTTACCACACCAAAGATTTAGGCGAGTGCTATTCTAACTAGCATGAACCGATGAAGCCTAGCGAGGCGAAATGTTTTCTAAAACAAGCAGAACATTCCTGTTGTGATCGATTCAATGCCCTGAGAATAGTAACAACTAGCTGTGGCTCCTATGTATATTATGAACAGATATTAATGATATCACTGAGAACATTTGCAAATTTCACACAACAGCAATACTTCCTGCATTAAATGACATTGTTTTTCTATCATCAAGCTTTCTTTTATCTCATTTTGATGACGTAGTATCCTATCAGTGGGACAACACCATAGGCTGGATTGTTTTGTGAAAAAGAACCATTTATTGCCATGACAGTCATACTCCACCTATTCCTAGTGTGATTATTGGTTCCACCTGCAGCAGGAAAAAGACCTGTTCCCCCTCCCCAATGCTGTTACCATGTAAACATTGTACAGGAATGTGGGTGTGTATGGACATCGTTGCGCTGCTTTTACTTCCTAGTACCTCCTAGGAAGAAATCAGTGCCTTGGCGGTCTTTCATGCAATCTCAGCTGGGAATCTTTGTGTGTTTTCCTTGCACTCAAGGCTTTTCTGTTACATCTGTGGAGGGGGGACGGGTGGTTCAGGAGACACAAGATGTGGGAGGAGGGGAACGTAAGGAAGATAATGTGCTGTGAGGAGCATGAGAATGCCAGCTGTATATGCCGCAACATCAGTTTTCAGTGAGGAAAACGACAACAGCAAATCGGATTAAAAAAAAAAGAGGCAGTGAGATGTATGCATGGATGCTTAAACATGCAGACATGCAGTGTGAGAGATGAATTGTCGACTCATGGCGGCGTTAGAGGCAGAATGAGGTCAAATGTGGACAGACCGTAGCATCATGTTTGCCTGGAGAAGATCAGTTACTCCGTCACTGGAAATTCCAATTTACGCTCTCACATTTTCAGCACATGTTCATTAATACATTGCAGCTAACAAACAGAGGTACTCAGTAGAACGAAGTCATCTGGCAAGGCCGAACATTAAGGTAGTAGATTACTGGCTCTTGGATTACCGGCTAGTACTACAGCAAGAAATAGCCAAATGTTGTGAAAATCAATAATGGTGATATTAAAATCGAAAAATACAAATGTAATTTTCTGTTGACAGTCCTGTAGGTGGCAATACAAAGTCGTTGACAACTGCCAAACAACTGAAATGAAAATGAAAAAAAAAATATAGGGATTCACATTGTACACACAAATATTTTGTGGAGTAGTTTTGTGTTACTGTTGGTGTTCAAGGAAATACATGTACAAGGTCTCAGGAATTTTGTTTCTCCAACTTTTTACTACTTTTATCTGAGAAACAACAAACATTCTTTTTTTTTTAAATCTTGTGTCTGAAAAAAATGCATTTTTGTTCAATTATTATTCAGAAAACACTACTGATTTTTTTCTGCATTTTTTCCTCACGAACAAAAAACAAACAAAAAAAAACCCAAACTTTTTCTGAATAAAAAAAAATAAATACTGCTTAATATGATTACTCCATAATTCGGGTTTTTGGCTGGGTGCAGTGTCAGCCCTGTGCATGGAATTATATTTCCCAATTTTTTTTAATTAATAATTTTCTTTAGCATAAAAACGCAAAAAAATAAATATTAAAAAAAATTACATTCTCTCCTACTCTTTATTCTTTTTAGCCAAGTTCCGACAAAAATCACGTTTTTCTGTTTGTTTTACTTCCCCGTCCATGTTTTTGGCAGCACTTGTATGTATACAGCATCATCCATTTCTAATTAAAACCTTATATCAATTTTTTTTAATTGATTTTGCTTTTCAGGAAACAAAAAAACTTATATTCTTATCATCGAAATAAAAAAATTTTGGGAGGGGGGGTGGGGCAAATTTCTGGGTGGCTTTGTGTCACTAGTAAAGACAAAACCTCCAATGTTTTAAGCTTTTAGCCGTTGCCCTGGAGAGACACTCCTCAAAAGTGCTGTAATTTTGTCAGCACCGCCGTGATTCATTTGTCACGTTTTCTTTCCATATTTATTTGACACTTGAGCATTATTATTCACAATTGTGGTTTGAGCTCTCAGTCTGTGCTGTTTTAAAACCAAGCACGAGGTGGTCACTGGCTTTAAAAAAAATGTGTAGATGCTCTGTTTTCGGCCTGCAGGCACTAAAAGGCATTCCACTTACAAACACACACAACCTCAGTGTGTCCCTGTGACAACATTTTTCCAAAGCTAGGTGGATGGAATATGAAGTTGTGCAGCTATTTTGGAGAAGCGGCAATGGGGAGATATTTCCAGACCCGCATTCGTGTTTTATAAATTCCACGAGTCAATTCTAAAACCGCAATATTGCATTTAAATAACTTATTCTCTGACTGACTTGTGAGAAATAATGGTAAGATGACAGTACAACGGCAAAACAAGGACAAAAAGGAATGAACAATAAGTAGTACTGGTCTGCTTTGGTTTGGTTCAAGGTTTGGCTTTGTGGATAGAGGCTGACTACACACACGCGCACATACGTACACACAACTGCAGCCTTTATATTGGTCCTGCATGGCAGACCTTGTGGGCAGCCGCCGCCTACAGCATGTCCCGAGTATTTGGACCAAACAGTGGGTGGGCTGAAGGTCACACGTACCCTGGACACACACACGCATGCACATTGTTTTTGCATCTCTTTTGGGTACCCGACATTAAGGAGGTGGAGTTGGTCTTCCGCCACGCTCTGTGTTGGCGGCTCTAACCTCGCATCCTTATGACTCCGTGTCCTTGAATAAAACCCTGAGGGGGCGTCAACTGAAGACTGTTTTGAACTGAAAACAGACTAAAACTGTGTTGTTTTGGCACTTTTGTTTTTGTGTTTCTTGAAATGATAAAGTGTTTCGTCTTTTGTTAATTTGTTTCCTGAAATGTCAGTGTTTTGTGTTTTGTTTTTGTTGTCTCCTGAAATGTGAAAGTGTTTTGTGTTTTGTTTTTGTGTTTTCTGAAATGTTCAAGTGTTTCACAATTTGTTAGATTGTTTTGCACTTCCAGGCCACCGTACAAATGTAAGTAAAACTTGCAAAAACCCGTCTGTTTTTGCCAGGTTGTTGTCATATAAACGTACTGTAACGTTCAAGAGAAACAGGCACTTTAAAGGTACTCAACATTTGTTACAATCACCAATGGGTTTTTATCGCTATTTGTTTGTTAACGCAGAAAGTACTTAACATATGCATGTAACTTGAACGTGTGAGGGATGGGGAAAGAAGAGAATCATCAAATTTTAATGTAGATCAATTTTCACTTGTACAGGGCGTCCTCGTTTTACCAGGGTCCAGACATAGCTTCGAAGCTTCAAGGTTACAAATGGCGTGCAATTAACTAGTTAGCACAGTGGCATGCTGTCACAGAGGACAAGAAGGCAAGCTCAGTTTTCACTTTACTTACTTACAGTTTTTCATTTGATTATTATGACCTAGAAGTGTTTTTCATAAAAATATTTAGAGTGGTACGGTATGAGTTTACTACTATGTGAGCGTAGGCTAGTGATGGACTATAGTGTATTCTGACTTACAGTATGTACAGATAAACCTGTGTTAAAATTAGAAGAGAATTTTCTGTTTACCTTGATTCCTCAGTGAATAGTAAATCTGAAGGTGTGCAACTTAGTCCATATCCAATTTACGAGGTCCTGAGCTTGTTGAAGGTCTGTGCTCTACTTTGCGCTATAGTTCTTGCTCTTATCTGCACAGTGTTTGTAATTAGTCAGCACATGGGAGGGGCAGGCCAGCTTTTGTGAGAAGTGATGCTTTGTTGAAAGTAGAGTAGTGAGAGGCGGTGAGCAAAATATCTTCGGTGACTCTCTCAAGAATACTTGATGTCTTCCCCTCAGCTGTTACACACCGCATTTCCAGAACTGCTGACTCTCACCCCCTGGAGTTCAGAACTATTTTAACACACCAAAAACCTTTGTATGTGTGTGTGTGGAAGCACACCAAACCACAACATTGGGCTCCAGCGAGGATGGTTGTGACACACAAAAGCGTGTAGAGGTTGTAGTTGTTCTGCAACCACCTCAATGACTTTTGTTTTTCTTGCCCGTTTCTCTTTGCGAAGGGTATGCATAATGATAAGACACTTTCTACTGGCCAAACGCTTATTTTCCTGCAGAGAAAGCAATGGCAGTCACTGCCGAAAGAGTGCAAAGGCATCTTTTACTTAAGCAACAGAGCTCATTCAGGATTGAGGTTATTTGACCCACTTTGGAGTAGCAGTGTGACAAGTCGCCGCCATCTTTGTGGAACTTTCTAAAATAAACATGGAACGAGCACTTGAAATGCCTCTAAAATCCTCCATGTTAAATACATTCATGAAAAAACATTTTTTGTGCTATTTAAGTCAAGATTTTAGGGCAAATGACGCCGTTTTAAACGTCATGTAATTTTGACGCATCAGCTTGGAGAACCCCTTGAGCCCCTTCAGCCCATACAAGCTGATTGGTGGATATTTTTAACTGATACTTGTCAGCCAATTGGAGAAGGGGTTCCTTGAGTAGCAGACAAAATGAAAGTATCGAGGACATATCTTGAGAAACACTGTTATACTGTTTTACTCTAATTTGGTGTTTTTTGACCAGATTTTCTATTGGTGATATCACACAAAAAAGGCCATTTTTTTCAACACAAAAAAACCCCTCAATTTCTCCGGAACCCCTCATCCAATTTTCAAAACTCTTAATGCGTTGGACTCATGTTGAAGTGGCCATTCCGCCAAACAGACTGTTATTTTCGAAAAATCTTGTCACGTTGGTACTTGGAGTGGGTCTTGGCAAGTGTCTGCTCTCAAAGTCTTCACAAGGCTTTACGTTTTCATATGGAAACAACTGGAATCAGTTGGTCTCAGATGTCTACCAAGGCTGAGCTGTTTCAGTTTGTTTGTCCTTCCGTATGTTTGCCGGTCATTCTCGTGGTTCACGAAGGGTGAAGACATTGTACCAGTTTTGATTATGGGGCAGAGGAACTTTAAATTGTGACTGTTGTGACTTTCAATTACTCGTATCAGGGGTCTCCCCCTCGCATGGCTGGGTATTAGGTCACTGGCTTGGGTGTCAAACCTGTGCTGTTTGTAGGAAAGGCAGAAACGTGTACAAGTGCAACGTTCTGTCGTGACTAAGTGGTCTATGTTTATGTGACACTTGTCCACCGTGTTTCATGGAAATTGGTTCGTATAGTTTTCATTTTTTTAAATAGTTTTTGCGTAATGCTACAAACTAACTAACCAACAAACCCTAACTCTTGTTTTCAGACTGGGTGGTAGCTAACTAACGATGTTGCAACAGCTTTTGCCTTCTACACACTAACCAAGGTTTGTTGTGTCCAATGACAGATGGCCATTACACCGGGACTCCGCCGTCTTATGGCTATGACGCCGACCGTGCGGAAGAGCAGCGGAGGCACCACGACATCCTGCCGTACATTGACGACTCACCTTCTTCCTCACCTCACCTGAGCTCCAAGAGCCGAAGCAGTCGGGACACCCTGTCCTCGGGATCGCTGGAGTCCTCCAAGTCGGTCAGTGTGTCACTTTGTGTTTCCCTATTTTATTAACTCTGCATGGCCATGGACCTGGATCAGTTTATTAGTTTGCTTGTATGCAACTGCCCCGTTCTGGTTACAGTTTTTGATTTATTAACTTGGATTTTTTTATAATGCGTAGGGACTAGATATTCTTACAAAGATGGTCCAAAGGTAGATCCAGATGTTTATAATTCAACTTTTAGAATAGCTGGTCTGATTGGATTTGCAGGGTCAGAAACTGTTGTGTTAAACAAAGTTCTATCTCTGATCTAGTTTGGACATTTGGCAACAATATAAATTTAACAATGAAAATCCCATTTAAAATGTTGTACAGATTATGTCAAATCTCATCAGATCATTTGTAATTTGTTGTCATGAAACCCAACATGTATACAGTTTATTCTTTTCAGGGTCTCAGTGGGATTAGACCCTAACCCATCTGATTTAGGGCGAGTTGGGTCACACCGTGGGGCGATTGCCATTCAGTCACAGGGCTTAAAGGATCTCAGAAGTGAACACAATAATGGAATTCATGTGCAGACCAAATCAACTGGTGGTCATGAGAACCTGATCCAAGCCAATTGGTAATTGAATGAATCAGTCATAAATAAAAGTACCATTCTGTACGTATAATTGTTTGAAGTGCCGATCTTCAACGTTCCCAACTTGTGTAAATCAAACAATTTACACTTGTTTTAGCATCAATGCGGTCCACGCCAGGCACTGACCCTAAATAGAAGGGGACCATTTTACATGGGTTTTATTTTATTTTGACAATATGAAATCGTAACCGTACCAAAGGGGAAACAGACCGAGTTTATTAACCTATCAACTGATGGACCAGAGAACTATAGGTATGAAATATATATCCAGATTTCTGAGGCCTAAACCCTACAGCTATTTAACTGTAGAGTTGTGAGTTGGCTGGCTCTTAAATTACAATAATTGTCAACACCTGTAAGAAAAGATTAGCCTACTTCCTGGATATATTGAGGTCAAAGGAGGAATCCAGTCTCATCAAAAAGCTGTAAATTGACAAGGAATCGAATCTGCCATTTGGGAGGATTGCTGTCTGACTTGCAGCCTCAGGAGCTGTCATCTGCAGATGGAAGTCATTCCTTTTCAGAGGCGGGCTGTCTCTCTTCTCAAGACAAGAGGCAAATTTACCGCTGTCTCTGTTTCATGTCCAAGAGAGAAACCATCTATGACATGTGATGAAACGGTTGCTAAGGAAACACACCTGAACGCAGGGTCAGCACCATTAATCGGGCTTGATTTAGTCAACCCAGAATGAGCACTAGCTTCCTTTAGCATGGAGGGGTGTCATGGGGGATTGGAATAGGCTACTAGCGCCTCTGTGTGCCCTTGGAGGAAGTAATCGCATCAGTGGTCATGAAGCAATATCAGTGACGCCGCCCCCCCGTCGGCCTCCGCTCGCTGTGAGTCGGCAAGCTTGATTGATGTCTCGGTCCTGCCAATAAATGAGGAGTCTCACTGCAGCCCACCTTTGACCGGTCTCATTTTTATTAAGTTGTGTGTATAAACATTCAGTAAGTGAGTAGAGAAGATATTTTGAAGGGAATTTAGCCTACACAGTTCAACTATTATCCATTAGATGAAATCTTTCACAGTAGCCTGACACTCTTTCAGTCAGTGTCACGAGAATGGAGTTAGCACAACCTTGATTTGCCCTTGTACAGACGGCCTCCCACCCCTCCACCAGTCTGCTTCTCCAACTGAGTCAGAGCTCATACAAGCTGAGATTGGCTCATTGTAGATCTGAGGCTTTTATGACGTCACTGTGGTGAGTCATCGTCAACTGAAATAGTGCTCATGTAATTTTTAACTGTGGCTTCTCGCCATAATCTAACTGAGAGAAAGGCCATGGTCAGATAATCGATGTGGGCTCTGTGGCTTATTTTCCCCCAGTTTAAATAAAATATGGACATCTTTCATGACGTTTCTCTTGTGAACTTTGATTTTTACTAGGGCATTGGTACTGTAGTGGTTCACATACCGGGCGGCTACGTCCACATGAACACGTATTTTCTGTCTTTTGAGCTTTTGTCCACAAGTAAACCTTTGTCCTTAAAAAAAGAGAATCTGTGTGTTGATGAGGAAAACTGACCTATTTGGCTTGTGTTTTCATCGATGGGCTCCGCAGAGACGAGTGCCAATTTGAAACAATGTACTAGGAATGGAGGCATCAGAATGTGCATTCAAGTCAGCTTTTTAGGCTTCTCACTGGCCAAAATGGTAGAGACAGAGATTTTTATAAAACCCAGTTGTTGGTGGACATTTTTTATTTTATTTTTTAACCCCCATCTAAGAAAGTACAAGTTTTTTTGTCCATGTGTGGTCAAAGTCAGCTGGGATAGACTCAGTTCTCCATATCACCCTGCACAGGATAAGGATGGATGGATGAGTCTGTATAGGATATTGTTGCCGTCGGGCGGAATTCTTGCTTGTCCAAAACCACCACTTTTCAGGAACCCCCCCCCCCCCCCAAAAAAAATGCCTGTTTGTCGATCCATTGACATCGCATCGCCAAAGAGAGCAAGCCATTTAATCCTGCTTGAGCCTGGCTTTTCCCCCCTTTACTGGTTCTTCCTAAATAGAAGACAATTTAAATCAATTAATGTGACAGACTATTTTTTTCAGTTCACTCATCTATTGTTACTGCCGCCTCCTCAAGCCAAAAGCACGTGATTGGCAACTATAGTTCACGTCACGCTCTATAAACATCATTGTGGAGTAGTAAAGACAACTCGTCTGTGCCACCACTACTGCCTATTGTATTTTTATTGCAGTTAGCATCCTGCTCATATGCGTCGTTGTACACTTCTGCTCCTGAACAGCCTTTCCAAAATCCACTGTGAAATATGTGGTGCATATGAAATTAAATAAGCAGAAGTAATGCCACGTTTAGGAAAAAAAAACAACAACAACACTATTTTCCTCCTACAGCTGGGGATGTCTCTGTGACGGCTCCATTACAGAGCAGACACGCCAAAAGATGGGAAGCAATCTCGTTAGGGATTTCACCGAGCAAGGGCTGTCAGAAGTGGGATGCTAAACAGCTTAGACTGCAAGAAATAGAAATTTTGAACGGTTAATAAAGTGCATAACTGCGCATGGATTGCAATTTGAGTGTTTATTGGAGCTGACGCTCTCCTGCAGTCTGCGGAGAAATGGAGGCAGAGGTTGGCAATAATGTTATTACAATCGATGCTGGTCACTTTCCAAATGTGCCTCTGAGCTGCAGTTGCTATGCTGTGTGATGGGCATTTGAATACATTTCCTTGATCGACTAAAGTGAAAGTTACCTTTTTTTCCCCAAAAATATTATTTGTGATCGGATGGAAGACAAGTTCTGTTCTTTTAATTCTTGTGAATGTCTCTAAATTGTATTCTTTTTCACTTAATCATCCATCTGGGGCTAGGTGGTATGGCCTAAAATTCATATTGCAGTATAAATGGATTCCCTTCACACTAACAGTGTATATCGAGATATAAACACAAGTGTAAATATTATAATGGAAGAATTTCTGAATACAGTAATGGTCCCTTAGCTAAGCTAGTATCTAAGATATACTGTATTTAAATTTTGAGAACATTTATTGTATAGCTCTCAAAACTCAAAATTACATGAAACAACATTGCTGATATTCTAAATATTTAATGTACTCTATAGTAATATACGTTTGACGTTATTGGTTTCTCCTGGCTGATTTATGCAGTAATGTACAAATTTATTTCCAGTTTCCCGCCGTGTGTGCTTGCTGTGTGGCAGCCGTATTATATTCTCTCTTGGCACCTTTTAATTTACCTGCCAATTTGCCATTCATAGTTGATTACTCTACGGTGTAACACTGTTTCAGCCAGACATCTGTTTAAAACGTACTGTACCACCCAAGCACTTATTCTGGTGTTATGCTATTCAGCAATTCACTTGAGCTTAGCTCTAAGCATGGCTTCTCCGTCTTCTCCTGTTCGAGCTACTCTTCGTCCTCCTTTAGTGATAACGATACTTTTCTGAAGTGTAGCTCGTTCGCCACCATGTAGGCGACAATTAGTAACTTAGACGAGAAAGCATAATGTTTAGCTGCGGTATTATTTTGATGTAGATGCAGATTTGGCTGGCAGCTCCTCTAACTCCATGGTCAGACGTGCTTTAGGCCATTTTCACACTGAAGCAGATACAACGACGTCATCAACAAGCATTATCGCCATTGGTCGATAAGAGGCCAAATCTGTACCGTAGGCCAAATTTATTCCATCTACCGCATATACCTCGTATATTTTGCATCCCTAATGGCTTCACAAGTGAAAACATTGACACACAAACCTCAATATAGCCCAATATGGTGTTTTATTACACCCTTACGATGAAGAAACCATAGTGTGAAGCTAGAGATATACTCATTAAGGTTGAGGTCAATGAATAAAAGATGATACGTCTGGAGATGTGGGTATATCCTCGTCTGTGTCTGGGCTCTTTATGGGTGCCACCTTTGTTATTGTGTCTGGATATTCCCTCCTGGTGTTTTGCTTTGGATCTTCGTAATGCTTCCAGTGGACTCCCGTGTTCTTTTTCCAACTGTTCTGTCAAGGTAATCTCGCATCTAGCTCCAGCTGACTCATTTAGCTTAGCAGGGTTTACATTCATTTTTCACTCTTTCACAAAGAGTTATCCATCCATCCATTTTCTGAGCCGCTTCTCCTCACTAGGGTCGCGGGCGTGCTGGAGCCTATCCCAGCTGTCATCGGGCAGGAGGCGGGGTACACCCTGAACTGGTTGCCAGCCAATCGCAGGGCACATAGGAACAAACAACCATTTGCACTCACAGTCATGCCTACGGGCAATTTAGAGTCTCCAATTCATGCATGTTTTTGGGATGTGGGAGGAAACCGGAGTACCCGGAGAAAACCCACTCAGGCACGGGGAGAACATGCAAACTCCACACAGGCGGGGCCGGGGATTGAAGCCGGGTCCTCAGAACTGTGAGGCTGACGCTCTAACCAGTCGGCCACCGTGCCGCCACAAAGAGTTATCGGGTCCCCAATTCTGCTTTGGGCGGTTCCTTTTAACCCCGCTCTCTAGAATGTGATTTAATACTTTTAAAAGCCACCACAAATCACTTTTACATTACTTATTCACCTTCAAAATCCTTTCCATTTCACTTATCTCAGAATGTTTATACATAATGCCCAATTCGGATTTTTCTTGAAGGATTGTTGCATACAGTGTAGTACCATTTACCCTACACTTAGGAAAGAATAACAGCGAGAGTGAGAAGAATGACTTCATGAATAAACAATCAAAGCTAATGTAAACAGAGATAGAGGGGAGGAAAATGTGCATTATTTTATTTAAATTATACTCGACAGCAGTGTTTCTTAAACTTTATACACTAAATACCACCTCAAAAAAATGCTTAACTCTCTACGTCCCACCATAATGACCAACATTAGTCGTAGGCCTAACTGTTGATCAAGAATGAGACAGAGGTTTTATTCATGCCTTTCATTCCTAGTCATTGTTGCTATATTAACTTTTCCGACCCCTCCAGTCATTATTTTTGTTGAAAAGTGATGAGCAACAAATGTAGCAACTTTTTGTGGTGTTATTGGAGACTTCTGGAGATGCCCTCCAGCGCACTAGGCGTTCACCCCTCCACACCCGGACAACAATTGAACGGCACATCCGCAAAGCCACCATGGCCAGCTCAGACACATTTTCAGAAATTCAGAAAGGAAGATTACAAAATATTTAATTTTGTTGTTGTTTAATTTCATACTTGATGTGTGGGCGGGCACAATGGAGACCCAACTATGTGTGTAGAGGTAATTAAAAAGTCCATAAAAATATGTCAACTTTTGCCTTTAAAGAAAGTTATCTAGAAATATGTAAAATAGGTATTTTTTTTCTGCTATTTTACTAATATCAATAAAACAAATTGAGGAATCTAACTTGGCTAAAGCAGGAAAGAATTCCAAAAGTTAATCTGAGGGGGGAAAAAAAATTGTTTTTCTGGGTTCGAGTACTCTTCTGATTGCCACTGTGTATTACTATGCGTTGTACTTTTTGAGAAGAAAAACACAGTAGTTGACATCCATTCCACTCCGTCTCTGCACTCTTTTTCCTCCCCAAATGCATATACCTTATGTGATGGATGTGTAAGCAGATATCAACAATGTCCCTGTGTAACTTCTGGCGTATTTCAGAATGTTTGCACACCCGATAGTTGGAGATAAACACTTTCGAGGTGTAAATCTTGTGGACTCTGTTCACACTCCAAACAGTAAATCCCAGTGGGGGACTTACAAATTCAGTTGTCAGTCCTCTTTCTAAACTTATGCACCATCTCTCTTTTCAGTCTCAACTGACGAAACAAAATGCTGCCGGGTTTTTGTACTGTATATGTCTTTCTTTTGTGTGTGTGTGTGCCCTCTCACTCTCCATCTCATTCTCTTTCATCCTCCCTCTTTCCTCTTCCATGTAGCCTAAAGGACGGGATGCTTCCAACCTGAGGTGTGTGTGTGTGTGTGTCTATACGCGTTCTCATTCAGCTACACACAGGTATTAATACACCAACCTTCCTCCTCCTCTGGGACATCCTGCCTCTTTGAGTTATTTCAAAGTTCACAATGGCAGCCCGAGGAATCTCTCTATCCGTCTGTCTGTTTTCTTTCATGCTCGTTTTCCTCGGCGAGCTTCGACCAGCCCTACGGCGGGGGAGTGAGGATGAACAATTTCTCAAAGAAGTGTAGACCTTCTGATTATGTCTAGTTGTTATTGAACAATGTTAATCCCACATGTTTTGTCAACAACAACAAAAACTAAGGCATTCATTTTAATGCGCTTTGTTTATTGCAGACGGAATGTGACCTGGAAAAAGGTTTGGAAATGAGGAAGTGGGTCCTGTCTGGGATTTTGGCCAGCGAAGAAACATACCTCAGTCACCTGGAGGCACTGCTACTGGTGAGAGTGTGCGCGCACACACACACACACACACAATACTAATTTCCTCCATTTAGCAATCTCTGGGAGATCAGTTACTCATCTAGTCTGCTGTAGTCTAGAGTTATTTTAAAACTCTTCTGAGCCATGTTAATAAAAGTTGTTGTGCATGAAAACCTTGTGAAAGATACCTTTGGCTGAAATCCCAATGCCGGTAAGGAAACAAGACAGCAGCATAGCAAAGACGATGACAGTAGTCTCGTAGTTTCTTATCCCAAATTGGCTGACATAAGGCAAGAGTACCGTATAAACAAACAACCATTCATATTCACACATAGTTTAGTCCTCAATGAATCTGACGTGCATGTTTTTTGGGGAATTTGGGAGGAAGTCCACACAAGGACAGGGAGAACATGCAAACGCCACACAGGAAGGCCAGATCTGAGATTCAAACCCAGAACTTGAGAACTGTGAGACAGACAAGCTGACCAAATGCTCTACTGTAATGCTCTTGATACAAACCAATCATCAAACTGTTTAAAACAGGGGCAAGTCCCAAGGGCAGGTAGGGCCCTAAATGGTTGGAGGCAAGTGAAAGAGGGACGGGTTGACGAGAACTGGTCAAACGTCACACCCATACCATAGAACAACATGGGACATTACCTCAAAACCTTTGAGAGACAAATACAGTGGAACCTCGAGTTACAGATGACCCGGTTTAAGAACAAATAGGTCACTAGGTTTTCATAGCTCATGTAGAGTAGTTTTTGTTTGTTTGTTTGCTAACAGATATCATATTTAGTGGAGCATAAACCTGAAGCATGTTCACACCTCTTTCCTGCACCTTCCCTCCCTGTCAGCCCATGAAGCCTTTGAAAGCGGCGGCCACCACGTCGCAGCCTGTGCTCTCCGTGTCCCAGATCGAAACCATCTTCTTCAAAGTGCCTGAGCTCTACGAGATCCACAAGGAGTTTTACGATGGACTCCTGCCCCGTGTCCAGCAATGGAGCCACCACCAGAGAGTTGGGGATCTCTTCCAAAAATTGGTGAGCAGAACGAAAGAGTGACTGAAGATTCTGTTGTGTGTGTTTTTGGAACTGCCTGCCGCAGCTGCTAATCAAAGTGACGAGGGGGATCAGACACTGAGCAGGTCACAGCTACTTTTCCCGATCTGTGAACACTGTAGACCGAAATGAAAACACTGCAGCTGTTCATAGCCAAATTTGATTCTATTGGAACAGGACTTTCACAGCATCACGGAACACTTTAAACCTGGACAAATGCTAGTACACCCAAAAAACTGGACTCCACCCCATAACCAGAAAAAGTGAGGAATGCACAGAAGTGGGTAGTAATGCGCTACATTTTACTCCGTTACATTTCCTCAAGTTAACATTTTGGATAAATTGTACTTGTCAGAGTAGTTTGAATGCACCATACTTTTAACTTGAGTATTCATGAGAGGAATCAATAATACCTTTACTCCGTTACAATGATTGGCATGCCGCTCGCTACTTTTGTTTATCCATTATTGTGTGCGCAATCTATTTTCAGACTTCATCTTCGACTTTCGCATAGTGTCATTTGACTCCAATTCACCAATTAGCACACGGCAGTCACATGACCACACACAAAGCCTTCGCGTGCCTATCAAAATGACTCAAAAGATGTTTTGTGACACCTCTTAAATTGTGACTGCCGAAAGCTGGATATTACACCCCACTTCTAACTTGAGAAAATACCTTGCGGTAAGTTGCAGATGTTTCTATTGTTGTTTCTGCAGTGCATCTGGCAACACTAGCCCTATTTTATGGTCATAAATCACTACAATTCTTTGGGGATATGTGCCATGCTGTAATCTCTCGCTCTCTCTCGCAGCGCGCTCACACATACGCACACACACACACACACATGCGGACGCACGCACACACACACACACACTCAATAAGTCTGGTCAGCAAACAGCTTCTTTATTTAGTCATTTATTTAGTGAATAAAGTAAATTGTTTCTGTACGGCCCAATGCATGTGTTCTTGGTTTTTGGGCAGGCGTGTATGGACTCTGAGCATTTGACATTCATGCTCAGGTTTTATTTTTATTTATTTTTTTAATAAGAAGTTACTCACCAGTTACTCTCCATCCATTTTCTACCGCTTATCTGAGGTTGGGTCGAGGGGACAGTAGCTTTAGCAGGGACGCCCAGACTTCCCTCTCCCCAGGCGCTTCATCCAGCTCTTCCGGGCGGATCCCAAAGCGTTCCAGCCGAAAGACGTAGTCTCTCCAGCGTGTCCTGGGTCATCCCCGGGGTCTCCTCCCGGTGGGGCGTTCCCAGAACACCTCACCAGGGTGGCGTTCGGGAGGCATCCGAATCAGATGCCTGGAGAGGGCACGCCACCCTTTTCCGACTGAGGACCAGGGTCTCAGATTTGGAGGTGCTGATTCTCATCTCAGCCGCTTCACACTCGGCTATGAACCGCTCCGGTGAGAGTTGGAGATCATGGCTTGATGAAGCCACCAAAACCACATCATCTGCAAAAAGCAGAGATGCAATACTGAGGCCATCAAACCGTGCAAGGGAAAACTGAGTCCATTGTTTGTCGTCATCATAAGGGGTCTTTGAGCCGTGCTTTGTCTGGTCCCCCACCTAGGATCACCCTACCAGGGGCGTGAAGCCCCAGACAACTTAGCTCCTAGGATCATTGGGACACACAAACCCCTCACCCACGATAAGGTGACAGCTTATGTATATATTGGGGAAATTTGTATTATGTTGCTCCTTTAATTGTATATAAAATACTCTTTATGGTTACCAAAATAATAAGAAATGCTTACACCCTTAGTATGATGGAGTTCAGTTTTACACAACTGCAGCCACCATCGTAAACTTACCTCAGTGTCAGTCAAAACTGAGCATTACTGTCTTATAGTGACACTCTTCACTTCAATCATTCTGTTTTACCCTCCTCGCAAACTTTAATGCTGTGTCTGCCCCACAGTTACTTCTGTCAATGATGTCAGAGCCACATGTACACTGCTCTCCTTAATCACTTGCACAGCGGCTCAATTAACCTACAATGAATTGGTTGTTAATTCTCTCCCAAATGCTGCTGCTCACCCACTGCTGTTGGCCTCATTCGGCCCTCTTTTTTGTCTCGCTCTCTCACCCTCACACTCTCTCATGCTCTGGCACACATTGATTTACACACACACACACGCAGAGGGAGGCGCAAGCTTGTTTCACAATGCTGCCTTTTTGCCTCATGCAGCTGAGACCGTCGCTGCTATGTCCCTCTCTCTCTCTTTTCCTCTTTATCTCGCACTCTTATTTGTAGAATATTTGTTTTCTGCCGTCTTATAGTCACATTACCTTACTTTATAATGAGATCGCCTTCACTCAGCCAGAAATTAATCTCAGTAAACTGCTTGAGGGCAATGTTGCAGTTTAGTCCAAAAGTGACGACGCAGCGGTAAAATAATTACATCTCCCATCTCCATTGGCCGACTGTGCAAAAAAAAACGCTGGGCAGGGTTTAATGGCCTTGACCTCTGTGGAGCAGATGGACTAAAATGTTATGGCTTAAAATATGACCTGATATCTGCTGAACAGACAGCCCGTGACCTATAGAAAGTACTAGAAAGCCCTTGTACCTGCAACTGTAGCTGAAAGCCGTGGTGGTTATTGGCTCTGCAGGAGGTCCTCGGTTAATGCGGTTTAGAGGTTACGAAATGCGCCCAGTGGACTAAGAATACATCATCACACAGCACATGAAGGCACGCTCAGTTAGTGCCCTATTTACTGTTTTTCATTAATTGATTGTTTTATATTAATGGTTTGGATTTGTGATTCACATAAATATTTACTGTAATTATGCCTTTACTACCACGTTAGACTACGATGCGTTCCAACAAGACCAAGAAGTCTCTGTATTCACATGACTGTATTGCTGTAAATGCAGTCCAGGATGCATATTGTATGTCCAAATTCAAAAATTCTTTTTATAAAGTGTTTACTGTGATGAATAAAATACAGTGAACAAATTTTGTGTGCTTGCATGCATGTTCATGACAATAAAGGTGATTCTTCTTCTTCTTCTATTTTATTTTAGAGGAGAATAAAGGCTGCTGCTCCAAAATGAACACTATGGAGTGTGATACTGCAGTGTCTGAGTTTAGTCACAGCAGCAGGCTAAGATAATGTTAGCATTTATGTTAGATTCTGTCCTTTCTCTCCATGTACTCACAAATACTACAATGACTCGGCAATGATTAACATGCTCAACCAATGACCAGTGGTTTACATCACCTGTATAGTATCAGCTCGGCACATTACTACTACAATGTACTCGGCTTGGCCAATTGATGAGAGTCAGGGACACCATTTTTCACTCAAACATGACATAATTATAGTAAGCCTAAAGATTGTTTCGAGCTACACAGTGTATAATCATTCACTCCTCTTTGACACATAAACATGTTTACACTCTATGTACACATTAGTGCACCCATGTACTTGATGACGTGTATTTACTTGCACAGATTATTCCCCTCTCCCTTCAGCCGCTGCTCATACGCTCATTTTACCACATAAATAAGAGTTAAAGTCTACACGACAGTGGCTGTATTAGAGGATAAGATTAGAAGAGAGCCGAAGAAGCGAGGAACATAGGCGGAGATTTTAAGGAGCGTCATGTCGAGCCGAGTAAGGATGGCAAGTGGATTTAAGGCTCATAGCTTTGACAGGCTTAGGAGTCATGAAACATCCGAACCAAGAGGAGGGTTTGGGGGGAGGGGTGGGGGGGAGAAGCAAAGCGTCGGTGACAGGTCATGAGCGTGAGTGTCAAGGCACGTGTTTGAAGGCTGAAAATAGGGTTCAATTACATCGTCGGTGCTGCTCCTCTGAGGATACGCTTCATGCAGTGCCGCAAAGCCAAACTTTTACCCTACAGAGTCAAGCAGGAAGCTGTATGTCGACTAAAGGGAAGTTTTTTGTTAAATGTTTATATGCAGAAATGGGGGATACATCTCACTACGTTATGCTAAGAAGTTTCTCTGAGGTCGCGGCTAATTGAACAGATGGTGTGGCGCGCCACAAGGACCTTCATGATTTGTTGTATTTTTAATGACTACCTGAGGATCTCTTCATCATTGAAACTTCCACTTTTCTTTCCACTGGGTTCACACACTTTATTGCGTGAAATAAGTATTTGTCCGTAAAGTAGTGTTTTTTCTTTTTTGTCTGTATTCAAGTCTTGGTAGTTTTTCTCAGTCTATCAGAGTATCTAATATCACATTTCTGATGGAGTCCTATAGTTTTGTCACGTTTTGCCAAGGCTTTCTATGGGTGAAACATGGAGCGCAGGCTGCTTTGGGGCCTTTTGTTGCCCTGGCAGAGTCGAATGAAGCTCCCTTTTCTTGGCACGGCTCCAGAGTTGGCATCAGCGCGGGTGGGCACATATAGGCTTTACTGCCACTCAATCAATGTTGGCTAATCCCGTAAACAAATAATTCACTAATCCATCTCTTGTATTTAAACATGCAAAAGAACCCATTATTCACATACACATTGCACACACATTTAACACAGCGTTTGACTTTCTCATCCACACCTTGACTTCTGTGGCAGCCTGTCACGTTTTCCTTTCGTTTGAAATCTTTGAAAACATTTCGACATTTTTAAAGAGCACAAGGTTCAGCCCAGAAATTCTAGCAGCCATGACGGTGACGCTGTAGCCACACACTTGTTTTTAAATGTGGCTGACAGACAGTCTGGCTCTCTCCTCTCCACAGTCAAATTGTCACTTGTGTGCCCCTGAGACAAAGCATCATAAAATTGCCTCTTGCCTCTTTTATAGTAATGTATGATTGCTGTGCTAAATTTTACCAGCCTCTAATAAAACACAGACAATATCAAAAAATGTAGGACTTGGTGGGTTTACTTACAAGTATTGTTGAAAGCCATGTGATAGTATTTATTTAGCCTCGTATATTGCCTTTAAACTAAAGGGAATAGAGTACTCAATGCTTTCAATGAACTTTTTGTGTAATATAAAACGCAATGAGTCAAATCCAGGTTTGCCATATGCTTTTATTTTGATATATTTTGAAGTAGTTTCTTTTGGAAACTGTGGCTACAACAGAACCGTTCTAAATATATGTGTTGTTTCGTTTAACCCTTGAAGTTCATGTTTAGCAATGTGGAAGGGAGCCAAGACATGAAATTCCTTAATTGTGATTGTTACTACTTGTACTTTACTACTATTTTATACTATTAGAATGGCTACAGTTGTGGCTAGTCTTAGCACAAATCGCATGTTAAACCTGTTTACCATATATGAGCTTACTTAATCAAAGTATACTAAAAAATGCAGGAAAATATGTGCAACATATATGTATTACTTTTTGAAGAAGGCTTCTTTTTTAAAGACACATCGCTTGTATTCCAGAATGCTAACATAATGAGTGCAAACATTGTGTAGAAAACTTGTGACCACACATTCCTGCCTAAATCAATTGTCACACCCCGCTGTGACAGCAGAGGCTGGTTAAGTTTGGGGTCAAGCCTAAATAAAGTAAGAGAATGACATTTTAAAGCTAGCAGCTAGATCAGTGGTTCTCAAACTTGGGAGACCAAATAAAAAAAAAAAAAAGAACTTAGCTCTCCAAGTACCACCATCATGGCCAAGATTAAAATAGAGTGCATAAGTGTTTATCGAAAATGAGACTGGTTTTATTCCTTCAAAGTATATTTAATGTTATTGTCACCCTAAGTCACCCTAACATTACAGATATGCACAGTTTGAACATCAACACTGGGCTTAAAATATCGATTCAATTAAAATGTATTGCACGCTCATAAGTGAAATAAAAATGTACCTAAATAAATATTTAAAAAGGAACTGTTCTAAAAGATTAAATGCAAATGTATTATACTTAAAATTTAAATACATCTGAACTGTACTGGATTTGAAAAAAAGTTTAAGACACTGTCCATTATGCACAGTGTGAACATTTACAGTAATTCAGTGATTGTCCATATACCAGTAGATAGAACCACACTTTGAGAGTCACTGAGATAGATCATGTGTTTTGTGTGTTATCCATAGACAGTGATATAATGAAGGATATTTTGCCACCCTTTGCTTTGTTCTGTGACCGACTGGTTAGCATATCTGCCTCACAGTTCTGAGGACCGGGGTTCAAATCCCGGCCCCGCCTCTGTGGAGTTTGCATGTTCTCCCCGTGCCTGAGTGGGGTTTCTCCGGGCACTCCGGTTTCCTCCCACATCCCCAAAACATGCAGGGTAGGTTGATTAAAGACTCTAAATTGCCCCTAGGTGTGAATGTGAGTGCGAATGGTTGTTTGTTACTATGTGCCCTGCGATTGGCTGGCGACCGGTTAAGGGTGTACCCCGCCTCTTGCCCGAAGATAGCAGAGATAGGCTCCAGCACGGCCGCGACCCCTGTGAGGATAAGTGGAACGGAAGATGAATGAATGAATGAATGAATGGTTTGTTCTGAGCAGTAATAATCACATAGTTCAGCTTGGTTAGTGCTGGAGTCACAGAATTGAAATGAATTGCAACAGTCCAGAAAAAGAACCAGAATGACGAGCTCCCAATGAGCACTTACTGCAGATTATTTTCCTAACCTGTAGTCTCTTTTGTATCCTGCCATTTCCCTAATTACTCCCATTTTATGCACAGTCAGGTTTTCAATCGCAACCAAATGCTTCAGCGGGTCCAGCGGTCCAACAAATGACCGAAATAAATCAGAAACATCCCCGCTCATTTCAAGGAAGTCATCAATTAGTTAAATGATGTAGGTCGATGCACTCGTGTAGGTTTCTGTGAGATTCGGGTTCTCGCACTAAGCCCGTCTACGCTGCTCTAGTGACTGATTTTGCCTTTTGTTCTGCACAATTGATTGTTCTTTTGTTGGCTTTCGGGATGAATTTCAGCTACCGAAATGTGCTTTTATAGCTTCAGTCACACACTCCTGTGAGTGGCTATTGCAATAGGCACCCTGTGAGGTTGCCGTGGTCGCATGCGGCTGTTGTGTCATCATCATACATAAATGAAATTTACAATTAGGAAGGCATGACTCTCAATGTCCACCCATTGATTTTCTCTACCACTTGTCCTCGTTAGGGTCGCGGGTGAGCTTGAGTTTATCCCACCTGACGTTGGGTGGTACTGGTCGCCAGCCAATCGATTTTTAGAATAGTCAATGAACTTAAAATGCATTTATGGGATATGATGAAGGAAGCTGGAGTAGTGGGGGAGAACCCACGCAAGCACGGCAAGAACATGAGAGCTCCACACTGGTAGTCCTGACCCGAGATCCAAACCTGCCGACTCTCAATATATTTTTAATAAAACATATGGTATTCATCCGTGTCATCATTTTGACATGGTAGAAATGTAGTACACACCCAATAGCGTTGCGGGCCGGGTCAAATGTTTTGGGGTTTTTTTTGTATATGTTGCGGGTGGCTAAAAAAATGGATGGATGGCCGCAAATGTCCCCAGCGCCGTAGTTTGGACACCCCTGCACTATTATATGATAAGAATGTGGTCAATTATGTGTTATGTAGGTTTCAAGTAGATCATATGATAATATTTACACATTATTTGTTTTTATTTGTATTTGTATTATTTAGTGTTGACACTAAAAAGAAGATGTAATTACCATCTGCTCTCCTCTGTTTCAGGCCAGCCAGTTAGGAGTTTACAGGGCGTTCGTGGACAACTACGAGCTGGCGGTGGAGACGGCCGAGAAGTGCTGCCAGGCCAACACGCAGTTTGCCGAAATCTCAGAGGTAATCAAGTCACATTACGAGCGGGTTTTAAAATTGGGGCCTAAATTGACAGTGAAAGTATGGACAAAGGGATGAAGCACAGAGATACATTATGTCAACTGTTGATTAACGTCACAAATTATAAGAATATTCCCATTCTTTTGTTTAATTGTCATCAGCCCATAAATCCATAATTACATGTTGCAGTAGTATTAGTAAACTACAGTACATCTTAATGTTATTGAATGATAGGATGGTTTTTAAATCATTTACTAAAGTACAACATCAGTCATTATGACATACATGTAAGCTTTGACTGCAACCTAACCACCTTTCTAGGGAATTCTTGTTTTCGTGCCACTCTGCACCTTTCCTACCTTAATAGAATCAACAAACTGTAGTTATCTGCAGTATAATGGCTCATTAGGCAATATGGCTTCCAGTTTTTCAAAGCATGCAACACTTTTATACATCTTCCTCTGTGGGTTTTAAGATAGCATTGGGGCTGCTGTCTACATGCACAATGAGGTATTCATCTCCAAGCGTTGTTAATGGACCAAGTGGTGACGCATGACTCTGAGCCACCCGAGCAAGATGGTGGCGCTGAGGGAGGCTGTGTTGATGTAGAAGTGTTGAACTCAGAGCTTCATTGAGCAACTATGCCACGCTTTCATGCCAATTCACCGTGCTCACTGTTTTCATGCCCCAACAGAACTTGAAGGTGAGAAGCCCCAAGGACTGCAAGGAGCCGACAGCCAAGAACTCGCTCGAGGGTCAGTAATCTTGATGAATTGTGTTCTACTCATTTTACTGACTTCAATATGGATTCAAATGTTTAAACGTATGCTTTTTCTTTACTCTCAACAGCTTTGCTTTACAAACCAGTGGACAGAGTGACACGTAGCACGCTGGTGCTTCATGTAAGTAAAACAGCATCCGCCCACACGAATGATGTTGCATGATGAGGTGGTTCGGGCATTTGTCCCCCCCACCTGTGAAATGTCTACGTGCAACTTTAGACTGCAATTTTGTTGTTGTTGTTTTACAATTAGACTGTACTTTTTAATATGAGAGTCCTTATACATCCTGTGCTTTGTACGCTAAAATATTATTGTTACTTACCGCATTAGTGCACCCGATTGGCTTTTAAATGACAACCTTTCTCCACGCAGGACTTGCTCAAACACACTCCCACAAGCCACCCAGACCACCCGCTTCTACAGGACGCGCTGCGCATCTCCCAGAATTTCCTCTCGAGCATCAACGAAGAGTCCACGCCCCGACGTCAGCTGATGACTGTCAAGAAAGGAGAGGTAAGACATTTCAAATTTGATTAGCCTCTACCGCCAAATTGCTGTATCGGAGTTATAACAGTAAGGCCGGCATTTATTTACCTGTGCCTTCCACAACAAACTTCCTGAAGTGGGACATTACAGTGTGTGTTTCCATGTTCACTCTGGTGCAGCGTTGCATGTTCAGATTATTAGATTCGTGGAGTCATCAGCGCCAGTATCTGCGACAGCAACAATTGCCGTGAGGGTCGGGTGTTAAAATGAACACTCTGGTCATAACTTTTCGCTATCCCCATTACTCCATTGATGTCAAACTCAAGATTTGCCCCACAAAACTTACGTCCAGAAGCTTACATGAAGACTAACCAACCGTGTTCCTGATGTCACTCACTAGGTGGCGCTCCTTAAAGGCACACATACAACACTACCCAATGTAGCGCAATTACACTTTATAAAACCGGAACCGAGCGACGCGAAGCCGAGCGGGCAACAGCGCTGGAAACTTGGTGCTTGCTGGACGCCAATGGCAGAGCTTAATTTGTAGTCGGCTAAAAGTGTTGTCACGCTTGTTTACCTTAAAGTATCTCCTTACGGCTGACATGGCTCCTACCTAGAATGTACGTGTCAGGCCGGTGAAGTGGTATCGGTGCATTTTTACGAATACGAGTACTATACAGATGTACAGTAATGGTATCTGTGCATCCCTAATTTTGACCATTTTCCTTTGTCTATATTGCGGGTAGTCTTCCAAGTGTCAGTAATTGCATCACAGGCAATAGGTTTTAGTGAATTTTTGACAATTCCTTTGCTTTAATGATGCCCGACATAGTGATGTCATGACCCCGCCCTCCAAATGACCTTGAAGTTACCAAGCAAACGAGAGTAGACGCTAGCTTGTCACCAATCTGCAGCCTAAAACCGAGCTCATGCCCTTATATGGTCACACTGTGGTTGGCTGCTTAAAGGAGTGGGGGCTCATCCTCCACTTGCCCATTGTGCTTTCCCAAGCGCTTATATTCTCGCACACACACCCTACACCGCGCTGTCTGTCATCCCTGGAGATGACTTGATGCACATGATTGGATGTCTCTTGATTGAAAGCTTTCGTGACACAGCCGTACATAATGTCGGTAATGAGCCACCAAGCCGACGCCAAGTTAATTATTCATAAATGGAGGGTGGGAGCCAGTGGGTGAAAGAAAGAAAAACGATCGGGCTGGCTCCTCCCTCTGCTCACACTGCTCACACGGGGGTCATTAGTGCACCCTCTACAAAGACACACTTTCTTACTCGCTTTGCTTTTCTTGTTGCCCATTGAACACACACACACACATTCACGCACTCACATGCATATGCTGGCTGCCTGCCCCGCCCCCTTATGAATCCCGACTGGACTCACTTCCATCCCAGTCTGTCCACACCAATCAAACCGGGCATCAAATATTTATGATAGATACATGAAAGCTGCACATGGAAATCAATGGCGCTCATTATATTGCTACTCACTATAGCTTGAGTACAGTATTTGATATGCCCGAGGTTATACAGATGCCAATTATCGGACATTTTGAAGCCAATAGGGAGGACAGGGCTTAAACCGATTTACAATAATACAAGCATATACTTGAGCAGGAAAAATGAGGGGATGCAATGATGGTTTACTACCAATGATCATTTTATATCAGGTGTCCTCAGTTACAAATTATCAAATTCAAGAGTAGGCTCAGCTGTATAGCATGGATTATAATTCACTCCCATATATTTGACCATCACAAAAAAGAAAGAATTCTATTGTAATGTATTTTAACAATATTTGTTATTTTCACACTAAATTTGATGTTCAATAAAGTTTGTCTTGCTCGTGAAGAGCATATCCTAAATTGCTTGAAAATGGAAAAATAAGTACAGTACAATATTAAATAAACCAAAAAAGGGGTTAAATATGAGAAGTTTGAGTTGCAACATTGTTGACATTTATAAAAAATATTTGGAGTGAAAAAAATAATTCTGAACTTGTGTTAAAAATGAACCTTCTTTTCTGTTTTTTTTTTTTTTTTTAACACTGAACTTGCTTCCTTAGAATTCTCCCCTCGCCGTTTACCTGCCCTGCAACACCCACTTGCGCTACTCGCAAAGCTGATCTGAATGAACAATTTGATTGTCTTAGACGTGTCACATAGGAGGAGTTACAGTGAACGAGATTGGTCTGTATATTTCCTGTCTGCATACATTTACTACTGTAATGACCAGAAAAGAAAGTTAGAAAGTTCGCTTGTTAAAATAGGACTACCATAAATCCCCCCAAAGTTGTGCTGGTTAAATTACAATCGTGTCTCAGCCAATATAGAAAGGCGTATGGGTCCTCATGAATTAAACAATTCCTAAATTTATTATTATTATTTTTTTAAAAGAACATAGTAGCAAGTAACCTGTAGTTTGTTGGGGTGCCCGGGAACTGACAAGTGCGTGACCTGACCATATTGGCAGGTGGGGGGGGGGGGGCAAACAAGCAGATGCTGCTTAATTAAAATGCAAACAATGATGCTCCCAAAATCTGTTTACAATGTCACTCAGTTTTGTTTGCCTTTTCAGTCACGGTATGTGTTTATATGCTCCATTTATTTGGTAAAGCTTTACAAGGACAATCATGATTAGACAGTAATGATTTAATTAAGTTGTTAGTTGAATGATATTTTTATGGTTGTGGTTGTAGTGGTATAGAACTGCAGGGCATCATGATAAGTTGTGTTTCTAATATTTGTGTTGCCTTATTTAGGTCTGTGAGTGTGACAAAAGAAACAGTTCTCACTATGATGCAGTGCAGTTTTACACCACTGCAAACTACTGCCACATTCGAGATGTGTCCGAAAACTTGCAGGATCGATGTCACAAAAGATATATTTCAAATATAAGAGATCTCCCCTTCAATGTGAGCCAGACGATCAACCAGCAAGTCTAAAAAAAGATCCTGCAGCGTTTCCTTTGTTCAGTGTGCAAGAAGAGGCGAGAGATACAGTATTGCGGCTTCTTGGCAGCTTCACCATGACAACACGTCCACTCACAATGCCCTGAGCATCTGGCAGTTCCTGACTGACATGAAAATCACCATGCTGGAGCAACCTATCTACACACCAAGCTCTGTTTTTTTTCCACTCCTCTTTCCCGAGCTCAAGGGGATTATCAAGGTGATCCGTTTTGAAGACGTGGAAGACATCAAGGTGGCAGTGGCAATGGAGCTGTGAAGGATCCCTGAAGAATCCTTCCAGGAGTGCATGAAAGCGTGGCAGAGAAGGCTGGAAAAGTGCATTAGACTCCAATGCGATTATTAGAAAGGAAAAAAAAAATACTTTTGGATTAGAAATACCGTATTTTCATAACCATAGGGCGCACCATATTAAAAGGTGCAGTCTCAGCTACGGGGTCTATTTCTGTATTTAACATATACATAAGGCGCACTGTATTATTGGGCGCAGGCATGGTAAAACATACACTAGCTTAAAACATACGGTAGCATGCATGCATGCTAAAACAATGTTTTTAAAAAGGCAGCGGGAGCAAAACTGAGTTCGGTTGTACTTTATTGAAGTATTTAACAATGCACTCATGTTATTTTTTGATCAATCCTCATCCACAAATCCATCAAAGTCCTCTTCTTCTCTATCCAAAATGAACAGCTGGGCAAGTTCTCAATCAAACACGCCAGGTTCGAGTCAGTCACGGTGCTGGCTTTTACAAAAGCTCGAACTTGTCCACACTGTGGACAAGCAGACACGTTAGCCCAAGCATCCACAATCTACAGCAGCACATCTGTGATCACCAGCACAAGGTATGCGACAACGTGTCGATGTTAGCTAATTTCATATAGCTTACCATCGCCAATTTGAGCATATTGTAACCCCCCCCGCAAGTGGTCAAGGTTAGACACAGCCGTCGGTGCACTTTCAAGGGCTTTATTGAAGAAACGGTAAGAAAACAAACACTCCAAGTTACTCAACAAGCTTAACCACCAGCCACCTCTACATTCGCATTCGCTGATGCCCATGTCACTCACCAGGCCAGGCCCCACCTTCTAAAGCCATACACACTCAGTCGCAAATACTGCAGTAGAACGTTAGGACAATGGTGACCCCAAGTGGAAAAAAAGTGTTAACTGCACCACACACGCGCATGTTATTGTGTCTAAAAATGCTAAAGCAATTTCTATCCGATTACTCGATTAATCTTTCAGGTGATCGGTAGAATTCTTGATTGTGGAAATATTTGATGCAGCCCTAGTTCAAAGTGTGTTGTAATTCTTGATCCTTGGGATATTTTGCCATAAGGATGTCACAGGCATTTTATTAAAACACCTGGGAATTGTTTTAAATTGTGAACATTTTGTGTTGTAATTAATCGTAAGTACGATTATCGCATTGGATGTGTACCTAATTCAGTGGTCAAAGAGTGTGAATTGTGTACGTAAAGCCCCAGAAGTACACAGACTGGCTCTGTTATGTCATGAATACATGTGCATACACACACTCCAGCTTGAATAAACACAGTGGCGCAGCGATGCCCCTTAAAGCGTATGCTAGCTTCTAAAAATACATGTGGATTTTGTAAATTCATGCGATTACTCGCGTACACGCTCTCAGTGAGGCCGCTCCAGGAGACGTCAATATTTAATCTGCGCTCTGTGCAGCCTTGCTGTCTTAGTACACACTGTCCCCATTCTTCTTATTGGCTGTTTTTTATTTTTTATTTTTATCTTATTTTTTATTAGTTTGTCTTCCCACAGGAGCAGAGCAAGACATCAGGGGTGCACTCACATTTACGTTCATCAAAGCTCAGGCTCAGAACCAAAAATGTAAAACATGAGTCTGAAATTCTAAAAATATCTGCAAGTTTTGATTGAGTCAGACACCCAGCAAATGAATGACAACAGTATTATCTTCATTATTCTTAGGATCAAGTGCTCAGGAAGCTGAAAAGCTTGCAACGCCAACCAGTGCCAGTTTCTACAATTGTGATTCAGAGCCAAGTCTTCGCGAGTTATTGCTCACCCTCATTGTTTTTTTTGTTGTTTTTTTAGGCGGGGGAGGGGTTTTGCTATGAATTTTTTATTTGCTTTTATCCAGTCCCTTACTCCAGAATGAATCTCCAGGCTAACACCTGAATGGACATTTATTAGTGAAAATTGTGAAAAAAAAGTCTCCATTTTCCATTCACACAGGTGGAAGACTAAATCCATTATTTTGTCAATGCGACATAACCATAAGAGATTTACACTGAGGCATGCTGGGTAATAGTACTCAACAGATCATATCTTTCAGTGCTTTCTGAATATTAACACAACCTAATGCACATGCTTTCTTTTATGTATGACAGTTAAATCAATAAAGTAAGAATTTCAATATGTCACATTAATTATGTTTTCTAATTAATTTCCTTTAATAAAGTGCTTTTATGCAAATGCAATTATGTTTAGGGCTGCATACAGAGAAAAATAAGGCCCCTTTTAAGGGATATGATTAATATATTTACAAGTACTGTAGATGTCGTGTTATAGATTGGTGCATAACTTATAAAAGCAGTTCTTGTAATTCAGAATATTGGCAACATGACATCTCCATCTTGAAATAAGAAAAATAGACGTTTTTGACTGACTTGAATAGATTTTCTGTCGTATCAAAGCCTTCTGATGTACATAACATGTCGCTCCAAAAAATTCTAAATATAGTATGACATGAAGAGTGACAGAAGTGGAGCTCAAGGGAACTTTGTTGTATATTCCGTTTCAAAAGGTTCCTCGTGGGATTCGGGTACATGTTGGAAGGCACATGAGGCATCGTATTCATGTTCATTCATCAGAGACAAAAGTGATGAGGGTGGATTATGATGACGGTGCAGACCAAGGTATAGGTTGCTAAATGTAGCAGTTTGTCCAGTGATCAATGCTATCTCGATATTTATTTTGTCTTGAAACTAGTAATTACATGCACCATTTAGAAATGATCCGAAGACAAATAGTCTGTTGACAGAGTCTCATTCGTGGATCTGAGGATTGGGACCCATCTGCCACATCGGTATTGTCTTTTCATCCAATCTAGTCTTCTTCAGATATTCCGGGATTACTTTTTTGCGGCAAAGCTAGAACCATATAAATCTTGAATGACACAAATGTTAGAAGTAGCTGAGTTCAAATCTTTGATCCGTACAGTCTTTGGCAGTGTTATGACAAAATATAGTCGATATTCTTTTTTTTTTATATTATCCCGTAGTTTATGTGTGATTATTATTACTTCAGTAGTTGTTTGTGCTTGTGTGACTTTTTCAAATGTACCTAGTAGCTTACTTGTTTTTTCCTCCCTTCTCAGTGGCTCTAGCAGCCTCCCATTTCTCTCAAGGACAAGATAACTATGTGAAGAGACCTTTCTTCCTTGACTCCCTCTCATTTTAGAGCGATCATCCAAGACAAGTAACTGTCTTGCCCCTTCCCCGAGGCATTTAGACGGTGGCACTGGCCGGCCCCTGGACAACTGACTGTCACCTCGAGATCCACACGGACCTGCGTTGTCCTCCAAACAAAGAATTACAAAAAAGAACATTTTAATTCCTTGAAAATTGGAACATTTCATATAGTGTACTGTATTTGAAACAATCTTGTCTTTGTATTAAGTGGTACTGATAATTTCTTTCCCCACATTCCATTGGTAAGGTTTGAGTCCTTAAAGTCCAGTTTATAAAGTCCAGGATAAAGTCCTGGATTAAGGTTCCCCGGTTCAAGTTTAGGGGTTAGGGGTTGGGGTCCCCAGGTTCGACTCCAACAATCAGGGTTTCAGGTGTCTGACAATTTTCAAGACGTTCAAATATTGTAGAAAAATGAAGCGCTTCTAACGAGTACTGGAAATGGGAAGTGGAAAGAGCAAAAAAAGGATTACCGTTGTATACGTCACTTGGGTATCTGGAAATGTGGTTGACTGTTAGATAGATTAAGATGCGAACAGGGACAGAGGTTTTGTGAGAAACTACATGTAGGGCAAGTTACTGATAACTGTGGCCTAATCTGTCCGAGTTGGCCGAGGGGAGGATGTCAGGTTGTGAGGCTGGATACTGGAAAAACGGAGGGGATTTGTAGGGGGTAGAAGATGCTTCCATTGTGGAAAGAAGGGACATTGGATGGACATTGGGTCAGAGACTGTCCGAAGAAGATAACAAAAAAAAAAAAGTCAAAAGACTTTTAGATTCATGGTGGCGATGATGATGGCCCAGTTCGTCTGGCCTCTGGCTGACTCCCGGTAGCCCCAGAGACATCACAACAGCCATGACTAATGCAGATGGGAATATTGAACTACTTGAAATGTAGAATCATTACTTGTAATTGTCTGAGGATCTATTCCCCACGTAGATATTTGGTCTTTTGTTTGCACTCTCAGTGTTAACAGTTTTGTTTGAAACAGTGCTTCAAATGCGGTCGAGTGATCAAAGCAAATTCATTTATATAGCACTTTCATACATTATGTAACACAAAGTGCTTTATAGAAATTAAAATGATGAGAGAAGCTTTAAAGGTATTTGAGACTGAAGACAATACTATTTGACTGACAAGACGTGTGTTCAACCTATGGACGAAAACGACTGACTGTGCTACTGATTACTGGTGTGTTTATGTATCTGTGTGGTATTTGAAGGTCGAATCTTCGGCAAGTGTTTGATGAAAGTGCATTGCTTGATTGATTACAGAAAGAGCTGTTGTTGGCTGTGGATACTGTATGTATCTGCGTGTGTGTTATTACTTATGTAATGCGTTGTGAGCTGTTGCTGCAGGGGAAGAATAAGTTGTGGGATTTTTTTGGGAGGATTGGTGATGAACCTGTGTGACGCTGCGATGTGTTTTATGAAGTTGTAAGAATGAGGCCTAGAGACCTCAAAAAAGAGTGGCCTATTTACAAAAGACAAGATTGTTTCCTGATTTAATTCCAAAACAGCAGTCTTCATATGATTGAGGCAAAAGTTTTACATTTTTGTCAAACAACAGCCCTATTGTTTTTTAACAGAAGATGTTTGGTTTCCGGTCAAATCATTTTTCATCGAGACGTTTTTTTTTTTTTTTAATAATTAAAACAGTTCCCAGGTGCCTTAATCACAAGTATCCGGAATTAGAACAGACTTTCAAACTCTAGGCTAGGGCTGCAACGATTGATCGAATAACCCAAATAATTCGATTACAAAACAAGATCAAAGCGAAATCTCTGCCACGAAGCTTGAGTGTTCATTTTTCCACACGGACTAACGTTACTGCAGTCGCACGCAGCACTCTATGTACAAATGAGTTGCCGTGATGGCAGCGAGCCAGGAGTCGGTAGAAGAAATGTCCAAAGGTTGGGATCATTTCACACTTAACAAGGAATGAGGTCAAGTGCAATGTGTTCCAGAACAGCACATCTAAGATAGCCAACACGAGGTAACATATCAATGTTAGCTAATTTAATACAGCCTACCATGACTACTTAGAATGCATTTTAATGTCCCTGCAAGTGGTCAAGAATAGACAAAGCCACCGGTACACTTTCAGTCACTTTATTGAACAAACACAAGCTGCTGATGTCCACAACTCACGCCCAAGTCATTCAACACACTAACTGGCTAACAGGTTGGCCAGTGAACAGCCAGCCAACTCTTCACTCTCATGCCCTGACGCCCACATCACTCACCAAGCCAGGCCCCACCTTTTAAGGCAATACCACACAGATACTACGGTACAACGTCAGGATGGCGACCCCACATGGATAAAAGCAATACCTGCATCTCATAAGCATCATTATGCACATTATTGTTCTTGATAACGCAAAATAATTTTTTATCCGATTAATCGATGGGATAATTGGTAGAATACTCGATTCTAAAAAAATATTCGATACTGTCGGCCTTGTTTAATGGAAGTGAGTGACTGTATACCCCACCTCATGAACTCTTGTCTCAATGGTGATGAATGGTTTGTCCCCTTTATATAAGATTGTTGGTGTTCGGTCCTATTGTTGTTGTTGTTGTTTTTTTCATAATTTCCATCAAAACAGAGATTTTCATCAGATTTTCCTTATGATCTTTTTACTTGGAACAGTTATTGTTGTCAGAGCACGACCCCTATCGCTTTTCACCGATAGAGGACAGAAGATGGCTGCGGAGATCACACACTGTATCCAAAGATAATGATGCTCATTTTCTTTGTCTTAGCCTACCTACCTCCCATCACCCCCCATCGCCTCTGGCAGTTACACTGCGGTGGAGCTCTTTTGTCAGCTGTTTGGCTTCATAAACAAAAACACACATCGTATGCTCTTCAGTGTGTTCTGGTGGTGACAGTATGTGTTCTTGATGGAGGAGAGGGGCGGGGGGGGAGGGGGGCATAGTGGTGGGTGGAGGATGAGAAGATGGTGGGAGGACACTCAGATGAAGATGATGATGTAACCACTCCTGAACATGTGTGATGTCATCCTTTGAGACAGGCATGAAAACAGAGAAAGAAAGAACAAAAAATATTTGTTATTATCTGGACATAAAATTAGAAGACAAATATCAACATCATTAGAATCAGCCAGGATAAAAAATACTGGTAATTAAAAATAAAAATAAAACAAGGTGCATCTGTTTTTTTTTTCTATAGTGTCTTCTTTTTTTCTTTGCATTTATTACCATTTAATTATTCCTGTAAAGCCGCTTGATACCACTGTGAAAACATACAATTCATATTATAAGTGCTCAAATGTGGACTAATTTTGCTAGCTGTAAATGTCATCCTTGTAAAATGTTTATCTTGACATCACCGCCCTCCTTTGATCAAGCTTGGTATTGCAGCCTCATTACATAGTCTGACATCAGTAAGATGGCCAGAACAACCAAAAAGAAAAAAGAAAAATATATATATACATATCTAAATTTCCATCTTGTCCCTACCTAGTTTAATTCCTCCCTCACCTCAAAACTGACTCGCACCATTCATAGAACATTAATTATTGAATTATATCATATAATTTACAGTATTAATTATTTTTCCCTTTTGTGCATAATAGAGAGCTAAGACATTTTTTTTCGGCTGTTGTTTCTTTGTCTCTCGTGTCTATGACTAGTGTACCGCATGTTGCACTTATAAATAAAGGAGTTGTGATAATCCTATTTTTGCTTTTGATTCCTGTGTGAAGGAGCGATAATAAGCCATTCAAGAGTTTTTACCTGCGAGCGTCTTTGTTTACAATCCACAGAATCGCCAGCTGCTGAAGGACAGCTTCATGGTAGAGCTGGTGGAGGGCGCTAGGAAACTGCGACACGTCTTCCTGTTCACCGACCTGCTGCTCTGCGCCAAACTGAAAAAACAAATTGCGGGGTAAGGAAAAAAACCCACAATTTTTAAAGGGATTATTCATGGGCTTGAAAATACCATATTTTTATATACATTGTGCACAAGTCTGCAGATAATCGATGCCCATTATAACTGCGTTGAAAAAAAACTTCTTGAATAAGTGGGGATAAACCACCGTTAAGTGTTTTCGGGGTTGATTCCCCCCAGAAAAGAACAAAATATTCACTACATTCATAACAAAAATCGCCTGACTACAAGTGTGCAACGGTCCACTGTAATGGCATTTCCGTTCATTTTAATGGGGAAAGATGATTTGAGATACAGGATACAAGTTACCACTGTTAAGTGTATATAAAGTATATTTTAAGAATATATTTTTAATTAATTTATTAATATATATGTTTAGTAATGTTTTTAGTTTTGTTCCCGGTTCAGTTTAACGTACTGTATTACTCAAATAATGTCATCCACTGTAACAGTGTCTCAATTAATTGCCTGGTGTATCGTGCACCAGAAAAAAAGCAGGAACATCACAAAGGATGCATTTATTTATTTATTTATTTTTTCTAACAAATTTTGACAAATTTAAACCCTAAAGATTTTCCCTTGCGTCTGTCCTCAACACCCTTTTTCAAACCCCCTCTTTCCTCCTGCAGTAAAAACCAACAGTATGACAGCAAGTGGTACATCCCATTGAGTGAGCTCACCTTCCAGGGCCCAGAGGAGGCCGAACCCCTCACTGTCCCACAGGTGCCAGATGAAGAGCTGGATGCCATGAAGGTGAAGATCTCACACCTGCGCAGTGAGATCCAAAGAGAAAAGGTAAATCAGACAGAATAAAGAAAAAAGGAGGGTGTTTTCCTAAAGATTTCATGTTGAAATATGTTTTCACCGTATTTCAGAGAGCCAACAAAGGTTCGAAGGTCATTGACCGCCTCAGGAAGAAGCTGTCCGAGCAGGAGTCGCTGCTGCTTTTAACATCCCCTAGCATGCACCTCAGAGTCTACAACAAGAGTGGCAAGGTAAAGATATTCTCCATCTCGCGCTCTTCTATATGTTCTCTTTATTTTTGGTTGTTGCCTTTCATCACTGGTGTTCCTCAGGGTTCTATCTTCAATACTCTCCTATTCTTTTCTTATTCTTCCAAAGGACTGTTAGGCCCATGCTGGAAATAAAAATATATACAGTATACTACCAGAATAAAGTCGTTTGTGTCAAGTACAAAGTTTTGAGAAAGTAATATTCTGGTACAATAAAGTCCTAATTTATTGGGATGAAAATATGATTTTTATAGAAAAACTGCAAGATTATAAACAAAATTTAACAGACAAAATAGTCAAATTTTCATTCCTGTACAATCAACATGTATTATCATTTACTTATGTGTGGTTTATGGCATGTTTATCACGCTGCGTCAGTATGGTTCTCTCTGGAACAGACAAACATTTACAAAATTACTTGTGTGCTGGTATTGATACTAATACTAAAATATCATAGCAAGAATATTATTGTTTTTATTAGCCATACTGAAGTGTCATCTACTGTAGATTTCTAATCTTTACACAGGCAAGAAATGCCTCCTCTGTTATGCTTCTCTAATTCTCATAAAATTATGACTTCATTCTAATAATATCACACCTTTTCCCTCTAAAAATGTTGACGTAATTCTCATAAAATCACAACTTCTTCTCTCGTATTGTAAAAATATTTGTTATTTTCAGTGTGGCCCTATTGATATTCATATGAATCCTTCAGACTAGCATGTTGAAGCTGCTTCAGCAATAGTTGTCATTAACCCGTTTGTCCTCACGAATTAATTTTGTGGCCTTTCAGAGCTACAGCTTCCTCATTTCATCCGACTATGAACGTGCTGAGTGGAAGGAGCTCATCAAAGAGCAACAGAAGAAATGTATGTTTTTTTTTTATCGACCGAAACACAGCCTGCTCTTTAGATGTTGTCATTCTAAATGGATTTTTACCTTTTTGTTTTTCAAGGTTTCAAAGCCGCTTCCTTAACTTCAATGGAGCTCCAAATGTTGACCAACTCGTGTGTCAAGCTCCAAACGGTCCATCACATCCCACTTAGTATTAATAAAGAAGGTGAAGAACTTGCTGTTGCTGTTGAAGCACATAAAGTTGTCATACTTCGACTACATCCCTAAACACAAAGCATATTAAAAAAGACAAATATTCCCTGGAAATGAATTGGTACAGTGCAAGAATGTTTTTACCCCCCTCCTCTTCCATGTCTGATCTAGCTCCAACACAAACACAGATCGGCATGTTTTTCTAATCTTTCTTCTCTGTTTATTGTTGCTTTTTTTTCCTTTCTCTCTTCTCCAGAGGATGAAGCCCCGGGTCTCTGCGGGTTCCTGAATGTAATCGTCCACTCTGCCTCCGGCCTCAAACAGAGCTTGAGTGAGTCACACAGGCAAAGCCAAACAGATCAGACCAAATTAACGTTAAGTTCTCTCTAATTCACGTGACCGAGGTCGGAGTCGGGCTCAAGATAAATGCTGCCTGTAGCCATTAGTCTGGTACTTTTACCACCATTTTTAAACCGTCCTTCAGAGTGACAGTCCTAGTAGAGATTAATTTTACCTTTTCATATAAATATTATGTTAATATGATGTATTTACTGTCTCTCAGATCTCTATTGCACATTGGAGGTGGACTCTTTCGGCTTCTTTTCAAATAAAGCCAAGACGAGAGTGTATCGATACACCACTGAACCCAAATGGAACGAGGTGAGTAATTGGCACACTCCAACCTGATGTTTACTCTTTGAACAAAAGTAACAGGACAAACCTCTTCACTTTTTTTAAAAGCAGTTAAAGGTAAACTTCTTGGTTGCCCTACATCTTAATTATTCATCTTAACAAGACTTTTTGGATGGACAATCGTAATGGGACATTACCATCCATTTTATCATTAACAATTGAGCAAGACATTTTGGACAATTCCATGGTGCCAATTTTATGGAAACGATTTAGGGAAGACCCTTTTCTCTTCTAGTACGGTGCGACTTGGATGAGTTTGCGGTCGCAACTGCTCAGTAGGCTGCAGTAATATTAGTCGTTTTTCATAGAGGATAAAGAAAATATTCCTGTGAGGACTGTTATATTGTCTGTCTACATGTGTTGCTCCGCTGTTTGTGTTCAATTGTCCATTGCTTGAATGGTTATAACACTGCGACACTGATCCTATTTGTTAGCATGTCTGTGCCGTTTTTCATTGTTTGTTAGCATTAAGCTTGGTCTTTCCTAAGGCAAAGCTATGTTGTAATTCTCTGTGTATTGTTTAGTTTGGCAGTGAACTTCAACTGGGAGTGACAACCATTTTTTAAGAATTGTTCTCTGTCTGCCAAACTGCTGCTTGTTGTGAAGTGAGCTGATTTGAGTTGATTTGATTAGTGCCACCATACAGTGCTCGCATCTTTAGATTTTTGCTTGCGAGTCAAAGCAGAAATCGGCCACTCATCATATCTCAAGGCACGGTATTATGTTATGTTGACATTCATGGTATGACATTAATCTTACAGCAAAAGTCGAAAACAACCCAAGCGTAACATACGCAGCCCCTGCGAACATGTAGCACCCATAGCGGACGTCCACGTTAATGGCACAGCTGGATGTGGGAGGTCAGACACAATCAGCTGCTTGAGGCATCTGCAGCGAAATGTTTTCCCATAACGGGCCCAAAGTCTCTGAGGAGTTTGTTCAGTAGAGTGGAAGTAATGGCAGCTAATGAGGAGCTGCTGGTGATGACTCACATCTGTCCTAATGTGAAGTGAACCAACGCGATGTGCGAACCATATGCAGAGGCCTCCCTCGAAATAATTACACGGGAATGTTGGTCGGCGTCACGCTGATTTTGTATGTCACTGAAGGAGATAAACAATGCGTCCATCCGTTTTCTATTGCGCGTACCCTTTTCAGGGTTACAGGAAGCTATCCCAGCTGACGTAGGTCTTGAACCTGTCAGTCACAGGACTCACAAACAATTAGCACCTACAGATGATTTCACAGAAAACAAAATCAGCTGATTCAAACCCCAGAACCTTCTTCCTCTGACAGACTTTTTATGCAACATTAGTGGGACCCTTGTAGGGCTGTCACTATCGAATTTTAGAATGGGTTATCCTATAGATATTTAGTTGAGGACTCGAGTAATCTACTACTAAAATACATTTTATTCTCATTTATGAGGGCTGAACCTCTATCCTCGAACTCCATATGTTGGGAGTATTGTACAGTA
Organism: Phyllopteryx taeniolatus; assembly: GCF_024500385.1. NCBI lineage: Eukaryota > Metazoa > Chordata > Actinopteri > Syngnathiformes > Syngnathidae > Phyllopteryx > Phyllopteryx taeniolatus. Next base: position 7,785,594 of record NC_084516.1, on the reverse strand, counting down.
CCCATCTATCTATCTATCTATCTATCTATCTATCTATCTATCTACCTATCTACCTATCTACCTATCTATCTATCTATCTATCTATCTATCTATCTATCTATCTATCTATCTATCTATCTATCTATCTATCTATCTATCCATCTATCCATCCATCCATCCATCCATCCATCCATCCATCCATCCATCCACCCACCCATCTAATCTACGTATTTAGCCATCCATCCACTGTATCTATGCAATGTCTTCTCACAGATGCATTTTCTTCTCCTCGCCAGGAGTTTGAGATCGAGCTGGAGGGTTCGCAGACCCTGCGGCTGCTCTGCTACGAGAAGTGCTACAATAAGAGCAAGCAGAACAAAGAGGACAGCGAGAGCATGGACCGCATCATGGGGAAAGGACAGATCCCGGTATGACATGACGTCACCTTCTGTTCCGCAGAGCCGCCGTGACTCATTACAGGCAGTTATCTGCACCGCTGCCACAGAGCATGAAATCCACGTTATTGTCCTGTGAATGACTTAAACCAAGCGTAAATTGTCTGATTAGATCACTTTGCCGTCATTATGTAATGAGGGGACACTCGGGGGCGGCTGGACTGAGAGAAATTGCTCTCACGAGGCATAATTCAAATGTTAATAAGCGGTCTTCTTTCAGGTTACAATGAGGCAGGAAAATCTGAAGTATTTCTAATAGAATCATTGACAAGAGGCTTGGATTTTCATTTAGTGGAGCTCCCACATTGAGCCATCTCATATCATACATACATGCATTCTAGTAAAGCATCTACACAGAAGGAAATGACACCATAATAGTAAGATGACACCAGCCTGTAGAATAATAGCAAATATAAACAAAGTAGATTCATGGAATGGAGAAACGTTTAATTAATTTATTTTGCCATATTTTGCATACTGCAAAGCAGGTGCACTCTATTTTACCAAAAAAATGCACAAATACCTGAAACGTCTGCTTCTAAAAAGAGCAGAACCTTTCTGATATATCTAAGGTGATAGGATCCAGCATGTTCACTAATGCAGTCTGCGTCTGAAAGTGTGAATGACAGCGCCATCTAATGGTCTCTCCTGTCACACAATCACTGCACAGATGATGTCATTCAAAGCACAATGGTCAGTGCAAATCCCAACATGAGGGAAAATGCTGCACAAACCACAGAATTCCATGTTTGTCGAAAGAAAAAAGCTGATTTGCAGACATACTGGTACAATGCATTGCATGAAGGCATTTGTAGAAAACAAAAAAAAACATTTATTCCTTTTAGACTGTGGAACAATGCATTGAGGTCTAACAATAGAAAATACAGCAGACACATGCAATTCCTACAACCTTCTTACAACGTTTGTATTAACTCCACAAATGCCAATGTATGCTATTTTTTGATTATTTAGATGTCTCTTTTTAATAAATTTATAAAATAAATTCTAAGCATAACAAACTACAGCACGCCAATAATAATAATAATATAATTGTGTGTTGAAAGGATACAATTGGTAGGGTCTAGTTTCTTGTTACATGTCAAAGCCAAAGGCGTTTTCACGAATGAAATACTGTAGGGAGCTATGTGGAACACGATTGAGCTGTGCAGGTGAGCAGATGGGACGTAGCCGAGGTCAACATGCAACATACTAAAGAAGGTGTTGTATATACATATATACTATGTCGTTATGGCAAAAAAAAAGAAAGAATATTATTACTCTATATGGGAAAGCATTTTTTGTTGATTTTTAATGGACAGCTTTTCTCTTGTTAATTGCAAATGCAGTGACACAATGTGATGATATGGATTCAAATATTATGCACTCATATTGTTTCGTGTGTGTTCCCTCAGCTGGAGCCGCAGACTCTCCAAGGAAAAGACTGGCAAAGAACTGTCATTCCCATGAACGGGGTACGTCAATCACAATCATATTTTCCTCAAACTTTTCTCCCATCTTTGTTATATTCTACCAATCATACAATATTGCACCGGTTCTCTTAGTACACCACTACATCCAAGCTAAACTTGGCAGAAAATCAAACAAAGCATACTCCTTCTGTTGTTTCGCTATTCACAATGTAAGTCCTGATTTCCTGCGACAGATTGAGGTCAAACTGTCCATGAAGTTCACCAGCCGTGAGTTCAGCCTGAAGAGAATGCCCTCTCGGAAACCCATGGGTGTGTTCGGAGTCAAGATCTCCACCGTGACAAAGTGAGTTTGAACACATGCAGGTTGAAGCTCATCTTATCATACGCAATTTCTATCTTGAGCTGGATTTACTGTGCAGGTTCAAGTGCACAATTCTCTATTGTCTCTCTGTATTAGAACCAAAACAATAGTAGTCTGTATTAAGAAGATGAAGTGAACAAATAGTCGCGATTCACACTTTGCGTTGCTATAACGGAATTTTCTTAATTCATCGGGGTGTTATGAATAGAAATGTCAATGTTATGTGATTGGTAGAAAACGAGGAACTTGTCCTGCCTTGCCACCCAGTGTAGAACGTAAGTCGTACATTGCAGGCAACAACACAGACTGTGTCACTTGTTAATTTTTAGTATAATGCTGGAGGCCGCTAAAAAAATAGTAACGGGCTGCAAATGACCCCCGGGCCATAGTTTGGACACCTGGTGTGGTGTTTGATTGTCTAAGTACGTATTAATAAGCTTAAATATGTTTAAATCAGCCGGCATGGTGGACGACTCGTTAGCACGTCTGCCTAGCACGTCTGCCTCACAGTTCTGGGGCCCGGGGTTCAAATCCCAGCCCCTCCTGAGTGGAGTTTGCATGTTCTCCCCGTGCTTGGGTGGATTTTCTCCGGGCACTTCCTCCCACATCCCAAAAACATGATATCAGTGAGTACTCAAATACTGTAAGTACGGGCTCAAAAAAAGTGGTATCAGTGCAGCCCTAGTCTTTCTCTATCATGGATCTTCACCTCTTTTGGGTGGGGTCTGGAACATATCCCCCAAAATAAACGGGGGTTCACTCTATTTTAATGATGTCAAGCACCCCTCACATTGATGGGATATATCCCATCTGTAACTCACATTGGATACTCATTGGATTTGTATTCACGTTTGGAATAGGCCTAATTGTGTTGTGTCAATATCTCTGATTCCATGCATTTATTCTAAATACCCAATCAATACTGTCTATGCCTCTCCTTATTTTGTCCATATTTCTATTAAGACGAGAGCGTTCCAAGGTGCCCTACATAGTCCGGCAGTGCCTGGAGGAGATTGAGAGGAGGGGAATGGAGGAGGTGGGCATCTATCGAGTATCCGGGGTGGCCACTGACATTCAGGCCCTCAAGACGGCCTTCGACACCAGTGAGTAGCCCTCGTTCAGATTTCGGCAAACGGATCGTGGTATGTTCTGTCATTGCAAACCTGTTGTCTCCCTGTGATTCTTAGATCACAAAGACGTCTCGGTGATGATGAGCGAGATGGACGTCAACGCAATCGCCGGGACCTTGAAGCTGTACTTCCGAGAGCTCCCAGAGCCGCTATTCACCGATGAGCTCTACCCCAATTTTGCAGGAGGAATCAGTATGTTGACGTTTAGACATTGTAGTTCAGAATCAAATGAACAACTATGAAATTTAAATTTGTGATTGTTTTTTTCTCTGCAGCTCTGTCTGATAGCGTTGCCAAGGAGAGCTGCATGTTGAACTTACTGCTGTCACTACCGGAGCCCAACTTGGTCACCTTCCTTTTCCTCTTGGACCACCTGAAGAGGTACGAAAAAGGTGTCAATTTGGATGACGTCATTTTTCTCATAAATTCAAATGTCATTCAAAAGACAGTTAACTGTTTAATTCAAAAGACCTGATGGTCATGTTGCAGTGTTATAACACTTAAAGCAAAGGATATTTTGAACACGAATCAACATGTGGACAGACAATATAGCAATACTCACAAGCATATATTCTTTATCCTTTATGGAAAAACTTCTAATGTAACTGCAGCTTACTGAGTCACTAACAGTAGTTGTGAAACTCTTCTTCATTTGTGTCAGCATGACTGTATTATACTGCCCCCCAGTGGCCAAGTCGCACACACCAGAAGGAGCTGCAATGAATTAGTCATGGCGCACAAACTGCTTAATTTTTTACATTCTATTTAATTATGTGACTGTTATGTTTTCATAAATTATATTATGATTATAGAAAGTTATTTTCCTTTTTAACAAACATATGACAACATTGTTTTGTTGTTTTGGGGGGGAGGCTGGAATTGATTAATGACATTTCCATTCATTTCAATGGGGAAAGATGATTTGAGATACGACTGTTCTGAGATATGAGTGTGGTCACGGAACAAATTAAATTGGTATCTCAAGGCACCACTGTACAGTGTGATAAAACAATTTGGGGATACACTTTTGGATACATTGAGGTTGTGTACTGCAATACATTTCGAGTAAATACATTTTCTATTTTTGTCAATGCAGCTCTTGTACTGGAGTTTGTTGACCAAATATTTTGCTACATAAGCAAGATACCCGGTGGTGTAACATTATGATCATCTACCATTGTAAAGATTGCTTATTTTTGTACAGGTCTTACACTTGATTTTTGAGAAACTTTTTTTAATGCTCCATATGCATACGCAGTGTCATAAAAAAAAAAGGAAAATACACAGTGGGATACATTATGGTCGTCGACCACCATGCCTTTCTTGTCATGTTTTCGTTCCCAGATTTTGTCACAGTATTCAAAACTTGCAATAGGTGGATTACGCTGCAGTACTCCCCTCAATTGTCTTGAGTTCATACATGAACAATCCAATTCAAATCCACCTGTACAGTAGGATGTTATCCAATGACATTGGCATATTATCTTCTGGTTACCATGGAGATTTTGATGAATAAAAAGGCTTGAGTATTCCGTGGGCGTCAGTACAATGCAGATACATCTGTTGAGAGGCGGTGTGAAATGGATGCTGCGAGACCGTCGCTATTCATATGAATTACATATCCCAACACGCGCACACTTCCCATCCGTCCGATTCTAATGACATTGCGTCTTTCCTCTTCTTCTGTTTTAGGGTGGCAGAGAAGGAAAGCGTCAACAAGATGTCCCTCCACAACCTGGCCACCGTGTTTGGGCCGACTCTGTTGAGGCCCGCCGAAAAGGACAGTAAGATCCCGACGAATCCCACCCAGCCCATCAGCATGGGGGACAGCTGGTCCCTGGAGGTTATGGCACAGGTCAGCCGCCGTCTCGCCATTTTACCTCTTCGATTGTGGACGATCCCTGAACTGCGGCTTTTGTTAAGTTAAAAGGAAATTGTGCTGAGTTAAATGGTCAAAGGCTGGAAAACACACCTACCTTCTTTCCCCTAACATTACAACTTGGTTTTTTTTTTATATGATCATAACTTTTCTTCTCCTAACCTAACAACTGAATTTGTAAACAATTCTGACTTTTTTTCCCCTAACATTGTAACTTTATTCATGTACCGTCACAACTTTTCTCCTCACGTAGACCTTTTGTCTTCTAATATTACAACTTTATTTTGGGATCCTTATGGCTGTTTTTCTCCTAAAAGTAGCACTTTTCTCGTTGACATTAGCACTTTTTTTCTCTTTTTTATATATATAATTTCTTTTCAGTTCAGCCCTTCCACTCCTTTATAGTTTTCTATTTGTGCTGGTATTTTCCAATAAATATTCAGATTTTTCTCCCACAAACTGCATTTCTCAGGTCCAAGTGCTGCTGTATTTCCTCCAGCTGGAGACGATCCCCACTCCGGACAGTAAACGACAGAGCATCCTCTTCTCCACGGAGGTATAGAGACAACTCTGTTTACCTCACACCTTGACCACGATGGCTTGACGAACTGAAGAACCTCGGCTCAAACCGAGCCTTGCTGTAGTATGTTTTTGAACTGACTTCATTTCGTGAGGCTCACGTACCCGAGAAGGATTTTTTTTCCCCCAACCACAAGAGGATGCCATTGAGCCTCTAAACCTGAGTCTCTGTGTGTCCATACATTCTGGGGAATCGCATTATCTTCCATCTACATTCCTCTGTTTTGCTCCATATTAGTCACAGAAGAACTAAAAGGCTCTTCCTGCTCGGAATTGTGTGCGTTTTTGTCTTTTGGGCCTCAATTGTCGGACCATGGTCAAGTCAAGACCTCGACAAAATGTGTCTGTCCATCTCAAATGTTTCATCCCAGCACATTTTCCCAAAGGGATGACAGGAATTGGACAGTTAAACAGGACTATGTAGTTTTCCTGCTCCATGCCAAGCTTACAGTAGTCCTACCCTTGTGGGGGCAAACAAATCCTGGTTGAAGACCAATGCAGCAACTTGAAGGACTTATTAAAGTAAGAAGTTTATTCCTAATGGACCACAATTTGATTGCCTGCAGTTTGTTTCTGACCACAAAGAAACATTCCCTCTATTTGTGTCTCCAGTTAGCTTAAATATCCGGGAAGCAATATATTTTCTATCTTGGGAATTTACCCTCCGTCTTGTTACATCCTGGGACATCCTGTAAAACGTTGCTGATGTGTTTCTCGTTGTACATAATGTTAAAGTTTTACTTTTAACGGTATAATCTAAGGTGTTAAATGTAATTTATTGCAGGGTCCTGGAGGAGAGACTTTTTTTTTTTTGTATGTGTACTTTAGGCGGTTTGATCAAAGCGGCGGTTAGCAGTTAGCCTTGACTTGAAGCCTTGCGGTGAATAAGCAGGATTTAGCCTTGTTGTTCTAGATGCTCCTGTTCTGTGCAGCCTTTTATTGCTTGTTCCAGAAGGTGGTCAGCGGCATGCTGACATGCTGCTGTGAAGAGAAAAGGCACGAGCTCTTCTTATAATGTCTGACATCCTGAAAATATCACCCGTGTGGCGTTGAGTGTAACGCCGTAACGTTCACGTCCAAATGACGTCAGCTTCTTTGCATTATCTCAGCTCCGGTGGAAGAAGTGCACGTGTAAAATGTTTGAGCATCACACTTCCAGTTCACTCATGCTTTCTTTGGCTCACGGGCTGCCCCTACTGATGAGGAGTGTAGTCACTTTTATGTTGCTGTGGTAAATACAGTCATTTCTTATGAAAAAACACGCCCCGTGAATGTATGCGCAACAAAAACAAAACTCTGCACCATTATCACATTGACAGATCATTGTAGCTTGTGGAAGGTGTGTACAGGGGAACCTTAAATGAGACGTATCGTCGCTGTCGGGCAGAAACCTCACAACTCCAAAATGACTTACTTTTCAGTAAGTGAAGTGTAGTTTGCAGAAATGAATCTGCACACAAACGTTCTTACATTCTGCACCAAAGCATTCCAGAAATCCTTTTTTAAAAAAACAGGCTTACTCAAATGTATCTAACCTAACTATTTTCACTTGTTATTGTCTAAAAACCATGCAGACTTTGAATCTTGAGGGGACTTGATGCTGAATGTTTCCCCCACACTTTAAATGTGTTGATGATGTGTAAAATCAACAGACAACATGATCAATAGTGTTGATTTATTTTTTTATTTTTTTTATTTTAATTGATCATATTTGGACAAACAAGGTTTCCACCCGACAGCAAGGATATTATGCTTCCCCCGCCACAATTGAAAACAGTCCCCAGGCATTTTATTAACATTCCTGTGACATGCTTTCATCAAAATACCCCAAGGAGCAAGAATTATAGCAGGCTTTATGCACCGTGTTTCTTGTCTTTAACCCGTTTTTAGCGGCCAACGCTGTGGAATACAACTGAGCAACGAGCCGCAGCCTGAGCCTTGCGACTACAGAGACTAATACTATTTCAAAACACACAATACTACCAAGGTTATTTATTTTACATTCGTTTGAATGTTGAGAAAGTTAAAATTCTACTTTAAACCTGCGCAGTTCACGAAGGTAAATTTCACAAATTGGAACGGATTGTGTTTGACCGTGCAGGTTCCACTCGACAAACCCTGCAGACATTTCTGAAGGCTAAAAATAACGCCAACGCTAACACAACATAATAGGTTTCCACTATTATTATGATACCCCACTCAAGCCTGCTTAACATCTAAACAAGACATACAGTATCGATGCTTTAAAAATCTATTTAAATAGAACTATTTTTTTTCCCAGTAAAACATTTATTTGTCCTTGTATTAGCCCCTAGCACTAAAATGTTAGTGTGATGACTCCACGATTAACATGCGGGCATGTTATTTATTTTGTTGTCCGTGTACTTAAGAAGTTGATCCCATTACAAAATGTCCTTACAGATTCATTTACACTGTATACTGTACACTCGCTACGTATCATGACTGAGGCTGAAAAAAAATATGCTTTGCTTTTAAAATTAATGTACATATGTCCCCCGCAGGCCACTAAAGAATATGCTGTATGCGCCCCCGCAAAACACGATATTCAGAAATTAACGTCAGCGATATGCGGAATGTCACGTGACCATACCCTGAAAACTGCTTAGTGGACTTGCCGTGTATGTTGCGATAACTAGCATAACTAAAGGTTAATGACATGATGGCTTGGATGACGCAACGTGCGAAAGTAGTTGTGACATGAATTTCAGTCGACAGCAGAGGGGGGATATTGCCCAACATGGCGGCTCCTTGAGATGGATAAAAAATTATTTATTAATCTGTTTTAATTCTTATTCTGCGAGCACAATATTAATCAGAATACTGTGTTTAGACCATAGGGGGCACATACAATATATTCTTCAAGTTCCCCTTCGATTAATATGTATGGTTTTGTTTTATTTGTGTATCATTGATTCATTTTACATACACATTTTAACTTTTTTTGGGTCACCTCATCTACAAATGACGTGGCCCATCTGTCTTTAAAAAATCTAACTTGGCTCTTGAGTATACCATATCTCACATATCATTTGAATCAATAGTACAGAATCGTTTGTGTTTTGAGCAAGGGGAATTATGAATACATATCTCACATTTCTGTGCTTCAACATGGTGATTCTAGCATAGCAAAAGTAGAAATGCATGGATGTGAATGACTACAACGTAGCCCATCGGACTTTTGTCCTGCATTCCAAGTGGATGAAAGCACAATTGTTGTTAACACATTCACTGCCATTGACGGCTTTAGAAGTCAAATATCCATGTTAACGGGGAAGGCAGGCAGTGAATCAGTTAAGTGTCCATCAGTTTCACTTCCATTATCATTATTACGTGTAGGGTGCCACCGTTGTTTACGAGCACATATTTTGGCCTTGTGTAGCACACGCACACCGTTTCAACATCCGCATTGGAGGACAGGCAGCGGCCTCCGTCCCGATTGCCTACACCGCTCTAACCCTGTCGTGCCTCAACGCAGCTTTTTTGTTTAGCCAGACGTTGACAGCAGAAACTCTCCTGTTGCCTTTTTTCGGCGAAGACAGCCGCACGTCTCTTTAAGACAGGACCTTGAGAAAGAAAAAAAACTCGGTCTTAGCTCCAGCTCCTAACGACCACCCTCGTTCTCACTCCGATGCTGTAAATTGAACTCTTAAGTGTTAACAGGACGAAGGATAGTACAAATATTGCCTGTGTACCTTACTTTAGCTCCTTTTATGCCTTTTACTTGTATTTATTTAAGCTATGTTTGAGTCTTGGCATAGAAAGTCTGCTGGGTCTATTTATTTGTAATATGTTGAAGGAATAAATTAATGTAAAACTAAAGGGAGGGGAGGGGGGTACTTGTTCCCAACAAGTGAAGTTTGTCACTGGTTTGTCCCACCCGCCTGCCACCTTTTCATTGGCTCATCATCGTCACTGCTCGTGATTTTTGTTGGACAACAGACTGACCACTGTGATTGTTCAGCGAGAGGAAAGTGCAGCTTCTTGTCGGTGTAAAGGGGAATACAAAGTTTGTTTGGCGCGCATTATAGCAGAGCAGGGGTCACCAACCTTTTTGAAAGTGAGAGCTACTTCTTGACTAGCAGTTTGATGCACACATCTGAAATACACTGGTGCCTTGAGATACGACTTTAATTTGTTCCGTGACCACGCTCTTAACGCAAAACAGTCAAGTCACAAATCATCTTTCATGACAATTAAATAGGATTAAAGGAAGAGTTTTTGCCACATATTTGTTTGCATTTGTTTATATCATTTTTGCTTCATTCAATGGACATTGTGCTGCTCCCTCTGGTGTGTGTGCCTTGGAAAACCTGGGGGCAGTTTGATATTGACATAGAAACACATGAAGAAGAACTTCACAACTGACTCGGTAAGCTGCAGTAATATTCATTTTCACAAAAGATAACGAAAATATACCATGAGTGTTGTTATATTATCTGTCTACACGTGTTGCTCCACCATTTGTGTTGAAGTATCCATTTCTTAAAGGGTTATAACACCGCGATACTGATGCTAATCGATAGCACATCTACGGCATTTTTCATTGTTTGTTAGCATTAAGCTAAACATTCTTTCCTAAGGATAAGCTATGTGGTTGTTTCGAATACACAGCTGCAGTATGTCACTCGTATCTCAAGGCACCGATGTATCGAATGAGGGTAAATCATCTCATTGTCGTTGCACCTGCTTTCTTGACTCCACGAGCGAGCTTGTTTGGTCATTTGCTACAATACTGATTTTGAACTATAGGTTTTTTTTTTAAACTATTGTCATTTCCAAATGTACACCAGTGCTAGTGTGATTTTAAAAATAATAGCAACATTATAAAAATGTGATGCATCTCACTGGTAAGCTGTTTATTTAGAACAGGCCCAGCGACTGCTCATGCCGTCGTCGGGGGCTACCTGGTGCCCGTGGGCACCATGTTGGTGAACCCTGTGGCAGAGAGTACTTTATTGTGGCATCCACTGTGGGATCAATTCGGCCAGGCTGGAAAAAAAAAAAAAAAAACAATAAAAAGATAATTGTAGCAATTATTTTTGTAATAGTTTTAGTAGTAGTAATAATAATTATTACAGTAGTAGTACCACTTATGACATTATATGATAATTAAAAAAATGCAATTATAATATTTTCGGTGATTATTGGTAGTTATTTCATAATAATTTGATTACTATTAGGAATAATAAATATTATGATATGAGAATAAAGTCATATTAGGGAGAAAACACTTCCAATATACCCTGAATAAACAACATTTTTATTTTTAGAAGAAAAAATACTTCTCTTTAAAAGTTTCACATTTTTATTCAATATGTAAGTTTTTCCACATTCGTTTCTCATATTTTTGTCGTAATAGTGTTGTTTACAAAGGAAAAAGAATGAGATAAACCCAATGTTAGAGAGTGGAAGAATTAAAAAAAACAAATTCTTACGAGAAAAAGTTTGCAACAGTACAAAAATATTCTTAAATCTTAACATTTCACCTTCATTATGGTTAAATTCAGACTTTTTCCTTGGAAAATTAGAGGTTTTTCTTGTAATATTACCAGAAAAAAAGTCTTACAGGGGTGAATGTAATATTATGACAGTGTGAAGAAAGAAAATGAAAAGAAAATGTCATGAGCATATCATAGTCTTACCAGGAAAAAAGTTGAGTTCATTCGGAGAACAAAGTTTCAATTTTATTCTTAGTTTTGACTAAATAATATACAGCCGCATTTCCGACTTATCATAGATTAACTTCATTTTTAAATTCTGACTTTTTTCATAAATATTTTGACATTCTACTTCATAAAATTGCAATGTTTTTCTAGTAAGATTCCCACTTTTTTTTTCTCTTAAAAAATGAAAAGGTTTTCCCATCAAATTACACATTTTTCTTGTATAATAAAATAACTTTCAGAATATCCTTTCTGATAACGATTTTTTCTCCTAATATCACTTATTATCCAATTTTTGTCTCTTAAAAGTATTTCACACAATATTCTTGTAGCGTTTTTTTTTTTTTTGTTTTCTTTTCTTTTTTTAACTTTCAGTCTGGCTCGAATACTCCTTCATATGAGCGGTGAATGCACTTTAGAGGAGAGTTTTGTAATAATCTATGTTTTGGGGTCTGTTTATGGTCAGTGTAACTGCATGTCCCCTCCTCAATGCACACTCACTACAACCTCAAGTCTTACTTTTGTACATAATGAAGTAAATACAGTAAAAGGGTTTAGTTTTCTGCGGGAGAGGCAGGCTGAAGATGAGAAAATGTTTGATTTATAAATAACTTCACAATTCCAATTCAGTGTTGTTCTTGGAATGCCGCCTTTCTGCTTCGTCACACGTCGATCTTGTGTTCTTTTGGCTGCTTGGACGTTTCAAGTGAGGTCAATCTGTTATTGGGACTTGCTGGCCAATCACAAACTCTTTTTTGTATCCCCGCCCCCTTGGATTTTTTGGACTCGTGTTCTCTATTTGGCGTTCTGCTCGTAGACTGTACAAAATAATACTGTACTCTGAGGACGAACATGTTTGGAAAGAATTTGCAGCCAATGTTTGTACACAAATGTTAAAATAAAATCTCCTGTATCTACATACTTGAGCTGTGTGTTCTTCCACTGTGGCCTTGGTTTCCAGCTACCTTTTTATGGTTATTTGTCGTTATTGATCAAATAATCCTGAAGCGTCAGTGTGTGAGCAGCACTTTACACACTGATCCTGCTGCACATGCATTCTGACCTACTTTCTACTGCGGTAGTAGTGGTCAAACTTTTTACAAGCAAATACTGCCTCAAAAAAAAATACTCCAAGTACTACCATCATGACCAATACTAAAATTACAGTACGCCTAAATCGGGTGTCAAACTCATTTTTGTCATGGGCCACATCGTAGTTCTGACTTCCCTCGAAGGGCCGCTACGACTGTGAACCCATATAAATGAAAGATTACCTCATATACTGTAATTACATACAGTATACGGAACACATTGGAATATATATATATATATATAAAATGTAATTTCTTATAATGGCTCTTCACTTACTGTATGTATTTGACACAATTATTGCATAAGTCTGATGCCTTTTAAACAGTACTTGTCAGTATTTTACATATAAAGAACAAGTGAATAATAGACCAAAATATAGTATGTACTAAACATTTTCTTACATATTAGTAACATGTATAAGCCAGATATACAGTACTTAAGTTTGTACCGTGTACAGTCAGTATAAGCGAGCTTTCTTCTTATACATACGTAAGTAACAAGTAAAAACCAAAACTGCATATTTGTCATAATAAGCCGAGTTTTCTCGGTATATGATCATTAGAAGGGAACTTTGAGGATGCTTGCTTACTTCAAAGTAAGCATTTGAAGTCATGCGTTGTTGGTATGTTTTCTTCCCTCGTGACACACGCTGCTTTATTGTCTCACTGTAAGCAGCGGCATCGATTGACAGCGCAGAGGAGGCAGAGCCCCTTTATCACCATGAGCAGGATGTCCTTATCATTTCCTCCAAGCCGACGGCCTGTATGATCATCACCGTTTTGTGTGTGTGTATGGTTTTTTTTTTTTTTCCCCCCTTCTGCCTAAGCAGCCATCTGGAAGAAGGACAAACAAGACAGCTGTCCCCTGGTCACTATAGTTTCACTTGAAGCCTGTAAACATCACACTCGGTGAAGGGAATCCACATTATTTTACTGTAACTTTACATCATTCATGCTTGTGTAGAATATCACACCTCCCCGGTTGTTCTGTTCCCAAGCAGCTGGATAAAGCATTTTTGCAATTCCTGTAGGTGCTGAGAAGGATTCGGACACGGTGAACAAAAGAAAAAAGAGGACTTTGGTCCAGTGTACGTGTCAGTCGGGATCAGCGTGGGTTTTACGTGTGCACGCGGCCGTGAAAGGATAACAATGAATGGAAAATGTGCGCAGAGGATGGAGCCACCGTCTAACACAGGTAAGAAATGTACATGTGCGTCTCTGTCAATTTGTATATTGTGCAAAAAAAGTGCTTTATATCAGTAGCTCAATTCAATACGGAAAACTTATATCCAGGAGATTCAATACACAGTTTAGGAATTGGCTCTTTGGCCAAACATGTTTAATTCATCTAAATTATTGAATTGAACTGCTGAAATCATTTATTAAAAGCGTAAATGTAACTAATTGGGCTAATTTCAGTTAACAAATGCTGCGACAAGCTGTGTGATTTTAAACAATGATGTAGTTATCCTAACAATATGTTTATGGATTTGTTTTAACTCACACTTATTGCTGTGTCATGTGAGCTATTATCCACCTGAGCAAGAATTAGGTCATATTTACACTAGTCTTTTTTTTTTAAATTAACATTAAGACAACAAGCGATCACTTTCATGATGAGGGATGTTTTCTTCTTTGCTCAAAAGCTATTAAATGAAATACACAAGCATCCTTTTAAATGTTATTATGATCATCATTACTAATTGTCAGTATAATTACAAATTGAGGAAAACCGTGAGGAAAAAGGTCTTTGACAACAATGATACAAAAAAAAAAGTATGTTGTGTTTTGAGATATTTTAAGGAAAAGTTAGGTTATGAGTCTTAATATGACTAGAAAAAATGTTTACAAATAATGGATTTTTTTTAAATAAAGAATAAGGGTGTATTCAATTCTATTAAAAAAATCTAAATATTTAGAGGGAAATAAGAGGATGAATGTAACAAATTTGTTTGTGTTGTTTCTCAGGAACAAAACACAAACGTTTTATTAAAAAAAAAAAAAAAAAAGAATTTCCCCGTAATTTCCTCATATAAGGCAGAAAAATGTGTTATTCTTGAGAAAATGTATAATTTTACTCTGAAAAACTAACTTTCTCGTGATGTTATGACATTTTCCATGTAATTGCAATTGAATATAGTCACAAACATAAACCTTTTTCCCATAAAATGTGTTTTCTTTTCCTCTTTTAACGACTTGTTTCTCTAAGTGAAACATTTTCATGGTCAAATTGCAACTTTTCTCATCATCTTACAAGAAAATAAAAATGAAAATTATGAGCAACTGTCCAATTTTACAAGAAATAAGTAACTTTTCTCTCATGTTTGTAATTGCAAATTGAATTAATGTAATGTTACCTCTTTATTCTAATAAACAAGATTTGTTTTCTCATAACATTCTCACTTTACGCTTGTAATATTACAACTTATTTCTTCATAAAATTATGACTTTTCTCATCAGGTTATGACTTAATTGTCTAGTATTCTCAGAGTTTTTCCTTCACACTGTGGCCTTAATCAACCTTCTATAAAATCCCTTCCTTCATATACGACCCCAATTCCAATGAAGTTGGGACGTTGTGTTAAACAAATAAAAACAGAATACAATGATTTGCAAATCATGTTCAACCTATATTTGATTGAATACACTACAAAGACAAGATATTTAATGTTCAAACTGATAATCTTGATTGTTTTTAGCAAATAATCATTCACTTAGAATTTTATGGCTGCAACACGTTCCAAAAAAGCTGGGACAGGTGGCAAAAAAGACTGAGAAAGTTGAGGAATGCTTATCAAACACCTGTTTGGAACATCCCACAGGTGAACAGGCTAATTGGGAACAGATGGGTGCCATGATTGGGTGTTAAAGGAGCTTTCCTGAATTGTTCAGTCATTCACAAGCAAAGATGGGACGAGGTTCACCTCTTTGTGAACAAGTCCATGAGAAAATAGTCAAACACTTTAAGGACAATGTTCCTCAATGAACAATTGCAAGGAATTTAGGGATTTCATCATCTACGGTCCATAATATCATCAAAAGGTTCAGAGAATCTGGAGAAATCACTGCACGTAAGCGGCAAAGCTGAAAACCAACATTGAATGCCTGTGACCTTCGATCCCTCAGGCGGCACTGCATCAAAAACCGACATCTATGTGTAAAGGCTTTCACCACATGGGCTCAGGATCACTTCAGAAAACCAATTTCATTAAATACAGTTAGGCACTACATCCGTAAGTGCAACTTGAAACTCTACTATGCAAAGCAAAAGCCATTTATCAACAACACCCAGAAACGCCGCTGGCTTCTCTGTACCCGAGCTCATCTAAGATGGACTGATACAAAGTGGAAAAGTGTTCTGTGGTCCGACAAGTCCACATTTCAAATTGTTTTTGGAAATTGTGGATGTCGTGTTCTCCGGGCCAAAGAGGAAAAGAACCATCCGGACTGTTATGGACGCAAAGTTCAAAAGCCAGCATCTGTGACGGTAATGGGCTGTGTTAGTGCCAATGGTATGGGTAAATTGCACATCTGTGAAGGCACCACTAATGCTGAAATGTACATACATGTTTTGGAGAAACATATGCAGTCATCCAAGCAGCGTCTTTTTCATGGGTGCCCTTGCTTATTTCAGCAAGACAATGCCAAACCACATTCTGCACATGTTACAACAGCGTGGCTTCGTAGTAAAAGAGTGTGGGTACTACACTGGCCAGCCTGGAGTCCAGACCTGTCTCCCATTGAAAATGTGTGGCGCATTATGAAGCGTAAAATACGACAACGGAGGCCCTGGACTGTTGAACAGCTGAAGCTGTACATCAAGCAAGAATGGGAAAGAATTCCACCTACAAAGCTTCAACAATTAGTGTCCTCAGTTCCCAAATGTTTATTGAATGTTCTTAAAAGAAAAGGTGATGTAACACAGTGGTAAACATGACCCTGTCCCAGCTTTTTTGGAACGTGTTACAGCCATAAAATTCTAAGCTAATGATTATTTGCTAAAAACAATCAAGTTTATCAGTTTGAACATTAAATATCGTCTTTGTAGTGTATTCAATTATATATAGGTTGAACATGATTTGCAAATCAGCGGCACGGTGGCCGACTGGTTAGAGCGTCAGCCTCACAGTTCTGATGACCCGGGTTCAATCCCCGGCCCCGCCTGTGTGGAGTTTGCATGTTCTCCCCGTGCCTGCGTGGGTTTTCTCCGGGCACTCCGGTTTCCTCCCACATCCCAAAAACATGCATGAATTGGAGACTCTAAATTGCCCGTAGGCATGACTGTGAGTGCAAATGGTTGTTTGTTCCTATGTGCCCTGCGATTGGCTGGCAACCAGTTCAGGGTGTACCCCGCCTCCTGCCCGATGACAGCTGGGATAGGCTCCAGCACGCCCGCGACCCTAGTGAGGAGAAGCGGCTCAGAAAATGGATGGATGGATGGATGATTTGCAAATCATTGTATTTTGTTTTTATCTATGTTTAACACAACACCCCAACTTCATTGGAATTGGGGTTGTAGTATGTATGATTCTAAACATGTTAAGAAGTATGTGACATTGAGTATGACCTCAACAGTCTCTCACTCCCACCTCACCTCACGTTTCTACCGTGTTAGCAAAACACGTGGAACTTCAAGGCAAACAATAATAGCACAAGAACTTTCACATACTGCTGAATTATTTTGATTTTGTCATTATCAGTAAAGTGGAAGGGCGAAGAATGATACTGTGCGTGTGTGCTGAGGTTTCAGGAAACATGTTCCCAGAATAAAAAAAGGTTTATTGTCTGCGTTGGACCTGTGTGAGAAGCAAACTGCCCCCCTGTCATGTAGAGATAGATGGCTTTTAAATTGTGTGTGTGTGTGTGTGCGCGCGTTTCAGTGGGGGAACCTGCTGTTTGTACAGGAGATCAGACTGTGTTCTCTGTGCTTCCCTCGCCAGATAACCGCCCTTAAATTGGCAGCCAAAACCTCCCCGGACAGAAACTTCATCATCAAGCTGAGAGGAAAAAGGTATGCGTGAGTGTCGCCGCCAGTGACGTCCGGGGTGGCCGCTTCCTGTCCCTTCTGCAAATGTAGCCGTGGGATGCGAAGAAAGGCGCAAGAGAGGACAGCAGAACCATGCTGAAGAATGACCAGCTGGTCTACATTGGCCTGGAGCTGGTGATCGCCTGTCTGGCCTGTGGCCGGGAACATCCTGGTGTGCTGGGCCGTGTGCCTCAACTCCAACCTGCAAAGCATCACCAACTTGTTCGTGGTGTCGCTGGCGGCGGCCGACATCGCCGTGGGCCTGCTGGCCATCCCTTTCGCCATCACTATCAGGTATCTTTGAAACCTTTCACGTTTGTTCGGTTGGATGCCGATGTCTTGAACTGCTGACCCCGGGCATCTTATTGCAGGGTTTTTCCCATACTTACCAATGGTCTAAAATGTATTGCCGTGGAGCGTTGTTACAATGCACATTTTATTCATTCTTGATTTTTCTACTATATTTTCCATAAAACCCGACACCAGTACTGGCTTTTGCGCCGACTTCCACGGATGCCTCTTCATCGCTTGCTTCGTCTTGGTGTTGACCCAGAGCTCCATCTTCAGCCTGCTGGCCATCGCCGTGGACCGATACGTCGCCATCAAGAACCCACTCAGGTAGGGCGGAAGAACAAGTAGTTGCCACTTTTAATCGGGCCAGCGCCACCAGATTTGTTTTGGATTTAATGTGTGTCTTTCGTGTGTGTAAATAATCATCTCTCATTATTGTTATCATGCTGTTGTGGAAATAGAATCCATAGTGTGTGTCTATTTTACCCTTTGATTACTTTTTTCAGTGTTCTATGGTCCAGTCAGAATTAAGCCCAATGAACTCTGCCTAGTAACACGTGTCCAGACAAACATGTGACTTGACCGGAGCAATTCAGTTAATCTGGGAGTAGGGGAGAAAAGAAAAAAAAGGCATATTCTAGTTTTAACGTTTGTCTTAAATAAACCTAACATGTATGAACATACAAAATCCAGGGAGTACGCAGCTGAGATTCAAACCCCAAACTTTAGAACTTTAAAGCAAAGATGCTGACCACTAAACCCTCCGTACTGCCCACTATCCGTATCCCTTCTCCGAAACACAAAACCATTTTAAACATAAATATCCGTTAAAAAAAGAAAAAGGAAGCTGCATAAATCAACAGCGGGCGTGATGTGTCGCAATGACACCCCACTGACTCCTGTTGTTTAAACGCGCTTCATTAAGGCTTTTGTTTTTATCTAGAACTACAGTACCGAACATTCCTCCACCCTGAGAGGATATTCCATCTCGCATAAGCTACAGCAGGTGACTCATTTGCATAAGCAGCTTGCATAATGGCTTGGTTTTTCCTTTGCGTCCAGCACCAAAAAGCTGCTAGTTAATCCTTCATTAGAACTTGCTTTAGTCTAGGGTAGGGGACGCTACGGCCTGTGGACTACATGCGGCCCGTAAGACCATCCTCCTCTTTATGCTCGTGGCTGAGCTGGAACCCATCCCAGCTGACTGTGCGAGAAGCAGGGTACACCCAGGACTCGTCACCATTCAAACTCACATTCACACCTATGAACAAGTTAGTCTTCAGTTAACCTACCATACATGTTTTTTTTGGTATGTGGGAGGAGCCTGGAGTAGCTGGAGAAAACCAACACAAACCTCACCCAGCAGGTCCTGAGCCCAGATTCAAACCCAGATCCCCACGACTATAAGGCAGACATGATCAGCACTATATTCCACTGTGCTGCCTCTGGCAAAGCCAAAAACGTTTAACGCTCAAATCTTCATAATATACAACAAATATACAGTATATCATGTTTTTTTTTTCTCACAAATTTACTCGCAGGATTTTGTCAAAACTGAAACAGCCCCTAAATAACCATTAGAATATTGTATTCTCCTAAAACAACTTTGCTGTTTGTCCTCATTTTACAGGTACAATAGCCTGGTAACAGGCCAGAGGGCGAAGGGCATCATTGCATTGTGCTGGCTCCTCTCAGTGGGCATCGGCCTGACACCAATGCTGGGCTGGAATAAAGGTTTGTTGTTTTTCAATATAGCTAAAGTTGAACCGGTATTGAATGTAAAATTGAAAAATCAGAGCAGACTGCTGGATCTGGAGACAGTCACAAGGGGTCCTTGTTCGAAAACTATCTGTTGAAAATCAGAATCAGAATCATCTTTATTTGCCAAGTATGTCCAAGTATGACATATGAGTCATTCAAACTGCTCTAAGTGCTAGAGGACTCTGCATCTTTTTGCACAATTGTCAAAAAAAAAAAAAAAAAGGTACCGGCATTACCAGATAACTAGCAACCCTTTACTGCTCAGTGACTGTTTTTTTTTTTGTCAGTGTCTTTCTGTCTCCAAAGTGTTCTGTAAATTGACTGTCTGTTGTCGTACTAGAGCGGCTCCAATTACCGGAGACAAATTCCTTGTGTGTTTTTGGACATACTTGGCAAATAAAGATGATTCTGATTCTGAAACTGTACTCATCCAGAAATATCAAATGTTTGGAAAACAAACAAAAATAAGTCCAGTAGTTATATTTAACTTCTGTGGAATACCCGTTTAAAAAAAAAAAAAAGACTTAGAAATTGATAAACACACTTGCCAGTTTGTCATCTCATCCGGTGAAGATTAACTACTAAGCCATTGACTGAGTGGATGAGTAAGTGTATGTGTATTGATCTAACCTTCACCACTCCTTGTTGTGATGGTCAGGTGCAGCCTCACATGCATGTCCAGTAAGTCCCGCCCCTTGTTATTGATACAACAGGGTGAAGCGTTCTAATAATATTCTGTCGATCACCAGTTGTAAAGACGATTTATCTTCGCTGATAAATATCTTTACTTCAAAGACTAATACCAGACCCTGGCCACTAACGTATACAAGTGAGAGCCTCTGGCAGGCAGCTTAATGTCTCTCTCCCTTTTTTACACTCCAAAGGAATGATACCATACGTGGTTCGGAAAGTGCATCTAAGTCGCAGCATAAATTGTAGAGTTTTCCATACAAACACTGGTTAGCGTGTCCTAACTAAGCCTTGTTGCATGAACTGATGAAGCCTGCTCAGATGAGAGCCAAAATGTCTTCTAAGACAAACAGAACAGTCCAGTTGCTTGCGATCAATTCACTTCCCTCAGAATTTAGACATTCTAGTTGTTTTGAAAGGCTGCAACGTCACAGCTTTCTGTTAAGGGTGATAAGGCAAATGGTCTCGCTAGAATAGAACTGCCCTGCTCTGAGCAGCTCTCCACATTCACAACGAGAGCAATTGGTAGTAAGCTGGCAATCTTTAAAGCAGTCACTTGCGGATCATTAACGTGATATGTTCACAAATTGGAACTTTGTCATGGGGCAAAGTGTGGAGGAAACAATTATGCTTCTGAAAAGGAATTCACTTTAATCACTGTTACGAAAAGAAATTTGATTACTAGTTGAGTTGCAAATAGTTCCTTTGTGTCATTACATATATAGAAAGTGATATGTA